>NC_138032.1:13426226-13863083 GCF_964106645.2 Podarcis pityusensis | reverse complement strand
TGGCAAATTGGCACCGGCCATTTGGTTTTTCACCTACCTAATAGCAAATCGTCACAACTTCCCTGGTTTTGACAGTTAGGCATTGGTAGGGGTATTGTTATGTAGATTTTTTGGGGGGAGGAGCGCCATCACCTCCTTCAAATATTGAAGGGTAGTCTGGTAAAGGATTCTGGGGAGCTGGCCTCGTCCGAAGCCTATGGAGGTCAGGGCCTAAAGTGCGACCCCTAGTGGTGACCCCGGGGGAGTCCCTAGTTGATGTGCATCAGCAGGGCTCCCCCTGCTGGTGTTAACCCTTCCCGGTCTTCATGCAAACAGGCTGAAGCCGGATAGGCGGATAGGACCAATGCCTAAGCCAATACCGCTCTTTACCTGTAACCAATAAAGTTGTGGCCAATTTTAGCCCATTAACCTAAAATAATGGTGTCATGTGTCGTTATTTCCACTGGTGGGAGGCAGGAACTCGCCACGCAATAAATTGGACCTGCAACAAAATGTTGCAGGGAGGAGTGCTTTTGTTCAGGGTTCCGGCTAGCCATGACATCTTCCAAAGTACTCCATGCCATTCCTTTTCCCTGATAGTTTTCTATTCCCCCAGAAGTCTTTTGTGGCCACTGAGTATGCTCAGTCCTTAGTGGGCTGTTTTTTTTATTTCCCCTCTGTAGAGTTATTTCGACCCCCTGCTTCCAAAGTTGCTTATATGCTTGCAGATCTTGCCTCCCTCCCTCTTGTATGGGTGGTGGATGGGCCCTGCACTGTTTTGCTTATGTAAGTATTGAAATTTGGAGAACCACGTTATAGGTACAGTCGTACCTTGGTTCTCAAATGGAATCCGTTCCGGAAGTCCGTTTGACTTCCGAAAACATCCAAAAACTGAGGCACGGCTTCCGATTGGCTGCAGGAGCTTCCTGCACTCAATCGGAAGCCGCTGAAGCCGCGTCGGATGTTCGGCTTCCAAAAATTCTTCACGAACCAGAACACTCACTTACGGGTTTGCGGCGTTCATGAGCCAAAACATTTGAGTCGCAAGACCGCAAGCAATAGTCTTGTAATCTGGGGAACCGGGTTCGAGTCTCCGCTCCTCCACATGCAGCTGCTGGGTGACCTTGGGCCAGTCACACTTCTCTGAAGTCTCTCAGCCCCACTCACCTCACAGAGTGTTTGTTGTGGGGGAGGAAGGGAAAGGAGAATGTTAGCCGCTTTGAGACTCCTGAAGGGGAGTGAAAGGCGGGATATCAAATCCAAACTCTTCTTCTTCTTCAAGAACCAAGGTACGACTGTACTTGGAAAGATTTATATGCCACTTTTCAAAATGGTTTACAGCTTTAGCATGGAGCCATTGCAAAACACAAAAGTAAGAAAAGTCAAGGCAGGTAGGGCAGGTAGGGCCGGGGGAGCCTGAATATGTTCAGGTGTTCCATCTCTTTGAAGGAACAGCATTGTATGCCAGCTCAGTCCCCGCATCATCAGAAGCAGCTTCCAAGGGTGGAGTGGCGACACTAGCTTCTTCCTGGTGTGTTCTGCTGGTGTGTTTGCACCATGCTGACCTCCTTGCTGCCTCAGCCCTCTCCATTCCAGCAAGCAACAGCGACCCAACCGCCAGGAAGCTGGCGTAGCAGGAAGAAACCAGAGGCCTTTCTTCTGGGCATGGTCGGCCAATTGGTGCGAAGGGAGGATAGAACTTTCTTTATGTATGCTACAACAGCAGCAAGAATACTCATTGGGAAGTACTGGAAGACACAAGAATTGCCCACCCGAGAAGAATGGCAGATGAAAGTGATGGACTATATGGAACTGGCTGAGATGACCGGCAGAATTCGAGACCAGGGAGAAGGGTCGATGGAAGAAGACTGGAAAAAATTCAAAATATATCTTCAAAAGTATTGCAATATAAAAGAATGTTAGAAGGAGGTTGGAAAAAGAATATTAGGTCGTTCTGGTAGATAAGATATAATGGACTAAGCAAAAATGAGTTGATGAATTTGATGAAATAGAGGAGGTTTAATTATATTACTTCAATTTTAAAATACGTAAATGAAAATAAGACTAGAGGGATTTGCTGGAAATACGATTTGAACAAGAATACAAAATTGGGAAGTGAGAGGAGGTCAAGGGAAATAAGTAAGGGGAAAAGGATATGTAAAGGTTTAACCTGTTTTTGTTTTACTTTTAACTTAATACATTTTTATATTTTTTGTTAAGTTTTCTTTTTTATTCTATCTTATTGTTCTTTTTACTTGTCTATTTTTTGTTCTGTTATGGTCAAAGGTTTCTTTGTACTTTGTATGGTTTTTCTTTTTCTTTGTGATTTTAAATTTGGAATAAATATTATTTAAAAAGAAAAAAAAAGAAAAAAGGAAGCTGGCGTAGCAGTTTTGCCCCACCTGGTGAGTCACTCCTGCCTGTTATGTTGGTCTAGCTCAGGGGTCTGCAACCCGCGGCTCCGGAGCCGCATGTGGCTCTTTTACACCTTTGCCACGGCTCCGGGGCGGATACTAGTGAGGGGAGGAGGCCCATTGTGCGCCCCGACACTCCCCATTGTGGCGGGCGCTGTACTGGCTGTGACGTCGCATGGGGGCGGTGCATGCGTTAGTCACGCACCGTCCCAACGTCACCTTCCCGCCCGCCCGCCCGCCCGCTACATTGTAAGGGGCATGTACGCTGGTCACTGCATTGAAAGGGGGCATGTACGCTGGTCACTGTTTTGAAGGGGAGTGAAGAACACACACACACAAAAAGGTAACTTGTTAATTTAATATTTATTTCTATGAGGAGGAGTAATTCTGAGGGGTCAAACAAAGAAATAATAAAAAAAGTGACAAAAAAGTTATTTTTATAATGACGAGTTTTGCGGCTCCCAGTTTTTTCTTCGGAAACGGGTCCAAGTGGCTCCTTTTGTCTTAAAGGTTGCAGACCCCTGGTCTAGCTCCATGGGTTAGGGCTAAAATCTGCACTGGGAAGCTGGATCTAGTTGTGCAAGATGTCAGGAATGTAACAGAGGTACTGGGGCTAGCAAACATGTCCTCACTCTCCCTAACGGGAAACAGGTGAGGAGGAAATGCCTGTTCAGAGAATATGCCATGCAGAAAAAGATTAAACTCTCCCTCCCCATTTCCAGAAAGGGACGTGGGTGGCGCTGTGGGTTAAACCACAGAGCCTAGGACTTGCCAATCAGAAGGTCGGCGGTTCGAATCCCCGCGACGGGGTGAGCTCCCGTCGCTCGGTCCCAGCTCCTGCCAACCTAGCAGTTCGAAAGCATGTCAAGTGCAAGTAGATAAATAGGTACCACTCCGACGGGAAGGTAAATGGTGTTTCCGTGCATTGCTCTGGTTCACCAGAAGCGGCTTAGTCATGCTGGCCACATGACCCGGAAGCTGTACGCTGGCTCCACGGCAAATAAAGCGAGATGAGCGCCGCAACCCCAGAGTCGGTCACGACTAGACCTAATGGTCAGGGATCCCTTTACCTTTTACCCCATCTCCAGAGATTCTGCTTGGATCCTCATGCAGCATATATATCTCTATATCACTATCTGTTAAGGTTGCCATATTTCAAAAAGTGAAAATCTGGACACAAAAGTTTTTGGCCAAATTGGTTGAACTTTTTAAAGTTTTTGAGCTATTATTAAGGAAGTTCCAAACGCATATCATTATCTATATCCACAACATGCAAGCTATTTGTCTAGTTTGTCTCTAAAAGTGAACATTTTCAGGAGCAAGAGTGAACTGTTTCTCTCAGTTTGCTTTGGAAAAACAACATCTGAGAAATTTGAGAAATACTGCACTAACTGTAAAAGGATAATGAATTGAAAGGAGGGAAAAATAAGTGAACGATTAATTGTAATGAATCAAAAATGTAATAGATAAAAGTGTGCTCTATAATGCAGCAGGAAAGAGTGGAACTGGAAACGCCAGGGCGGAAGGGTGAACTTACAAAAATTCTTCTAGATTTGTATTAAATTTGAAGTTAAATTGTTAAAAATCTTTGAAACGCAATAAAAATTAATTGGCAAGAAAGAGAGAAACTGTGCTAAAATCTCAAGGTAGGACTGTATCGTAGGCGTGGGAGCGACCTTCCAAGGACCACATGCCACTGATGGGCGGAGCCAGAGGAAGAAATGGGTGGGGCAATGGATGTAAATTTTACCTTCGTACAGTAGTTCCTACAATAGGAATACATTTTCACACCTCTCTCCACCCTCCATTCAGTCAGACATCATCCTAGTTTAAGGGTACATCCCAGTCAGTCATAAATACCCTAGGAAGTGTGGCCTGGGATGAGTACTAAGCACCAAGTAGAGAGGCCCAGCGTGCCACATTTGGGCCTCAGACATTAGGTTCCTGATCTCTGTTGAAAGGGCACCTCCCCATGCTAACAGTGGGTTTTTAATGCTGGATTTTATCACGTTAAAAACTGTATTAATGCATGCAACGAGCTATTATTCTTGCCTTGTACAAAAGCTGCCACAAATATCTACATAATTGTTATGCATTACGTTCATTATGCAAACATTATCATCTGGAAAGTTGGTCACCCAACTACAGATAAGTTAATAAAAGGGTTGCTTGAGTAATTTGTGCAATATTTCCTGTCCCAGTAATTAAGAAACAATGACCAACTTAAGGTGGCCATTTGTCTTCCAGAAGGTCCTTTGCCTAAGAGAATGAAGACAGTTTTAACCCCTACCCCGAGCCTCGTGTAATTGCTTAGCTGACCTGCCCCTGGTCTCTTGCACGAGCAGCTGGAACTTTAGCTTGTTAAGAGTACTGAGAGTTGTTAGGAGACCCCCCCCCCCCACAGAGCTACAATTCCCAGAGTTCCCTGGGAAGAAGGCTTGATCTGCTCTGGGAACTATAGCTCTGTGAAGGGAAGAGGGGTCTTCTATTTCTTTCTTTAAAAATACATTTTTCAGATTTTGAATATACAGTGGATGCTCGGGTTGCGAACATGATCCGTGTGGGATGCACATTCGCAACCCGCAGCGGCACGTCTGTGCATGTGCAAAGTGTGATTTAGTGCTTCTGCGCATGCGCGACCGCTGAAACCCGGAAGTAACCCATTCCGGTACTTCCGGGTTTCGGTGGTCCATAACCCGAAAAAAAACGCAACCTGAAGCGTCTGTAACCCGAGGTATGACTGTATAAGGTGTCACAGGAAAGTTCGGTGAACGGTCACAGAAATCGGATAGTGAGAAATATTCAAACATACATACTTTACAGGCCTTCAAAGTAGGCGCCCTCTGATACAATGCACCGTTGACAACGTTTGTAGAACTGTTGGAAAGTTCTGGAGAAGTCCTCTTTTCGTACTGCTTTCGGTTCCCTCACCACTGCAGCTTGGATGTGTGAAATGTTGGAAAATCTGTGCCCTTTCAGTGCAGATTTCAGTTTTGGAAAAAGAAAGAAATCTGGTAGGGCCAGATCGGGAGAGTATGGAGGGTGGGACAACTCAGCAACCTCAGTAACGATTTTACGTGGAATATGCAATTCTTCCGCCATCATTCAGATGGACAAAAGCTGATCCAACATCATGAACTGTGTCAACATTTGCCGCCGTTCTGCTCGTTGACAGTCTGCCAGACTGAGCGTTATCGTCGATGGTTTGCTGCCCTTCACGGAAATGCTTAAACCATTCATACACTGTCTTTTGAGTTACAGCTCCATCTCCGTACACAATTGTGAGCATTTCGCGGGTTTCTGATGCCGATTTACCCAATTTGAAGCAGAATTTCATATTGACTCGCTGCTCCATTTTCAATCGCTATACACTGCACTATTAACAGCTACCCCCCCCCCCGGTGAAATTAGCAAAGATCTATCACACAATGTTGGAAATGTAAAGAAAAAGAAGGTACTTTTTATCATTTGTGGTGGATGTGTCCTAAGGTGAAAGACTTCTGGGAAAAGATTTATAATGAGTTGAAAAAAATGTTGAAAAATACATTTATTAAGAAGCCAGAAGCCTTTCTACTTGGAATAATAGGACTGGAATTGCCCCCCAAAGATGTTAGATTGTTTTTGTATGCCACTACAGCGGCAAGACGCTTATTAGCCAAAAACTGGAAATCGCAAGAAATACCAACAATAGAAGAATGGCAGATGAAGATGTTGGACTTTTTGGAGCTGGCTGACCTGACTGGAAGAATCCACGACCAGAAGGAAGAGGAGACACAAGAGGATTGGAAGAAATTCAAAGAATATCTAGCTAAATATTGCGATATAAGATAAATAGAAAATTCTTGGAAGTAATAAATAGGCTTAGGGGTAGAATAAGAATATGTGGTAGTAAATATTAAGGATTAGAATATTAATAAAGGACAAGAGGTTAGTAAATGAAAGGAGTTAATATTATTAGAAATATGAATTTGGATAACTGTTATACAGGTGACGTAATGAAATTCAGTTAGAGGGGATTCGAGGAAGTCAGTTATCAATGTAATGAGAATTAGGTATTTGAAGAAATTTCTTTTCTTTGTGTTTAGTTTTGTAGCGTAATGTGTTTTTCTTTGTTGTGTGTTTTGTTACGTTGTTTTTGTGATAAATGTGGAAAATCAATAACATTTTTTGGAAAAAAAAACAGCTACTAAACATTACCACATGAACGTAGGCCTGTCAACAAATGCTGAGAAACGTGCGATTGACTACATGGAACTGGCGGAAATGACTGGCAGAATCCGAGACCAGAGAGAAGAGACGGTGAAAGAAGATTGGAAGAAATTTAAAGACTATTTATAGAAATATTGTAAAATTAAGGAATCTTAGAAGGATGTTGGATAGAAACTAAGGGTTTTTTTTAGCTGTAATGCTTTAAGAGATATGAAAAAAGGTTTGCAACTGGGTAATTTCAATGGTAAGGATTTGCTGAATCAACAAATTGAACTGGAATACAAAAAAGGGAGGTATGAGGAGGTCCGGGGAAATAAGTATAAGGAAGATAGGTTATGGAAATTTAATGTCCTTTTAATTGTTTTATTTGGTATGTTTTCTTTTATTTTTTACTTCTTTGGTTATTTTTTTTTAAAAAAACTCCATTCTTTTTCTTTCTGTATTCTGTATTTTTTGTATTTTTTTTTGAAACTTTAATAAATATCATTTAAAAAAAACCCAAAAAACAAAAAACAAAAAAACAAATGCTGAGAAACGTGCGCATATGTAAGCTGAGATACAGGAGAATGCCTCCGACATGTCTCCACAAATCTGGCAGTTCCCTACTTTCCAGTCACACTTTGTACGTCATACATTTTCCAAAACAACCCACCCCCCGCCAAACCCTACTACCTCCCTCAGGACTTCCCAGTCCACCCCCCCGCATGGCATTCTAATCAAACCTTCTTTTGCTGCATATCCTTTTCGGGAAGAGGGGTCTTCTAACAACTCTCAGCATCCTTAACAAGCTGCAGTTTCCAGGATTCTTTGGGTGATGCCATGACTGTTAAAGTGCCATCATGTATTGTACTTTAATACTGGTATAGGATCCTTTACTGCATCTGAATCAGGGAACGGGCTAATTTATGGGGTGCAGGAGAGGCTGTGTGGCACACACACCCCTCACTCCTCCAGCATCTTGGCACAGTTCCCCACCCTTCAGCTTCCACTGCCTAAGGCACCTTGTACACTTTGCCCAATGGTATGGCCGGCCCTGTCTTATCAGTGGGGATGACTGGCATCCCTATCAAGGTTCTGTGCTGCATGGATAAGTCTCTGTCTTCTTTCCCAGTACCACGTCTACTGTACTTCCTTTGCCGCTGCCACAGTTATTGGCGGTGGGGCCTTGGGAAGGGCAGAAAATTTTGTTGAGGGGGCGGGGAATCAAACCCCTACACTGGGGGCTAACATACATAGCATTTCTGGCTAAAACCCTGTTTTCCAGAGCATTCAAGCCTATTGATTTCAGAGGGGACAAACACAAGGGACTAGGTGCGGATTTACAAGGTGAGAGGCTCATGCAAGGAGACTGACGTGGCTGGAAGCTAACAGGCAGGTAATGTAGTTGCCATAGCACCTCCACTTTCTGGACCACAGGATCAAGCATGAGCTCTTGAACATGCTTTCTTTGCGCAAGACTGATTTGTGTTCCTGTGTTTACAATATAAGCACTCAAAAGCCCTCTCTGGAAAGATCGCATCAAAATGTCTCCCCCCCCGCTTCCGTTCTTACCTGTGCGAATGATTCAGAGCGAGGTCGGGCTTCCTCATCTTCAAATAGCAGATTACAAGCTTTGTTTCAATAAAACTGGCAATACTTGAGATGTCTTTCGGAGAGGCTTCAAAGGGCTTCCCTATAGCTGCACCTTTGCTGCAAAGCTTGCGAGAAATAACAACAACACCCACTTACTGGCAGTACAAAACCGTGTGACAAGTACACTACATAGCTCGTCGAAAAGCAGAATAATCAAAGCAGGGTGGTGTTCAAAGCACCCTCCCGCGTCAATGTATTTCAGGCTTACAACACCCCTGGATGATGGTAGGCCAGTATTTCATTGCAGCTGTGGGGAGGAACTGAGGGCTGAGAGACTGAGTTCATGGCAGGGGCAACAAGTGAAGCAGGGTGGGGTTTTTGGTTCACCCACAGCAGCAGTCTAAGCAATTGTCCTTCTTTACTTGTCCTCACCAGGTGAGTTGTTATGAAAAGGTTGCATATATTCAGGGCCGGTCCGTCCATGAGGCAGCCTGAGGCAGACGCCTCAGGCGTCAGAATCCCACTGAGGCACCAGCTATTGGAGAAGTGGTAGCTTCAGCAACGGTGGTGGTTTCCAGTGAAATCTCATGAGATCTTGTACACTTTGCAAGATCTCACGAGAGTTCTGCAAGATCTTGGTGGAACCCACCACCTCTGCTGGCTTCATGGGGGCCGCTGAGTGACCCAGGTAAGGGAGACTTTGGCAGCAGTGGGTATGGCACCCCCCCATTCTGCCTCAGGGGGATGGGCCTTCCTTGCATATATGTGTAAATAGAACCATATATTCTAAAGACACCACAGTCTCTGCTGGCCTTCATTCCAAAGAAACCAAACCCTGTGTAAGCACTTTAAGCCCCTAGGGCAGGCATAGGCAAACTTGGCCCTCCAGATGTTTTGGGACTACAACTCCCATGATCCCTAGCTAACAGGACCAGTGGTCAGGGATGATGGGAATTGTAGTCCCTAAACATCTGGAGGGCCGAGTTTGCCTTTGCCTGCCCTAGAGCCTCCCACTGCTCGGAGATAAGAGTGTGATGTAACGATACCAAGCTACATGGGCCAATGCCCTGACGGGCAGCTCCTGTGTTCCTGGGGGGTTAAAAGGTGATATTCAAAGCATCTTCCTTTCTTGTGATCATAGGATGTGCATAATGCTTCTCCACTGCTTGACTAGAATTGAGGCTAGCTTATGTAATATGCTTAGATTGAGGTGCTATTCACTGCCCACTGTGAGAAGAGGGATATTAGAGCACATGAAGGATGATTTGAGGAGATAGATAGATATATATATCCTAATACCATTTAGAATCATTTTCTCCCAATGATCAACCGAGAACCTGATTTGCATATTCCTTAGTCAGTTGGGAAAGGTCGTGACCAAAGAAATAAAAATCTCAGAATACCTTTTATGATTTCCCTTGCCCAATAATAATAGAGGAGATTCAGATTAGAAGAGGCTGCTTTAATCCATCCATCAAGAAAGCCAAGGAAGACTATAAGTAGGAAAATAAGTGAAAGGAGGAGTAATTTCTGTTCTTAATTCTCAGTTAATGGAAGAGAATCGCGTGAAAAGTGGCCTGCTGAATGCTTTAAGGATGAAATAGGCTTGTTTTCATATTTCACTCATATTCTTCTCCCATGGAATTTAATATAGAATAATCACCTTATTACTGAATACTTTAAAAGCATTCTGAATTTCTAATGCAAGGCTAAGGTCCTCTCTCCATTTATATGGAGCTGTTTAAGCAGCACCAAGGGAAGAGAGAGAGAAAGAGGAAGGGGAAAAGTTCCCTGTCTCATTTCTTTCTCATCACAGCAGTTGCAGGAGCATCCATTGGAAAGCGAGGTGCCTGGAGAAGCTTGTATGATTCTCCACATGCAGCAAATAGTTGCTGTGGGGAGGGGGGAAGAATTAAATCAAGGAAATAGCATGTGGGAGAAAGAGCCAAACTCTCTCCCCAGGGTTGCAGGCCCATCGAATACGACAGTACTTTTATCTTTTAAAGAAGATCTATCTCTTAAAGAAGATCACAGATATCTCCCACCATGTCTGCTTGTTTGGCCCTGTGATCCCACCCCTCAGCCTCCCCCATCAGCCCCTGTTTGGACAAGCCATAGTCGAGATTCACCACAGTTTCTTTGGATTTGGACCTCACACGAAACTGTGGTTGATTTAAAAGGGAAACTGGCTCATGAGGCCTGTGACTGGGAGTAATTTCCACTGTGGGAAAACACTTAAAAACGGGTTCTGGAGGAAAGTTCAGCTCTACTTAGAGAAGAGGAGCCACCTTTTAAACAACTTTTTATTTTTAGTTTTTAATTTTCCTCTGAAATGTGGTCTAAATTAGGAAATATACATATTGGACCACTGTAGGCAGATGGAAACATTGGCAGGATTTTGATTTCACTTATAGTGTGACAGTTATCATGGAAAATATGGATTGATATAATAGAGTTTGGAGAAGATGCAGTTTTAAATGATTAAAATGGGACTCCAGGGAAGGGATGGGGGGGGGGAAATCCTGAGATTCAGAGGAATCTCTTTATATGGATATGTAATTTAATTTTTTAAAATATAATTTTGCATTGTAAAAATCAAATAAAAATGATTTCAAGAAAAAAAGGAAATGTACATATTGCGTATGCAGGTTTTATGCTCCATTTGTGTCACTAAGGCTTTGAAAGATCTAACAACACATCTGACAGCACTAGGATAGCTCAGCTGGTTGGAACGTGGGGCCAATAACACCAATGTCACCCGCTCAATATGGGATAGCTGCATATTCTTGGGTATTCTGCATATTCAGGGGCTTGGACCTCATGGTCCCTTCCAACTCCACAGTTCTTATGATTCTATTCCAGGGGTCAGCAAACTTTTTCAGCAGGGGGCTGGTCCACTGTCCCTCAGACCTTGTGGGGGGCCGGACTATATTTTTTTGGGGGAAATGAACAAATTCCTATGCCCCACAGATGCATTTTAAATAAAAGGACACATTCTACTCATGTAAAAACACGCTAATTCCCAGACCGTCTGCGGGCCGGATTTAGAAGGCAATTGGGCCGGATCCGGCCCCCGGGCCTTAGTTTGCCTACCCATGTTCTATTCTTTCACCGGATGATTCTTTCACTAGCTCCCCTCCCCAAATTTTTAGGGATCCACATGACCTGAGTTGGGTTGTGCCATTCTCTAGTTTCGGCCTCAAGACAGGGCAAACGAAGTGCTTTGAAGATTTGAAATATGCTACACAAAGCTCCCGATATAATTACCTCTTTTATTTTATCCCACCTTTTCCAGGAAAAATCGCAGGCCGTTTATGACACTCCTCAGTTTCAAATCCCCATATCATCTTGTTACAGGTAAGAGACGTAAATCAGAGGGTTCATTGCTTGTAACTTTTAGCCCTGCTACCATATATATAGATATAGCCTCCAAAGCGTCTCTATAGGAAAGATGTATATGTGGCTGAAAGAGCAAGAGAATTATTTCCACACACCTCAGCGAGCACAAAGGTATTGCCGAGTTTTTTGGGGGGGGTTAATTCTTTTTGGGTAATAATGCTTTTCTACAGACTAGACCCTGCTTCAGTGTGACAAAAAAAATAATATGGGAACTGGGAAATGGTGCTGTTAAATGATGGCGGGAAGGAAGGAATCATTTAGAATCTTTACATTAAAGCCCTACCCTTTAAAATGATGTTCAGGGAAGTTTTTTAATAGTTGATGCTTTATTATTATTATTAATAATAATAATAATAATTTTTATTTATACCCCGCCCTCCCCAGCCAAGGCTGGGCTCAGAGCGGCTTACAAGCAATAATAAAAACAAGTTGAATGATTACAACTTAAAAACAAGATTAAAATACAACATTAAAATATTGAAACATTAAAATATTAAAATGTAGCCTCATCGCAGGAGGAGAAGGAAAGGAAAAAAGAAAGAGAGGGAGGGAATCAAATTGGCTCCAAGCCAAAGGCCAGGCGGAACAACTCTGTCTTACAGGCACTGCGGAAAGAAATCAGATCCTGCAGGGCCCTGGTCTCATGAGGCAGAGAGTTCCACCAGGCCGGAGCCAGTGCTGAAAAGGCCCTGGCTCTAGTTGAAGCCAATCTAACTTCCTTAGGGCCCCGGACCACTAGGGTGTTGCTATTTATGGACCTTGAGGCTCTCCGTGGGGCATACCGGGAGAGGCAGTCCCGTAGGTACGAGGGTCCTAGGCCGTGAAGGGCTTTAAAGGTCAAAAGCAGCACCTTAAATCTGACCCTGTACTCTACTGGGAGCCAGTGCAGCTTGAAAAGCACTGGGTGAATATGCTCCCATGGCAGAGACCCCATGAGGAGCCTCTATTGTGTTTTTAATATTTTTTGGGGAGCCACCAAGAGTGGCTGGGGCAACCCACTCAGATGGGCAGCATATAAATAATAAAATGATGATGATGATGATGATGATGATGATGATGATGAATATAACAACAACCAACTTGGAGAGTGAGGTTCAGGGCTGTAATCCTCCCAGAGCCTTTGAAA
The DNA here is from genome assembly GCF_964106645.2 of Podarcis pityusensis. Lineage (NCBI taxonomy): Eukaryota > Metazoa > Chordata > Lepidosauria > Squamata > Lacertidae > Podarcis > Podarcis pityusensis. The sequence continues at coordinate 13,850,384 of NC_138032.1, read as the reverse complement.
CAGGTAAAGCTGCTGAAAATTACATTTGAGATATTCCACCCCCCCCCCATCGTGATGTTCTTTGATGTGGAAGGAAAAGGATGAACTTGAATTTCAAGCGCTGGATTAGGCTCAGCATGGACTGGGGAGCCTTCCGCGTGATCCAGCAAGGCTTTTCTTGTGAAACAAAAGCCTTGCGGGACGTATCTGAGGCCATGCGGTACCATTTCAGACTTCAGGTGGAGGGTGACCAAATTTTCGAATGCTTCTCCACATCATATACAGCCCTATCAACTTGAAGGAGAAGATCTAGCGTATTTAATCCAGCTTGCCTCTTTTGCATGAGCAAGTAAGCATTTGGTCTTCCACCTGTGTTCAGAAATGGTACAACTACAGACAGGTTGCATGGTGACCTGGAAGTTACTTGGGGTCTGTCTTGATCTGTGCTGCCTGCAAGAGATGGGGGAGAAATTTGTTCCGTTCCCATACATTTTCCAAACCAGTGCATGAACTGAAATATGGGTCTCCTTGGAAATTTGCGCTTCTCCTGATTCTCCTTTGCGGCTGCTTGCCTCTCAGCCTTCCTCCAGTATTGATTGTAATATCCTGGACCAGGGACAGCCCACCATGCTGGCTACTGCTGTACTGGAGAAAAAGGAATCTCTCAAGCTAATAGCATTGCCTGTACTACTCAACCTTGCTTTGCAGGCAAAAATGACAAGAAACCGGCATGATGAGGACTAGTTAAGGTATCTGTAGAGCTCATGCACACCCACACACATTTAAATAAATAAATAAATAAAAATAGTGAAGCATAAGAGCAAATTGGCTTTTGGTGCTATCACTGTTCCCCGTTTGATCTTCCTTTCCTTATTTTCGAGACAACTTGGGATACGTTTTCAGCTGAGCGAGCAGAAATTCTATTTATTTATTTTAAAAAAACCCTCCGCCCTGCCTTTATTGTTAATGAGAGTTGTGTAAATAACTTCCTGTACAATGTCTCGAAATTTTCATTTCATGTTAATTCAATACTAAATCTGCATGCAGCTGCCATCCGAGAGGAGCTAAATTTACTGGCCTTTATGCGAATCGTTCTGCAATTGCTGTCATTGAGAGGTTTATTGTTTGCTATTCTCGCAGCCCTCTCAATGAGCTAGGTGGGCATTGGATGGGCTGAAAGCCTGGGATGCATGATAATGTCTCAGTCCACAAAGCCATCCCTATCTGAGCAAGTTAGGCTAAGCAGGGTGCTATTTATTTATGTATTCACATGCATAATCTCAAAGCAGTTTACATTGGCCCCTATGTCACTAGACTGTAGAGCTGGAAGGGACCACGAGGGTCATCTAGTCCAACCCCCTTGCAATGCAGGAATCTCAGCTAAAGCATCCATGACAGATGGCCACCCAACCTCTGCTTTAAAATCTCCAAGGAAGGAGAGTCCACAACCTGCCAATGGAGATTGTTCCACTGTTGAACGGCTCTTACTGTCAGAAAGTCCCTCCTGATGTTTAGTCGGAATCTCTTTTCTTGTAACTTGAAGCCGTTGGTTCGAGTCCTACCCTCCAGAGCAGGAGAAAACAAGCTTGTTCTCTTTTCCATGTGACAACCCTTGAGATATTGGAAGATGGCTATCATATTTCCTCTCAATTTCCTTGATTCCAGGCTAAACACACCCAACACCCTCAACCATTCCTCATAAGGCTTGGTTTCCAGACCCTTGATCACGTTGGTTGCCCTCTTCTGTTCAGGACTTGGGGTTTGCTTCCAAAGTCACAGGGACATAGGAAACTGCCTTATACTGGTTCAGACCTCTGGACCATTTAGCTTTGTACACTGGCCGGGAGTGGTACTCGATGGTTTTCATACAGGGGACTTTCCTAGCTCTTACCACCTGGAGATGGTGGTGATGGCAATGATATTGATGATGAAATTTATTACCTGCCCTTCACCAGAAGGTCCTGGGGTGGGTTAGAACAATTCAAAATTCAGAATTTAAAACAGTTAAAGTGGTCACAGGAGATGCGTGGGTATGGTCAGATCACTTCCTGGTGCAACTGGACTTCTCCGCGACCCTTCCCCTCTGCAGGGAGGTGGGACCAATTCGGATGGTCCGCCCCCGCCACTTAATGGATCCAAATGGTTTCCAGAGAGTGGTGGATTGGACCTTTATTTAGACTTTAGATTTTAACATCCATGCCGACACGACCTTACAAGGGGCTGCTCGGGACTTCGTGGAAAGCATGGCCTCCATGGGGCTGTCCCTGAATAAGTTTGGCCCAACTCATAGTCATGGACATGCCTTAGACCTGGTGTTCACCTCTAGTGACGTGGGTGATCTGACACTAAGTAAAAGTGAAACAAAAGAAGTGCCATGGTCAGATCACTTCCTGGTGCAACTGGACTTCTCTGCAGGGAGGTGGGACCAATTCGGATGGTCCGCCCCCGCCACTTAATGGATCCAAATGGTTTCCAGACAGTGGTAGGGGATGCTTTATCCCATGTTGATGGCCTTTCAGCTGATTCCCTGGCGGCCCGCTGGAATGCGGAGTTAACCAGGGCTATCGACTGTCTGGCTCCGAAGCGCCCTCTCCGATTGCATGGAGCCCGGACAGCCCCGTGGTTTTCTTCGGAGCTGAGGGCGATGAAACAATCGCTGAGACGGCTAGAGCGTCGGTGGCAGAAAACTCACTCCGAATCTGACCGGACACAGGTTAGAGCTCAACGTCGAGCCTACCAAGTGGCGATGGCGACGGCGAAGAAGACTTTCTTCGCCGCCTCTATTGCATCTGCAGAAAATAGTAGCAGGAGACTCTTTCAGGTGGTTCGCAATTTAACGGAACCACCTTTACCACCGGGGCCTTGTAAAGACCCCAAGGTCTCCTGCAACGATTTTGCAAAGTTTTTTGCAGATAAAATCACTCATATTCGGAAGGAGCTAGACACCACCGTGGGAGCAGGGCCGGGGCAGGAGAGTGCTAGAGCTCTGTCTGGTCAAGTTGCATGGAATCAATTTCAATCCGTTACCCCCGAGGATGTGGACAGGCTGCTTGGACACGTGAAACCAACCACCTGTCTCCTTGATCCTTGCCCATCCTGGCTAATAAAAGCAAGCCGGGAAGGGCTGGGTGATGGGCTCTGCGGGGTGGTGAATGCTTCCCTCTGTGAGGGAACATTCCCAGATCCACTGAAAGAGGCGCTTATTAAACCGCTTCTTAAAAAACCATCTTTAGACCCAGCCAGTATGGCCAACTATCGCCCAGTCTCAAATCTTCCATTCTTGGGCAAGGTGATTGAGCGTGTGGTTGCTGAACAACTCCAGGCACGCCTGGAGGATGCGGACCATTTGGATCCCTTCCAATCGGGATTCAGGCCTCACCATGGGACTGAAACTGCCTTGGTCGCGCTGGTTGATGATCTCCGGTGAGCTAGGGACAAAGGTGAGAGTTGTTTCCTGGTTCTGCTGGATCTCTCAGCGGCCTTTGATACAATCGACCATAACATCCTTCTGGACTGTCTAGAGGGGCTGGGAGCTGGGGGCACTGTTATACAGTGGTTTCGCTCCTTCCTCCTGGGCCGTGTTCAGAAAGTGGTGGTGGGGGATGAGTGTTCAGACCCCTGGGCCCTCACTTGTGGGGTGCCTCAGGGTTCCGTCCTCTCCCCCATGCTTTTTAACATCTATATGAAGCCGCTGGGAGAGATCATCAGGGGATTTGGACTGGGTGTCCATCAATATGCAGATGATACCCAGCTCTACCTCTCTTTCAAATCAGAACCAGTGAAGGCGGTGAAGGTCCTGTGTGAGTGCCTGGAGGCAGTTGGAGGATGGATGGCAGCTAATGGATTGAAGTTGAATCCTGACAATACAGAAGTCTTGTTTTTGGGGGACAGGGGGTGGGCTGGTGTGGAGGACTCCCTGGTCCTGAATAGGGTAACTGTGCCCCTGAAGGACCAGGTGCGCAGCCTGGGAGTCATTTTGGACTCACAGCTGTCCATGGAGGCGCAGGTCAATTCTGTATCCAGGGCAGCTGTCTACCAACTCTACCTGGTACGCAGGCTGAGACCCTACCTGCCCGTGGACTGTCTCGCCAGAGTCGTGCATGCTATAGTTATCTCCCGCTTGGACTACTGTAATGCGCTCTACGTGGGGCTACCTTTGAAGGTGACTCGGAAACTACAACTAATCCAGAATGCGGCAGCTAGACTGGTGACTGGGGGCTGCTGCCGAGACCACATAACACCGGTCTTGAAAGACCTACATTGGCTCCCAGTACGTTTCCGAGCACAATTCAAAGTGCTGGTGTTGACCTTTAAAGCCCTAAACGGCCTCGGCCCAGTATACCTGAAGGAGCGTCTCCACCCCCATCGTTCTGCCCGGACGCTGAGGTCTAGTGCCGAGGGCCTTCTGGCGGTTCCCTCATTGCGAGAAGCAAAGCTACAGGGAACCAGGCAGAGGGCCTTCTCGGTAGTGGCGCCCGCCCTGTGGAACGCCCTCCCATCAGATGTCAAAGCGATAAATACCTACCTGACATTTAGAAGACATCTTAAGGCAGCCCTGTTCAGGGAAGTTTTTAATGTGTGATATTTTATTGTATTTTTGGTTTTTATGGAAGCCGCCCAGAGTGGCTGGGGAAACCCAGCCAGATGGGCGGGGTACAAATAATAAATTATTATTATTATTATTATTATGGAATAAACACACTGCATATGTTGAAGGTCAAGATAAAGAGAAGCATCTTCGGCCTTTGCCGGAATCGATACAGTGAAGAAGCCGGACAGACTTCTGTGGGGAGTGAATTCTACAGCTTAGGGGCTGTCACAGATAATGCCCTTTCCTGAGGTGTTGTGGTGTTCCTGAGGTGTAGTTCCTCCCGGTGGAACTACAAAGAAGGCCCCTTCTGTTGACCTTAACACCTGGAGGGTCTATAGAGAAGAAGCTGATTTTCCAGAGATTTGGTGCCTACTGTGATGGCCTGAGACTCGGGGTCAGACTCGGAGCCAGAGGAGTCTCAGTCTGCACCAGATCCTTTGCCTCAGGCGGCAGCTGAACCTAGTCTGGGGCCTGATTCTGAAGAGCCCCAGTCTGCACAGGTTCCCCTGCAACAAGCACCAGCTGGGCCGAGTCAGGGGCCTGAGCCTGCCCTGGCTCCAGATGCAGGGATTACCTTGTTGCCTTCAGCTGGGCAATCACTTACAGCTGCTCCACTACTAGTTGGGTCAGGAGAGGCTGAGGTGGCCTCTGGGTCTAGTAACCCACTGACATCTCCCGAGCTGCAGAGACTGAGGTCTGAGAGAAGGAGAGACCTGAGTACTCGCAGAAGGAGTCCTCGCCTTCAGGCAAGACAGGGAGGTGAGTCATCGGGGGATCAGGACTGGCCGTTACCCCAACAGAGATAAAAGGCTGCTGGACCCCGCCCCAGGTTGTGGGAGCAATGTTGCTGTTTGCCAGAACCTGCCTGTGATCCTGTGCCTGACCTTGCCTGGTTTCCTGCCTCTTGTCCTGCCTTGGCCCTGTCGGATTGACTCCTCGTGGAACCCCTGGATTCGGGACCGGATCTGGACCGCCTTACTCAGGTTATCCCCGGGCCCAGCACACCTACGTCTTTAGACACTAGCATGAGCATCTTGAATTGGGTACCTTCCATATGTAGAGCAAATGCTCTGTCACTAAGTTACAACCATTTCCTTAGATCAGGCATGGCCAAACTTGGCCCTCCATATGTTTTGGGACTACAGTTCCCATCATCCACGACCACTGGTCCTGTTAGCTATGGATGATGGGAGTTGTAGTCCCAAAACATATGGAGGGCCGAGTTTGGCCATGCCTGCCTTAGATGCAGAGACCAGTTCCCTAGTTACTGTTCCTGAGTCCTGATTCAGAAAGCATGACTGTCAGCTCAGATGCACCTCAACCTCTGCATGCCGCGGTTACTGTAGATGCAGCTCAGACATCCGTGAGTAAAGTCAGCAGCATTGCACTACTCAGGTGAACAAACAAGCCAGTTGCGTGATTAGATTCTTGTGCAACCGAGCTGGTGCCTAGGCTGTATGGTTTGGTTCTGTCACCTTCTTTGTGGTATGTTCACCCAGAAGTCGGGTCCAGTGAGTTCAAGCAAACTCATTATGGAGACAGGGTCAAGAGACAGATGTAACAATTTGTAGAACAGAAGGGCTGATTTGGAAGCTTTCTGTATAAGGACATATTTATTCTCTCCAGGGTTGAGTTCTGGGGAGGGGGGGAATAAAAAGCTCTGCCCATTTGATGTGAGAGTCATTCGTGGGCAGCTCTGACTAGCCCATCACCAGCAGACCTCCCTGATATCTCTGTCACAGTCTTGCAACTACTGTTTATTTTCTGCCGAAGGGGGAGGATGGGGGTGGGTGGGAAATGAACAAATAAATGCACAGGTGGTCCTTAATTTAAAAAACAAAACAGGGCAGGCAGTTTGAGCAAAACTGATGGACTGACTGACCTTGACACCTGTTGTGCAAGTTGGAAGCTGGATGTGAAGATTGTGCAGTACAATCGCTGTAAATCAATGGGTAGGGAAACCCCAGGCTTGGAGAACCACTCCCCTGACCCCAGGCCACCCCTCCACTGGCCTTGTTTGGACACCTTTTTTCTAGCCTGTCTGGAATGTGCCCTTGACCTTTGATAATGCTTTTTGCTTCTCTGGACAAAGGATAAAAAAAAGAAGTGTGTGTAGAAGCCAGCCTACTGTACATAGACAACATTTACATCCACGGCTCCACCTGCTTTCCCTTTGGCCCCACACACCACTGCCATGTGGCCCTCGGAAGCCTCCTCAGAAGGGAATGTGGCCCTTAGTCTGAAAAAGGTTCCACCTCTCTTACCTTAACTAGTGCTTCTCCCCTCCCCCGTCCCCCCCTGACGCGTACATGTGATTGCAGATTCAGAATATAAATCCTGAAAGGGACTGCCTTATCAATCTTGATGTGAATCACGAAATCAATTCCAGGGTCCTTGCGGGTGGAGGGCTGCACCCTAAGGGAAGTGGCAAAGTTACCCGAAAGCATTCACTGCCCGCAAAGCTGTTTTCCTGGTTTTGGCCCTCCATTGCATCCTATGTCAGAGAACTGAATTGACATTAGCTGCACAGCCAGCCTCTCACATCTCTCCTCCGCCATTTAGACAGGGACCATTGTTCCAAAAAGCTGCTGTCACTGGCTGCTCAGCTGCAGAAAGCTAGCAATCTCAGATGCATTATGAACAAACAATCAAACAAAGAGCCCCCATCCCTGAATAGAGCCCCAAACCTCAGCGTGTCCTCCTACACCTTTCATTGTCTCTCTCAACAGCACACCCCCCTCTCTCTCCACCTCCACCCATCGCTGCTGTTCATCCTTTGACACTGTAAAATAACAAACGGCTCTGGCAAAAGCTGTCACAGTGCCCTGCTGGCGCGTCTATGCACAGATTGCCTAAATGCAAGTGGAGTACTTTAATAACACACTTCTACTGTACCCGGGTCCTGTCCTTGCGGATAAAGTTCCTCTCCAAATCAGTCCGTGAGCTTTCTGAACCTTAGCAAGGCCCTCTTCAGCGGGACTCTTCAAAAATGTTATCAATTTGCCAGGAGAACCTCTTCAGGCATAAAAGACTACGCAAACAACGCAGGCTCGCAGTTTTTCACGAAAACTTCCTCTAGCGCAGTGGGTGGGGAAACTCTCCCCCAGCCCCTGTGAAATATACTTGGAGTCGAGAGTGGATTTCATGCTCTTTATTCAGCTCATAGTGGTGAGGAGGAATGGAAGTTCCCCCAGAATGTCTGCATTATTTACACAATGGGCCCCACGTGATTGGCTAATTCTGGGATTCTTCTGAAGGCCAATCAGGTTACGGATTCACTTCCACCTGGAGCTGGATTGGGTGGCTCCTGTGGACCAATCAGACTGCTGCATTCTGGATCCTATTGTTCTAGGGCCAATCAGACTGCTGCATTTTGGATCCTATTGAACTCAGTACATAACACCCTCAGGGATAATCTGTCATGACCTGCCTTAGAAAAAAGTGAACTTTAGCTGAAGTCTCTCTCTCTCTCTCTCTCTGGTTCCCCTACCCCTGCTGTGTGGAGGGATAAAAGTCTCTTGCCGGAAGTTTTAACTGTTCATTCTGAGGGTTCTCCCCCTCCTCACCTTCGTTTCATCTTTCCCCTGTCCCCCTACTCATCTCTCCCATGGGAACCTCATGTATGCTATATTTGCTTCCATGATGGAAGAAAGCTGATATACAGATGTAAGAAAATAAAAGGAATGGTCCACCGGTAGTAATAATAATAATAATAATAATAATAATAATAATAATTTATACCCCACCCATCTGGCTGGGTTTCCCCAGCCGCTCTAGGCAGCTTCCAACAAAGTATTAAAATACAGTGGTCTGTTAAACATTAAAAGCTTCCCTAAACAGGGCTGCCTTCAGATGTCTTCTAAAAGTCTGGTAGTTGTTTTTCTCATTGACATCTGGTGGGAGGGTGTTCCACAGGGCGGGTGCCACTACCAAGAAGGCCCTCTGCCTGGTTCCCTGTAACTTGGCTTCTCGCAGTGAGGGAACTGCCAGCATTGTGGCCAAGTGCCCCTGCACATTTGGGTGAAGAACCAGTGGCGGGTGGGCATTATGCCAATGCCAGGGCCACCCCGCCCATGAAGCTGGGTGAAATCGGGTGGTGGAAGCCCAAGAAGTGGTGCCCCCGAAGACCAGTGGCACTTGCCGTGGCAGTGGCGCCGGCTTCTGGCGAGATCTCGCTGAAATCTCAAGGGATCTCACAGAGCGCACGAAATCTCCTATTTTGGCGAGACCCCCTACTGCCATTTTTCAGGCGATCCTGTGCATCCCAGGTAGGGGAGGTTGCTCTGGGGGTGAGGCTGTGGTCGTGGGGTGGCACATTCCTGTTTCGCCTCAGACAGTGAAATGGGACACACCACCCCTGGGCAGCGGGCCCAGTCCTGACAGCCACGGGTTCGAAAGACTGTATGAAACAAACTCACGCTCATACAAAGGCTGTGATGCTGCTCCCTGCCCCATAATGCCTTGTGTTATGTTCTGAGTTAAACAGGATCCAAACTGCAGCAGTCTGATTGGTCCACAGGAGCCACCCAATCCAGCTCCAAGTGGAAGTGCATCTGCAACCTGATTGGCCTACAGGAGAATCCCGGAATTAGCCAATCATGTGGGGCCCATTGTGTAAATAACGTATATAAAGCAGACATTCTGGGGGAACTTCCATTCCTCCTCACCACTATGAGCTGAATAAAGAGCATGAAATCCACTCTCAACTCTGAGTATATTTCACCTTTGTCCAGCTTTTCCACAACAGGTGGAAAGGACTCCTGACTACAATATTCCAAGGAGGTGTTGCAAAGTATGGGACAGTCCAGCCTCTCACCTTGTCAGTGGGGCCCAAAGGTCTGGAGGACCTGGAGAGGCTTCTTGCAATCACAGCACAATCAAGGGCCCCATGATTTATTTATTTTTTTAAAAAAATTCTAATTTGTAGATGTGGAGCTGGAGTACGGGTCACTAATGCCTAATTGTCATTACAGCCTCTTATTATTCTACACAGCAGTTAATCAGCTTTTAGACTGGGCGTGAGAGACAAAAATAACTCTCTGCATTCTGCTTCTACAAAACAGCTTACTCTTATCAGCTCTTTTAAAAAGTGTAATTAATGTTGCTGGGTTGCCTCTACACAGAAGGTGAAGAGATGGAACTGCAGTGCGTGAGGTTTCTGAATCCCAATCTTATTTGTGTTTAGGAATGTTGGAGAGTTTTGGTGGAAACAGAAAAGGGAGCAGGAATTTCTGGTCTTCGCTTCTTCACCCCATGTCCGAACCCCATGTCTGAAATCAGTACAGTGGTACCTCTGGTTGTGAACGGGATTCATTCTCGAGGCCCGTTCGCAACCTGAAAAGAACGCAACCCGCATCTGTGCATGCACGGGTCGCGATTCACCGCTTCTGCACATGTGTGCGACGTCATTTTGTGCATCTGCGCATGCGTGAGCGGCGAAAACCGGAAGTAACCCTTTCTGGTATTTCTGGGTCACCGTGGGACACAACCTGAAAAAGTGCAACCTGAAGCAAATGTAACATGAGGTATGACTGTATTCGCTGCTGCTACTGTTTTCAATCTTTCCACAGGGCAGGCGCCACTACCAAGAAGGCCCTCTGCCTGGTTCCTTGTAACCTCACTTCTTGCAGCGAGGGAACCGCCAGAAGGCCTTCGGCGTTGGACCTCAGTGTCTGGGCTGGATGATGGGGGTGGAGACGCTCCTTCACGTATATTGGACGGAGGCTGCTGAGGGCTTTAAAGGTCAGCACCAACAATTTGTATCGTGCTCGGAAACGTACTGGGAGCCAATGAATATCTTTCAGGACTGGTGTTATATGGTCTCGGCGGCCACTCCCTGTCACCAGTCTAGCTGCCGCATTCTGGATTAATTGCAGTTTCCGAGTCACCTTCAAAGGTAGCCCCACGTAGAGCGCATTGCAGTAGTCCAAGTGGGTAGAGGAACGTAATGATAAAGGAACTGATTACACAAGTAATTCCATAAAATTCCTCCACACCTGACAGCCCTTCTCCTAATGTAAAGAGATGCTGTGGATGCGCTTAGGGTGTGGAGTTTGGATATGCTGTAGCAACATGGTAATAGTGATTGCAATTTGAAGTACAATAAAGCAATAGTCAGTAAAATTACGGTTGGTCTAAGTAAAAGGCATTTTTCTGTCTTGATAGTACATCAAACACTCAAATGTTGATCACTGGAGCCTTTGCGCGAAATGTAAATGAAACCTTGTGGGGAAAGTAAAGGAATTATTGCTTATGTCATGTTTTCAGTGGAACAGGGAAATATTTCTGAGCTTTAGAGAGACTGTCAACTCTGGGCAAAATGGCCAAATGTACAGGGGAGCCAATTAGGCCTAATTATAAATCACCCAATCTGTTCTTGTTCTCTTCCTTCCTTTAACGCAGAATTCTTATACCTCTGAGTATGCAGTTGCCAAGATGCCAAAGATGTTCCTTAAACAAAGTAACATGTGGAGAAACTGCCATTGCTAATGCCAAGTAAATAATGCAGGAACATAGATGTTGGTGGGAAGGAAAAAAATAAGTATAAAAGGAGAATTCCCTGGATGCCAAGATGCAGTACTCTTTGGTGAGAGAACACCAGCGGAGATTTAAAATCACAAAATATGCAGCAAAGTAAAGCGTGGACATTTAGACCGTTAGACCTTTAAAATATGCCCTTCTAAGTTCCTTCCAAAGCTCCCCTAGCATAGCAAAAGATCATGCATTTGGTAAGTTAAAAATGGGTTTACGTAAAATCTCTTCAAAGGTCAGGTTCATGTGCTTTTCCATACTTCAGTCAGAAAGCACCGGCAGTAAAACTTGGCTTAGTTACAGTGGTGAAAGTTTCTAAATTATTGTTATAGGATTAAGACATTCTGGGAGATGATTTATAACGAAATGAAAAAGGTATTTAAATACACCTTACTGAAGAAACCAGAGGCCTTTCTCCTGGGCATGGTTGGTCAATTGGTGTCAAAGAAGGATAGAACTTTTTTTATGTATGCAACAACAGCAGCAAGAATACTCATCGCGAAGTATTGGAAGACACAAGATTTACCCACCCGGGAAGAATGGCAGATGAAGTTGATGGACTATATGGAATTGGCGGAAATGACTGGCAGAATCCGAGACCAGGGAGAAGAGTCAGTGGGAGAAGACTGGAAAAAGTTTAAAGACTATTTACAGAAATACTGTAAAATTAATGAATGTTAGAAAAATGTTGGAATGAAGTTATATGGCCTTAGTAGAAATGTTTTAAGGAATTAAGTATAAATAGATTAATAGAGTATTAAAGGGAAAAATAAGGTTAGAATGTGTTAAGATTATTATAGGATAGAAAGCAGAGGAAGATGGAAAGGAATTGCTGAAACAATTAATAGAAGTGGAATACAAAAAGGGAGGTGTGAGGAGGTCATTGAAGTAAGTGAATGAAAGATAAGATATTGAAATTGTTTGATGTGTTTTAAACTGTTTTTGTTTTGTTTTGTTAGTTTAATGTGTTAGTGTCATGTAGCGTTTTTGTATTGTATTGTATTGTATTGTTTATTTTTTTCCCCTGTAGTGTTTAAATTGTTGGAAAAGTAATAAATATTATTTTCAAAAAAAAGAAAAGAAAGTTTCTAAATTATTGTTATAGGGACACAAGAATGGCTTGTAATAGCCATGCGGTCTGAGCTGCAGCAAACAGCTCAGAACCTCTTCACACGCTGAGCTCCTTTGGTAGACTGAGGTGAACAAAAGCCTTGATTACTTTCCTCCCAAGGTGAGGGAGAATGACCTAGCTAAGCCTGGCAGGGCAGCTTACTCGATGGCATTAACCCCTTCATGCATTAATTTGACTTAAGCATGTTGGTCAAATGAGGCTGGTTATCCTTCAACATGGAGCTAGACTACTGGCCTATCTAGCTCAATATTGTCTACACTGACAGGCAACAGTTCTCCAGGGTTTCAGATTGGAGTGATCCCCAATGCTACCTAGAGATGCTAGGAATTGAAACTTGGACCATTTTAGGGTTGCCAGTTAGGAGCATCCCAGACCCTGAGATTTCAGGGTCCAAACCTGAGACCTAGGAATGGCCCCTGCTGATGTCAAGGGGGTGGTCTGTGGAGATGGAGGTTAATGGGAAAAGGAGAGCATCACCCCTATGAACAGACCTGTTCCTGCGATCATTGTTTGAGGCCCTTCAATGAGAGGTCTGGAGGGCGGCAACACAATTACAGGCCTTTTCTTCACCTTTGTTAGATATCTATCTATCTATCTATCTATCTATCTATCTATCTATCTATCTACCTATCTAGGCACCAGGCAAAAACATTCCTCTTCTCCCAGGTCTTTGGATAATTAAAACTTATAAACTCTCTGTGTGTGGGTCATTGTTTTTTGTTTGTTACTATGCTATGTCTTTTTGTGTGTTTATATTGTAAACTGCCCTGTGATTCTTGGGTGGAGGGCAGTATAGAAATTTAAATAACAACAACAACAACAAGGAAGGCATACTCCCGCAGAGAGTCTCCACTAAAATTTGCAGCAGCTCCAGCCAGCCTGAAGCCTGCAAGTTTCATTGCACAGTCTTATTATTAGTATTGTCATTATTAAGCACAGTGTCACCCACCTGGAGATTCAAGCTCTCCACTTGCCAACTGGAGTGGGCCAGGCAAACCTGGAAACTTCAGGCCAGACCTGGAGGTCTGGTAATCCTTGACCATCTCCATGCAAAGCAGATGCTCTCCACCAAGTGAAAGCCTTTCTCCTAAACAGCATTTCTTGTAAAGAGACGAGACGGAGTAGGGAGGCTGGTGGATGAATAACCGAGTTGTTCTCCCCGCCATGCTGAGGGTGATGGCACATGGCTGAAAATGCCACAAAGATGGATGGGTTCAAAATGCAGTTCTCAGATGCAGGGGGCGGGGAATAGATCGTTATAACAATTTAATAAAAAGAGACCCCTCTTGCGGCAATAAAAGAGAACAGAAGGCAGAGACGGAAGAGGAGCATGCATGAAAATCAATTCCTAGGCTTTGCTCTCTAAAATATAGTGATAGTGCCACAGTCATAAAAAAAATGGATTCACATCTGTTCTTTTAAATCTGAAGAGTAGAACATCTGCTTTGCATGCAGAAGGTCCCTGATTCAATCTTGAGCATCTCTAGGAAGGATGGACAAATTCCTTTGTCTGAAATTCTGGAGAGCTGCTACCAGTCAGTGCAGACAATGCTGAGCAATGGTCGGACTCATTATAAGACCCGTTCCTATGTCCAGTGTTAAGTTGTGGGTGAACATATCAGATGACACAGCGATTCTTCAACAGCTCTTGTTTATTCATAGGCCAGAACAGAACTAAACTGAAGGATTCAGCCAGCCTACTTATATAGAGCTCCACTACAATGCAACAGTAACCACTTTCTGTAACTATCCAATCACTGAACGTCACTTTCAATCTCTTATTTGCATATGTGGACCTGAGTGAAAACTATTTACAGTATCCCCCTGCTGGCCCAGGGTGAGAACTTCAGTACATAACGTCCAGTTTCTATACCAAGCTGAATGCTTCAGTCCTTTTCAGGGATGCAACCATGGGGGAAAGATGGAGGAAATTGTCTTAATAAAATGCACAACCCCACACCCCTATTCCTATGTGGATCTTTAGTGACAAAAATTCAGTATCAGCACTGCAGCAAATCTTAGTGAATTATGGTGAAAGATGAAATGCAATGAAGGAACATTAGCTGCACCCCTTTAATGTATATATTTTAGCTCTTATCTTCACAGAGCCCAATCCTTTGCATGTTTACTTAGGACAAAGTCTGATCACACTGAGTTCAAGCGACTTTACTCCCACTAAAGTGGCATAGGATCAAATGACAAAATAACCCTCAGTCACAATAAAATGGTTAAGGTTGCTGCACCCATTAATTCTTCAAAACTCATTCACATTAGCAATAAAGTGCTAACTAAGCTGGCAATCATTGTGCATTACAAACAACACAATGCACAATGATTGTCACGCAGTATTTTCTGGAGTGGCTTAGCTTGCATTTCCTTGCTTTTGTGTGTGTGAGTTTTGAAAAGTAATCGGTACAGCAGTCTGTTCTGTAAAGAAAAGAGATATTTTCGTCTATTAACTTCCTGTGCGTGAAAACTTTTTATTGTTGTTGCAGGCAAAAGTAAAATTTGTGGTTACTTTGTGTGTCTGTGTGCGCGTGTGTGTGTGTGTGAGAGAGAGAGTGCAGCAACCAGTGCTGTTGTTGTTGCTATCAGCATCGTGTTGCTAATGATTCAGGCTCAAAACAGATGTTCATAATGTTACTGGTTTATTAAAAAGGATTATATGCAGCTCGCTGTCAAGTCTCTGAACACAGGCCTGCGGCAGGTTTTCTCCTGGTCCAAGGGAGAAAAAGGAGGATGGTGTGTTGAGGGGTGGTATACAGGTAATTCAAGGTACCTGCAGCCATCTATAGCTCTCCGCTGTTCTGCTTCTTTTTGGAGGAATGAGCTTTTAAGAACTCGCTTAGTGTAAACTAGTTAGACTGCAACATGCACAACAAGTAAGGAAACATGCACTACGATGGAAGTTGGTGCATCACAGCAGTAGAGCTTTCAGGCATTGTGGAGTGGATACGTACGACAAAAAGGGATTTGCTTAGTCTGGCAATCAGATCCTGGCATGTATCTGCTGTTGCCCATCCTTGTATGCTCATGCATACAGAACGCATTCACATTGGGACACCCTTCAAAGAGTTAAGTCAAGAGCCGAGGCTACGATTAAAAAAATAAATAAATGGAGTGACACTTACGTTGATTTCACAATCGCATCGGGAGAGCCCATAATGACCATCTGTGGGTTATGGAATTAATCCAGCTCGTGAAAAGAGATCTCTATGGCCCTCTGGTGAATTAATCATACTTTATTTGAGATCTTCATTTCACATCCAAGAGACAAACACCACATCCGAGATGGCGAGCACAGCGATACCATTTGCAACTCTTTCTAGGCTTTAAAAGTAACATACCAGCCATTAACTTACTTCATTTGTTTGTTTAATGACCTGGAGGAGATTATTTTCAGGACAACAGAGTGTAAAATTTAATTCCGGAAGAGATTTATGGCACAAGGAAACCTTTCTAGAATTTGTATACCATCTTTATCGGGATAATTAATTGCCTGTCGAGAGATTTTTTTTGCCCCAGACATCTTGCTAACAGCTTCCACTCCAACAACTAAGCCAACGTCAGGGCTGCTCGCTTCAGTGGGGCAGAGTACACGAACCGGCTTTAGATCCACATCTTCTGAGGTAAACAAGTGTAAAGGCCTCACTTGCTTCCAGACATTTCCCTTCTTTGGTAACATCTGATACAGCGCAGCAAAGAAACAACCACCATTTTAAAGGATAATGAAGAGTACAAAAATTAGTAGCGAGTCTGAGAAACAATCCATGTACTGTAATAAACCTCTCCTCCCCATTATGCGCGTTACCAGAGAGTTAAGTGTGGGAAGCAGCCGCAGAGAAGCGGCAACCACACCATATGGGGGGACTTTTCAGCTACGTCAGAGGAGGACTGCAAGGACCAACTGGGTGATTATAGCCAAGCGATTTCAAATTAAAAGGAGGACTACCATCAAATGCCAGCTAAAATTGGAATCCTAAGCACTTATCAATCAATTAAAGTATTTATATCCTGGTGGACAGAGTAAATTAAGCTGTCCAAGGTGGCTCACAATGTGAAAAACCCAGCTACGCAATAAAAGAATGGCTGCAACAGCAAATTCGCAGCAGCGGCGAGCAGAACTTCCCCTTGAATTCAAGGGGCCCTCTGCTAAAGCAATATTCACTTAAGCCTCAACTGAGCGAGAGTGGAGAAGATTTTCCTCAAGGAGGAATTTTGGTGCCCCTGTTGAAAAGACCCCGCTCCTGAAAAATCTCCACTGTATTATGTTGTTGTTGTTTAGTCATCTAGTCGTGTCCGACTCTTCGTGACCCCATGGACCAGAGCACGCCAGGCACTCCTGTCTTCCACTGCCTCCCGCAGTTTGGTCAAACTCATGTTTGTAGCTTCGAGAACACTGTCCAACCATCTCGTCCTCTGTCGTCCCCTTCTCCTTGTGCCCTCCATCTTTCCCAACGTCAGGGTCTTTTCCAGGGAGTATTCTCTTCTCACGAGGTGGCCAAAGTATTGGAGCCTCAGCTTCAGGATCTGTCCTTCCAGTGAGCACTCAGGGCTGATTTCCTTCAGAATGGAGAGGTTTGATCTTCTTGCAGTCCATGGGACTCTCAAGAGTCTCCTCCAGCACCATAATTCAAAAGCATCAATTCTTCGGCGATCAGCCTCCCTTATGGTCCAGCTCTCACTTCCATATAGAAAGCAGAAAATGCCAGGGTGACCAGTCAGTCACCACATGCCTTCTCCAGTACCAGCAGAGACTGGTTCATTTGGTCAAATGGTGCATCAGTCTCAGTCTGCCCTCGGCCAACCTCCAATTGCCTGCGTTCTTACAGCCAACTCAGGGCAGTGGTTTGCCTGTTCTGTTCCTCCTCCTCATTCTCAGTGTTGCCTTTGCAGAACTCAGTAGAGATTCGGATGTGGCAAAACTTGAATGAATCGGCTCTGCCTGTCACCGACCCTCCAAGAGTCCCAATTTTCCAGGGCCATTCCTGGATTTACAGAAGCCATCCCGGTTTCTGATTTGATCCCAGAATGTCATGCTTTCCCTTAGGACGTCCCTATTTTCATCAGAGGGTGTTGGAGGGTGTGGAGTTATGTGACCCCCCAAAGCCAAGGAGATAAGATACAACTTTTAGAAGACACCTGAAGGCAGCCCTGTATAGAGAAGTTTTTAAATGTTTAAAGTCTTATGGTGTTTTTATGTATGTTGGAAGCCAACCAGCGTGGAATAGGACATCCCTTTTTTCATCAGGGGATGCGGGGGTTAAACCACAGAGCCTAGGACTTGCCGATCAGAAGGTCGGCGATTTGAAACCCTGCGATGGGGTGAGCTCCCGTTGCTCGGTCCCTGCTCCTGCCAACCTACCAGTTCGAAAGCACGTCAAAGTGCAAGTAGATAAATAGGTACCGCTCCGGCAGGAAGGTAAACAGCGTTTCCATGCGCTGCTCTGGTTTGCCAGAAGCGGCTTAGTCATGCTGGCCACATGAACCGGAAGCTGTACGCTGGCTCCCTCAGCCAATAAAGTGAGATGAGCGCCGCAACCCCAGAGTCGGTTGCAGCTGGACCTAATGGTCAGGGGTCCCTTTACCTTTACCTATTTTCATCAGAGAAATGTTGGAGGGTATGCTGTCATTGGCTCAGCTTCCAGCTATGGTTGGCCTCTCTACTTTTCTGCCTTGCCAGTCCCAAATGGACACCAGGCACTACATATTTCAGTGCATGGCAATGTAGTTCAAAAAGACTTTCCCAAATCCTATACCACACACAAACACACACACCAGTTTTGGAACATACCTGATTCATTCCCACCACACAGCTTAAGACAGAATTCTGGGCCTCTGTGCACCCTGCTAGCAGTTATCCTTTGGCAGTGAGAGTTAAAGGTAATCAATATTAGACTACAGAGGAAGAACTCAAGCATTTTAGAGCGATGCGAAATTCCTGCACGAGGAATGCTGTAGCCTGCTCTCTCGGGATTAGGTGCCGAGGAAATATTCGCTCTCTCGGGATAAATTACAGCCGCTAATTACATTTTGGTCCTCAGACGAAGAGCACGGTTTGATAAACACACACAAAAAGTAGGCCATTTCACAGCCTCTGGGGAGCACTGCATTACCCAGGATGACAAAACGCACCTTTTAAGCCGTTTTTAAACAGCAGAGATCCTACGATAATGAGAATGACTGCAAGTGACTTTGCAAATCAAATGTAAAGGGCTTGCTGAAGTGGAGTACCTGAGCGCTGGGATGTGACTGGAGGAACGTATGGAAAATCAAGAAACAGCACAACGGGGAAGAGAGGATGATGGGAAATCCAGGTGCTTGGAGATCCTGTCCCCTCCCCCTCCCCAAGTAACTAGCAATATGGGTCAATGGATATATGTCTGACTGTTTGGTGTAAGAGGATATAAAATGGTCCAGGTCAGCCCTGGGCATGTTGCCCTTAGAACCTTCATGTATATTCAGCCTGCAACAAAGTTTTCTTGAGAATAAAAGCTTTGTCTCGAGAATGGGGCTTAGAGCTGCTCACCTGGAAACAGCTCCCCCCAGGGAACCTGCTCTAGGCAACCACAGTTCCATTAACCATGTTACATTCTTATAGCTCTCACAGGAGAGCAGATAATGCCAGTCCTGGCAAAGAGATGGGGGTGGATATCATAAAGACACCTACGTTTTCCCCAAACCAAGCAAGGAATGGCACCAGATAAAAGGGCAGTGAGTCCTCCCACTTAATATTCTCTGCTCTCGCCACCATTGCTTACAGCAGTGTCCCTTGAATTTGGGTCCCCAGTTGGACTACAACTCCCATTACCCTCACCCATCACCAATGGTCAGGGATGGTGGGTGTTGTAGTCTGAGGTTGAAGAACACTGGCCTAGAGCTAGGTGGGTGACAGAAATGCAAACAGGTTTACGTTGAGCTGCATTGCATATAGCGACGTGTATTTTCCAGGGTTGGTTGGGGACATCATAATGCTTGCCTTAAAATACATATATCTCTTATTTGGCTCATCTGGAGAAGGATTCTGCTTCTCCTGCCCTTAAAACCCACCAATGCACGTTCCTTGAAGCCTCTTGCCCATATCTCCCTACCTTCTCTCCCACCCTCTTATGTGGCTGTTGGCTCCATCAGTGGTAGCTATACGCCCACCCCCTGCCCCAAGTGCATTTTTAAGGTCTATTTGCACTTAATGTAGGGAGGAGAGATCTTCCACTGCCACCAGTGTCCATCAGCTGTCATGGACTGGCTGGTTGCAGAGGAGGGATGGGAGGCATCAGCTAGGAAACCCTCAAGGGTAGAAGACTCAGAGCCAGGAGATGGGTGGTGGTGGGATGATGATGTGTGGTCAGAGGGAGAAGAGGGAGGAGAAGGGGGGCAGGAGGTGTAAGAAGCTGAAGAGGTTTTAGTGAGCAGGAAGAGGCTGGGGCAGAGAGCAGGCAAGAATCAGAGGCAGCAGCAGAGGGGGCCCAAGCAACAGAGATGAGGCAGGCGGCTGAAGAAGCCAGGGAGTCTCCTGCTGTGACCAGCTCCTCTCCCCCTGGTCTCCCAGAACCAGAAGAGGTATGAAGAGGGTGGAGCAGAGACGGACAAGGCGATGAAGTCTCAGGTTGCTTGAGAAGGACCCGGGGGAGGAGGAGACTTAGAGAGCGGAGGGAAGGCGGGGACCTGGCAACTACCTCACTGGGGCAAGGCCTACCAAGAAAAGTTGCTGTTCCCACTAGGCCTGAGCTGTTTTGGTTTCTTTGAATAAAGAGTTGGTCGACACCAGGTATTCGTTATTGCTGACCTACTCCTAAACCTGGCTCCTCAGTGGGTGGGAGAGTGTGAGAGGAGATATGGACTAAACAGCTCTTGTGTCAGCATCTGGCACGGCCAGGCAAATGCTGGGGCCCCGGGAGGCTTGGGGTCTGAGGCCAGTGTCCTTGAACTGCTCAGCTCTGTAAAGAAGTGCTGTGTGAGGCACCTACGGGTGCTGCTGTGGTCACCAGCATTCTTATTTCCAGTGCTTGTGGGTCTTTTCCCCATTGGTATATCGGGGTGGGGCCCAGAAGCAGTGAAGAAAAGGAGGAGGATGCTGGAACATTGCTAGAGCTGTGTCTGTCCATGGGTCAAGCCAGGCATGGAGGGGAAGGGAGTGCTTGGGTGGGTGGCAACAGGAAAAGCAAGCTGAGGTAGTTTGCTTCCATTGCAGGCTGCCAACTGCCCTGGCCCACAGAGAGGGAGAGAGAGTCTAGGCTGTGGCTTGGAGGAGCCACTAGAAGAGCAGGGACAGCCAAGAAGCACTGCCAATTCTGGCTCTCCGGCTGGCTGCTCTTAAAAAAATGACAATTCTTTCCCAGAGCGAAGTTCAGGAGCGGAGTGCCAGCCCGCCAGTGCCTGGCATGGCAGCCTGTGAGTGGTCTGGGAAGGGGGACAGAGGGCGCTTTGCCCAGGATGCCCTCAAGCCTGCAGATGAGGAGCATATTGTGGGAGGGATCAGACCCTATCACATTGCCTGGTGACATCAGGGTTCTGGTGGCATCCATTCTGGCTCCGAATAAACTGAGTTCAAGATCCACTTCTGAAAGCAATTACAAGCCCACTTGGGTCAGAGATGGTGGCGCTTGGTTTTGCTGCTGCTGCTGCTGTTTCGCAAGTCCTACACGTTTTTCCTTGCTAAACTGGACTCAAACCCTCCTCCTTTGTGCAAGAAGAATCCCTTCTGGGTCACTGCCACCGAAAGAAAATTCAGGTAGGTCCAAGCCAAATTGCTTCCTCCGCCTGCTGTTCTGGAGCCCTGTTCCTCTCAGTGGCTCCTGTCCATTACGTTACATTTTGCTGCCCTGTGCAAAATGCGCCAGCCACACATGGGGGGGGAGGTACGGACATGGTGAGGAAATGGGGTCTCGCTGCAGCCTGGGGCCTAGTGCCGCACTTATTTACACTTTATGGCATCACTTTGTGGGCTTCGATACATAGAAGAATCTGGTCGTACAGCTGTAAATGCCAAGTCCCCAGCAGGCTGGATAGGCTTTTAAATGTGCTAGAAAACCACAAGGGCTTTTCGAAATGTCGCCTCCCTGTGGGATTAATTGTCAAATGCTGGGAAAAAAGAGGGCTAGATGTCAGAAGAGGCTTGTTTGCAGCTTGCACACTTCAGCTGGCAGTCACGCAAAAAATGCTAGATGGGCTGGTTGGTTTTTTTTTTTGTAAACTTAGAAAAATGGGGAGTATTTATATGTGCACGGCAAAGGTCAACGATTGCTACCTGCGAAGGCAGGAACCTGATGATATGAGAGCTGCGCGGCTGCAGCCAAACTCTGCAATGCAACTGGTTTGCTGTTGCTTTTCTCCACTTTGGTGACTGCCACTTGCCGGGAGGAGGGGGACAAATGGAAGAAGAAGAAGAAGAGTTTGGATTTGATATCCCGCTTTATCACTACCCGAAGGAGTCTCAAAGTGGATAACATTCTCCTTTCCCTTCCTCCCCCACAACAAACACTCTGTGAGGTGAGTGGGGCTGAGAGACTTCAGAGAAGTGTGACTAGCCCAAGGTCACCCAGCAGCTGCATGTGGAGGAGCAGAGACGCGAACCCGGTTCCCCAGATTACGAATCTACCGCTCTTAACCACTACACCACACTGACTCTCTTCACACATTGCACACCTTTTCTCTCCAGGGTCAAATTCTAATTGAGGAGAAAGAACATCAAGCCAAGGAGGATGACCAGCTTGGCCCGATCCATCGGCCAAAGGAGGAGAATCTAGAAGGGGCTCGCTTCCCCTTCTACTCACTGCCAGAAAGAACACTCTGTTCCAACTGTCTTGGGACTGCAGAAACAGGGGTGAAAGAAAACTCTGGTCCCAACTGCTGGCCAAGGAACAAGAGCCACCAACTGCTATCTAAGCAAGGTTCTGAGAAAATCAGTGTGGCCTGAAATGGGTGCAAATGCTTTGGGTTTAGCGCTTTGTCCTGAAATTAAAGGACTGATCTCCATCTTCTTCCTCTTTTGCCCCTCCTTTCCACTCCCCTTCCTTTCCGCAGCCTGTCTTGTCAGACCATAAGCCTGTTATCAGGGCCTCCCTCTCGCCCTTATTGATGCGAGCCGTTTCGGTAGAGTGGTACCTCGGTTATGAACTTAATACATTCCGGAAGTCCATTCCTAAACCGAAACTGTTCTTAAACTGAGGTGCGCTTTCCCTAATGAGGCCTCCCGCCGCTGGTGCCCTTCCACCATTCAGATTCCGTTCTTAGACCGAGGTAAAGTTCGCAAACCAGGACACTATTTCCGGTTTTGAGGAGTTCGTAATCGAATTGTTCTTAAACAGGACTGTTCTTAAACCGAGGTACCACTGTAATTGAAAAGCCGGATAAAAAAAGCAACTTATTAACTCAGGAGCCATCCGAAAGGAAGGATAAAAAGCAGGATTTAAAAACAACCAGTTAACCATCCTGTCCTGTCTGGGCTGTGTCCCTTCAGACAGCAGGTGAACTGAACCCTCCTCCAGACGAAAATGCCTCTGAATACCCGTTGCTGGGAAGAAGAAGCACGGAGAGCTTTGCTGCACTCAGGTCCTCCTTATAGGCCTTCCATAGGAAACTGGCTGGTCCCTGTGAGGTCAAGATGCTACTATTTTTGTGGGATGTGGTTCAGTGGCAGAGTATCTGCTTTGAACGCAGAAGGTCTGACTTGGTACAAGGTGGCTTCCCATGCTCCTATCCAGACCTGAATGTGTGCCCTAATTTCCGGGTAAATGGACTGGGGTGTGTGTGTGTTGAAACGGCCTTGGCCCAGTATACCTGAAGGAGCGTCTCCACCCCCATCGTTCTGCCCGGACGCTGAGGTCCAATGCCGAGGGCCTTCTGGCGGTTCCCTCATTGCGAGAAGCAAAGCAAGGGCCTTTTCGGTAGTGGCGCCCGGCCTGTGGAATGCCCTCCCATCAGATGTCAAAGAGATAAACAACTACCTAACATTCAGAAGACATCTTAAGGCAGCCCCGTTCAGGGAAGTTTTTAATGTATGACATATTAGTGTATTTTTGGTCTTTGTGGAAGCCGCTCAGAGTGGCTGGGGAAACCCAGCCAGATGGGCGGGGTACAAATAAATTATTATTATTATTATTATTATTATTATTATTATTATTATTACAAAACAGAGGGGACAACTGCACAGTGACATTTCCATCAGTGCACATCCTCTCGATGACCCTTCTTTTGATGCAGCCTCCAGCTTCAACATCTCTGCAACTTTAACTAGCCACCCGCTGATGATTAAGAGATCTTGGTGCCATCATTATGGCTGAAGCTGCACATGAGCAAACAGTTCCCAGCAGTGGTAATCCAATTTCTCTTATTTTCTACTATATATATATGTTTGGTGTGTGTGTGTGTGTGTGTGGCAGGGTAGGGTGGGGGGGTTCAGAGCTGCCACACACCCATCTGATAAAGATGCTTAAATAATGGGCGCTGCTTTTCTGTTTTCTTTTCTCCACTTTTGGCCGCTTATGTCAGTTTTATAGCAGCGTTATGGAAACATGACAGGGAAGCGAAAATCTGATTATGCCTAAATCCTGGCCCATTATGTGATTATTATGAGCCACAGCACAGCGGGAGTTACAGCGCTACGATAGAAGGGATTTCCAATATAATTAGATCAGATTGGCAGCACCAAAGAAATCAGGGCAGAACATTACGATGGCTTTCCTGTAAATGCCAGTAGCCGCGGCTTCCCGTCAGTGCGCACCTGGTAGGTGTAAACGCTCCACTTCTGTGGTGGTCCCTCTAGCAGATGCTATCGTTTTCTCTCTCCTACGCTGAGCTGTGGGGTTATATCCCAAGGGGTTCTGTGGCAGTCATTTTGGGCAAAGGTGGAATGCTAGGCTCGTAAGCTTGGAAGAGATGAAAAAGCCTACTGGACAGTTGTACTAGATGCCAGGAAGTTTCAAGGCTCAGCCAGGTACTGGTGACAGGGAGCGGCCACCGAGACTGTTATGTACTGAAGCTCTCACCCTGGGCCAGCAGGGGGATACTGTAGATAGTTATACAAATAAGGGATCGAAAGTGACGTTCAGTGATTGGATAGTTTGAGAAAATTGTTACAGTTACGTTGTACTGGAGCTCTATATAAGCAGGCTGACTGAACCCTTCAGTTCAGTTCTGGCCTGGCCTGTGAATAAACAAGAGCTGTTTGAAGAATCGCTGTGTCGTCTGATATGTTCACCCACAACTTAACAGAGACCATATTAACACTGGTCATGAAAGACCTACATTGGTTCCCAGCACGTTTCCGAGCACAATTCAAAGTGTTGGTGCTGACCTTTAAAGCCCTAAACGGCCTTGGTCCTGTATACCTGAAGGAGCGTCTCCACCCCCATCATTCTGCCCAGACGCTGAAGTCCAGTGCTGTGGGCCTTCTGGCGGTTCCTTCACTCCGAGAAGTGAGGTTACAGGGAACCAGGCATCCTGTGGAACGCCCTCCCATCAGATGTCAAGGAAGCAAACAACTATCTGACTTTTAAAAGACATCTGAAGGCAGCCCTGTTTAGGGAAGTTTTTAATGTTTGATGTTTTGTCGCATACACACACACACACGTACAGTGGTACCTCCGGTTACAGACGCTTCAGGTTACAGACGCTTCAGGTTACAGACTCCGCTAACCCAGAAATAGTACCTCAGGTTAAGAACTGCTTCAGGATGAGAACAGAAATTGTGTGCTGGCGGCGCGGTGGCAGCGGGAGGCCCCATTAGCTAAAGTGTTACCTCAGGTTAAGAACAGTTTCAGGTTAAGAACAGACCTCCAGAACAAATTAAGTTCTTAACCTGAGATACCCCCCCCCTGTGTATATATATATATATATATATATATATATATATATATACACATATATTCTGTTGGGAACTGCCCAGAGTGGCTGGGGAAACCCAGCCAGGTGGGCAGGGTATAAATAATGAATTATTATTATTATTATTATTATTATTATTATTATTATTAATTACAGTAACAATGATCCCAGTATTTATATACCACTTAATATACGAAATCCCTAAGCGGTCTGCATAAAAGCCCACAAGAACGTTAGGAAAATGAAAAAGTGAGGGGAATGGGACTCTCTGCTGGCCACCAGGCAAGGGCTTGTTCCACCTGCCTCACTCCACCCTCCACCCTTCAGAGCCCCAGGAGCTTTCAGAAGGAATGTTCGACAGTCATTATGTGAATGTGTCTTTTGATGAACTGAGTGGAGGACTCTGAGTCATGGGGTTGGGGAGGGAGTGTGTGGATTCAGCAGTGCTTAACTTGTCTTTGGTTTTTTGGTTGTTAATGTTGTTAATATTACTTTGTGGCTTATGAATGCTGACAGTGCTTTTCTGGGGGTGGGGTGGGGTATGCATACCCCTAAACATTTTGTGAATCTAAGTTTGGCCTCACTGAGGGGCTGTATTTCAATATGAGTAGGAACATGAGAGTACCCCTAAACATTCTTTTTAAGAGAAAAAGCACCGAGTGCTGTAATGATTTGTGATTTTTTAAATAATAAGACTTTTCTTGTGGTTGTCCTGCTTAATCTGTTTTCTAAGTTGCTTTGTTAGTAGGGTTATAGAAAGTGGTTGTTTTGCGGATGGTTTGTTGACCATTTTAAATGATTTATGCTGCACTTGTGAAGTACTGTGTTATTATTTATTGTACGTGTGCTGCTTTGCGACTCAAAGCGGCGTAGAAGTATAATGAATGAAAAGAAAAATCCATGTACTGCATTATAACCAAGCATGCAAAGAAATACATGAGTAAAAACAGAGAATCGATTGATAAAACGTTCGATTAAATATCTATAAATAATAAAACAGAGCGGTGTGGTGAATCTTGTGCGCAAGGGAAAGCCTACTTAAATCGATGGTATACAAAAGGCAGTGATTTCTCCACACACTGATCCTTCTTCCAGGCAAGCTAGAGCCACTATCACCTTCCAAGGACACATTCCAGCCATTCCAAAGGAAGGTGTTTCCGCTGTGAGTGTTTGTGGTCTGAGGCCTTCATTTGAGCCCTGGGCCTGAAGTTCCCCATCCATGTTCTCCATGAATGACTCTCTGAAAAGGAGCTTCTCCTTTACACCATAATCTAGGGCAGGGTTCACCAAACTTGGGTTTCCAGATGTAGTTGGACTACAACTCCCATCCTCCCTAGCTAGTTGTCAGGGATGATGGGAACTGTAGTCCCCAAACAACCAGAGACCCAAGATTGGGAATCCCTGATCTAGGGTGCCCTTAAGGATTCTGGTGAAGCTAAGTCAGGGCTTTGGTGACCACCATTCCTCCAAGTGCCCTTGTCATGGCTACCTAACGCTTGCACTCTCCCCATTATCTCACCCAACTCCCCTCGGGGCCCCTACCTACCTCGAGGGCTGTTCTGAACTGTCCTGCTGCCACAGCATACTTCTTCTGCCTGTAGCAAGTGCTGGCATCCTTCAAGGACACCTGAAGCCACTTGTCTATCTGTGGTTGCCTGCTCATGCTAGGCAGCCTTGGGGAATCTACATTTGCAGACCCTGTGCATTTGGCCTGAGTGTTGGTTGGGGCCACTTGAGCTGCCAGAAACTCATAGGTGACGTCTTCCTCGTCTGTGTACACCAACTTCATTTCGACCTCCATCAGGCTTTTTAGGGGGATGTGGGGCAGCAGCACAGGGAGGGTCTGGTTCTCTGGCTCCATCAAGCGTTGTTCCTTCCTCACGCCTGGCTTATCGTTGCTTTCCGACTTTCTTTTCAGGACCAACCTGTCCAGATCGTGACCTTGTTTTTCCCTGACATTGCTCTTCCCGGCTTTCAGCTTCTCCAGCGCGTTTTCCACAACCGCTGCCCCCGAGGTACTTCTAACCTCTTGCAAAGCTTCCGGAACGTCATTCAGCCGGTACGCCGTTCCTCTCAGCTCCTCCTTTCGGCACATTTCGCTTGCGATGTTCTCAAAGCGCGTGCTGTTTGCCGGCTCCATGACTCACAGAAAAGCTAGACTCCAACTCCTGAGGGTGGTTCGAGGGGGGAGGGAGAAGGCAAAAGAGGTGGGAAAGTTTACAGTTCTGAGCTTTGCAAATAAAGGATGCAGAGCAAATGTTTTATTCAATTTGCCCACAGCTGGCACCATTTGAAGTCAACAATCAGCTATGGTTAGCAAAGAGCAGAGTTCCCCCCTCCCTCCTTTCTTTTGAAAGACTTTGGAATTATACCCTCCATTGAAAATAAGCCGAGTTGCCTCCATAGCTGTTATTTAACACGTATTGCAAAATGGTATTTTGACTGATTAGAAGAAATCAGTCAAAATGGTATTTCAGTACTGACCTACCCACTCCTGGGCTCTGCCAAGACTCTTCCTTTTGGAACCCTGTTGTCTTACAGTTCACACACTGGCCAAGGGGTGAGGTTTTCAGGGGGTGAAATAAGTGGCTTTTGGGACTTGCAATGAGGAGAAGCGGGTTCAAAGCCCGACGTAGCTTGCTGTGTGACCTTCTTTCAGCCTGCCCTCAAAGTCCTGTAGGTAAATAACAACCTACCTCGCCAGGTTGTTGCAGGGAGAAAATACGCTAACCCCATTTTATGCTATTATGAGGCTCCAGGAGAAAGAGTGGGATACATAGAGAGAGAAAGAGAAAGGTGGGCAGTGAAGTAATGGTGGTGTTTGATGCACCCACTTCAATCTCCTTTTCAAAAATTACCAGGATGGCATGAGAAGGGGAGTGTATTCTAACAGGGCTAGCCAATGTGGTTTCTTCTAATCAGATTCAAGAAGCATGTCCAGTGATCAGGGGTGATGGCTCAGTAGCCTGGATAGCTCAGTCGGTGAGAGCATGGTGCTGATAACACCAAGGTTGCAGGTTTGATCCCCATATGGGATGGCTGCATATTCATTCCTGTATTGCAGGGGGTTGGAATAGACGATCCTCAGGTCCCTTCCAATGCTATGATTATATGGAGGGCTCCAAGGTAAAATTGGAAAAGGTGATCAGTTCACAACCTCTGTGAGGGGAATAACAGACACCTAACTCACAGTGTGGCTGAGCTAAAAAAAGAGGCGACATTGATCTTTCACTCCTGTCTAATGCAGGGCATGGCCTGGCCAAAATACCTAGAAGCCCCATTGGTTTCAATAAGGTAAAGGGACCTCTGACCATTAGGTCCAGTCGTGATCGACTCTGGGGTTGTGGCACTCATCTCGCTTTATTGGCCGAGGGAGCCAGCGTTTGTCCGCATACAGCTTCTGGGTCATGTGGCCAGATGACTAAGTCGCTTCTAGCGAACCAGAGCAGCACACCTTCCCGCCGGAGCGGCACCTATTTATCTACTTGCACTTTGACATGCTTTCGAACTGCTAGGTTGGCAGGAATTTGGTTTCAATGGGTGGGATTTTTTTTTTTTTTGCAGGTTTGTAACTTTCCCATGGATATCAATAGGACTCATAACAGTGCTTCATTCTAGCTGGGTGTTGCCCGGGTTTCGTCAGCCTTCTGGGGATAGTGGCCACATTTGGAATTTTGGGGGTGTACCCTGAGCATCCATCGCAAAAGGGCTGCTGTGGGGTAGGGGGAGTCCAATACAGAAGAAGCAGGAAAAGAGGGCATGCACGACCCACCTGTGGGATGTAATCCATTGGTGCAGTCAAATGCAACATTCCTTATTTCCCTAGAGTGGCACAGGCAAGGGGACATCCAGTCTGTGTAACTTCCTGTTCCACTGGTCTGGAGCATCTTCCCCCTGCATGTGACCTGGGAGATGGGCGTGGCTCTGGCTGACTCCTTAAAAGAGCCGAGTCATGCAGCCATTTTCTCACTTGCAGTCTTCTTGTTTTTCCTCTTGTCTTGCTTGCTGTTCTTTTGCTGTCATGCTGCTCTCCTGCAGCCATTTTGTTGTCTTAATGTCATTTTGCTGTCTGCTGGCTCTCAGCCAGCAGCATGTGAGTTCAGTCTCCATATGAGCTCAACTCACACTGTTTATGTAACTAACAAGCTTTCATATCGTGAACTGAAATGTGAGTAAACTTTTTGTTACTTTACTCAGAAAGACTCTCGTGTCTTTATTCTTTTAAGAGGGATTAAAGGGGACACCAGGAAATAATCCTAACTAAGAGATTCAAATGAATCTGCAAACTAGCTTCCAGCTATATTGAGGGGAATTTGCTCTGCTACATCACTCACTTATTCAGTATATCCTTCCCTACCTTCCTTAACATTCCCACACCACCTGCCCCCATCAGCCACCCTCTTTAATGGAACAAAACCCACTTGCCTCAGCTGCCACCACACAGAGATAAACTCTTTGCGCCTCTCCTCTGTACAGAAAGTGTCTGGGTGTCCAACCCTGGTACCAAAAGAATTATGGGCATGCTTAAGTTTCATTGGTAGTCGATGTGGGGATAGACCCCATGCACAGTGGTGCCACCCCCATGTGAAAGAAAAGGAGGAGTTTTGCCCCTAAGTCACTGGCCCATGGTGCAGTTTGAGCATTTAGAGTTCTCCAAGTGCAATTTGTGTGGGCAAACTGATCACTCGGCAGTCTCACGGAGTGACTGCTAGCAAATCATTACTTTGGTCCGATAAATATTTCCCTGATCAATTTTGATCCAACTGCCCATTCTTTCAGGAAAGGTGTGCTGGAAAAATTGCGTTCCTCATAAGTGCATTGCGGCTGAAAGCATAATTCTAGTCATAAACAGTGAGTGAAAGGATCTTCCTTTTAACCTAAAAGGTTCATAATGAAGATAGCAGTGCAGGGATGAAAAGGAAGACTACCAAACAGTATTTGCAGAGAGCAATTTCTCCCAGATTGACTTTGTGTGTTCCCTAAAGTGCCTTTATTTGGCTGATGCCATCAAGCATCCTGATCTTTGTATTTTCTTTTTGGAATTAACTCTTTTTGTTGTCGTTGGTGCGGACAATGATAGGTTGCAGAACTGACAAGAATGGGAAAAAATTCCAACTAAAAAAAAATGACCCATTTTAAATGGGGCAGGGCAGGGACAGAAAATGGTACCGTGTCACACTTCTGCCTTTTAAAACAATGTAATTTTAGCTCCTTGCACATTCCACTCTTACTTGGGAGAAGAAGAGGGGGTTGGGGTTGAAATCTAAAGGGGGAAAGGAGTCCTTTATAAAGCTTCCCTCCCTCAGTCCAGTCTACATTTGGCACGCTGGCCCTGTCGGTTTTGTGCGTGCGCGCTATTTCATTCAATCACAAGTGTGGTTCTGCTTTCAGTACATTTCTTATTGCTAAAGACCAGGTCACATTAAAAGAGCACCTGCAGCTAAGTCACATTGACACTTCTGATCGCCTTGCTGTAAAATTGGGCTATCAAGAGTGACCCTGTCGCAGTCTTTCTAATATGACCTTTATACTTCCTCCCTCCTAAGGCTCTTTCTTTTTTTTTGGAAAAACAATTCTGCACTTACTGGGGAAAAAATGTGAATGTTGGATTTTGCCCTATACCACGTCAGACTCATTGGCCCATCGATCTCAGGATCAGGGCCAGTCCAGAGCATTTTGCTGCTAGAGGAAAAAAATAAAAATACCACATACCCCTGCTGCTGCTGCCTCATCTTCCACCTCCTCTGTGTGCCTACAGCCCACCTCTGCCCACCCACTCTTGCCTGCCCACCCACTGCCTTGGGTAGTCCATTATTAGTCGTCTGGGCTAAGTCAACGGTTGACAAAGCCTTGGGTCTATTTTTGTTGTTGTTGGAAAAAGGCACCTACACTATCAGCCATCATCACATCTTGAGGAAACGAATCTCGTCTGTTACTTTTGCATCGCCAGAACTGCTTACATTTGTTTGCCTTAATTCCTGCTGCCAATCAATTTAATTGATTGAGTTCTGGGGTGGTTTTTTTTGTTAGCGAGAGAGAGAGAGAGAGAGAGAGAGAGGACGCCTCCTCACAGCCTTGACTGTTAATTTTAGCAGCAAAGCCGTGAAGCTATGTGAAGCGGAGCCCAAACGACCCACCATTTAAAAAAATAAAATTGCCCTGGTACTCAGACATTGATCTCCACTCTGAATTTTGTACATTCTATCATGCAGCTCTTACAAGTGTTAGCTAGGCGCTCAATTTAGTAGTAACATAATACAAGTCATTACTAAGCAGTGCTGGCCCTACCATTAGGCAGAGTGAGATGGCGGATTCAAGCAGCTGATTGGCAAGGGCAGCAAATTTGGATGTATTATTCTCGAATTTTTAGCGGAAAGGGAGGAAAGAGAGTGGGATTATTTGTCTCCAGGGTCAAAATAACTCTACCAGCCTTGGAGACTATGCACTTAAGTCTGCCAGGTGAAAAGCACCCTGGGGGCAGGAACAATTTGTCTCTCCACCACAGGGTGCTTCCTTTAATCTGTCCTGAGTTATAGAATCATAGAACTGTAGAGTTGGAAGGGACCCCAAGGTTCATCTAGTCCAACCCCCCCACAATGCAGGAATCCTGCCCACAGCCGTCCCTGGGTGGGCTTGAACCACCAACCTTCCAGTCAACAGCCAGACCTACTGACCCACTGTGCTACAGGAGGGCTTCTAACATTTTCTGAACCTTCCAACAGTCTTATCAATTTCATTCCCTCCCCCTCTTTCTTTTTTTTCTTTCTCCTTCTGTGTTGGAACTCCTATTTGGGGACTTCCCTGGCTTTTTTCTGGCCATGTAGGACCAGTCTGGATAGTCAGGCTTGGTGAAGACTTGACGTTTTTATCCCCCCAAAAGTTTTTGATTGAGTTCCACTGAAATGAGGCTGCATTTTAATGTTTTAATGTTGTATTTTAATCTTGTTTTTTACGCTGTATTCTAATCAATTGTTTTTATATTTGGTGTTAGCTGCCCTCAGCTCGGCCTTGGCTGGGGAGGGCAGGGTATAAATAAAATTTATTACTACTACTACTATTATTATTTATTATTAGCCCCTTCTTTCTTCTTCTCTTCTTTGGCGATCACTCATAGCCGAATAAGATTGTCTTCCATGAACACGGCCTAATTGCCTTTAGGCAACTCTTCCAATAAATTGTTTCCTTCACTGATTCGTGTGTTGTAACAAGGGACAAAGAGATGCATCACCAGAATCCTACTGAGTGGCATCAAATATCTTCTTCTTCTTCTCTGGTGATCACTCGTAGCCGAGTAAGATCGTCTTCCATGAACACAGTTTTAACAATGAGTCCATAAATGACTGTGGAGGCCAATTCTGGATCCACACGTCCTTCCACAGTGGGGACATAGGATTCCGGGTGGGAGTTGATCACGGTGAGGGTTTGCCAAACGTGCCTTACTCTTAGTATCTTTCTCCCTATGAGTTCGAGCATCTTCAAAGTCCATTAGTCTTAGGTTGGTGCTTAAGTCCATCCATTTCAGTAGTTTTAGTATGACTAATCTTGGATATGACCCTGAGGTCCAGCTATGAGGGCCTTCTGGTGGTTCCCTCACTGTGAGAAGTGAAGTTACAGGGAACCAGGCAGAGGACTTTCTTGGTAGTGGTGCCTGCCCTGTGGAACGCCCTTCCATCAGATGTCAAGGAAATAAACAACTATCTGACTTTTAGAAGACACCTGAAGGCAGCCCTGAAGGGAAGTTTTTTATGTCTGATGTTTTATTGTATTTTTAATATTTTGTTGGGAGCCGCCCAGAGTGGCTGGGGAAGCCCAGCTGGAAGGGTGACGTATAAATAATAAATTATTTATTGTTGTTGTTATTATTATTATTATTATTATTATTATTAATTATCATCATCATCATTATAACCTTTAACTTTTGGTCAGCAGAGTTCCCACTCTCTTAATTATTCTACCCTTTTTCTGTACCTGTCCTAACCCTGTGATGCCCTCTTTTTGTGATTGGCCCACCAGACTGTTTCGTCTTCCCAATAGATTTGCCCAGCAATGGATGAAGTGGTGGAGCAGATCTATGAAGCTGTCCACTTAGTACTGGTCTCACTATAGCATGACAGGCCTGGGGCAAGGCAGGGTGATGGTCTGGCTGCACAGATGGACCAGCAGGGATGCTGGATTGGCTCTGCTGGTGCAACGTGGAGGTCCAACCTTGCTGCTGCCCTTCCCTACCTCAGCCCCATCCAGGTACGTATCCAGGTACATGATTGCTGCCAGTGTGGGTTCATCCACTCTTCCATTTGCCCTGGCACTTTCCCCCAGAAAAACCCAGGGCTTAGTGCTGAACCAGATCAGGTTTTCCATGGATCGACATTTATTTTGATTTAGCACTAAAGAATGTGTTTTCTGGGGGGACGTGGTGGGGCAGAGGTAAAATCACTTGGTCACATGCTTTTTAGGCCCAAGATAAGCAGATGTGCAGATGATCCTTGTTTGGAGTGTGGTGCCTGCTTCCTTTGAAGACTTTTGGTGTCACCTAAAGCGCTTATTTGCAGTATATACACCAGGCATAGGCAAACTTGGCCCTCCAGATGTTTTGGGTCTACAACTCCCACCATCCCTAGCTAACAGGACCAGTGGTCAGGGATGATGGGAGTTGTAGTCTCAAAACATCTGGAGGGCTGAGTTTGCCAATTTTAGGTTTATTTTAGTTATTAAGATTTAACATATATTTTAAAATGCTGCTATATCTGTATTGGGATATTGTATGTGGTCTAAACCACAGAGCCTAGGGCTTGCCGATCAGAAGGTTGCTGGTTCAAATCCCCGCGATGGGGTGAGCTCCCGTTGCTCGGTCCCAGCTCCTGCCAACCTCCTGGGGTTGCGGCGCTCATCTCACTTTACTGGCCGAGGGAGCCAGTGTACAGCTTCCAGGTCATGTGGCCAGCATGACTAAACCGCTTTTGGCGAACCAGAGCAGCACACGGAAACGCTGTTTACCTTCCTGCTGGAGTGGTACCTATTTATCTACTTGCACTTTGACGTGCTTTCGAACTGGTAGGTTGGCAGGAGCAGGGACCGAGCAACGGGAGCTCACCCCGTTGCGGGGATTCGAACTGCGGACCTGATCGGCAGGTCCTAGGCTCTGTGGTTTTATCCACATCGTCACCCGTGTCCCTTTTTAAAAATTAGTATTATTAAAAAAATAGTAAGCCTGAGGGTAGGGACTGTCTTGTTTTGATCGTATGTAAGGTGCTCTGGGAGCCTTTTTGACTGAAGGGCGGGGTACAAATGTTACAAACAAACAAACAAAAAGTTGAGAAAAGCATCACCAGAACTTTGCTTTTCTTGGGAAAGAAAGGCACATATGATTTCCATGAGAGTCAAGAAGCCAGTTCCTGTGATCAGGGGTTCATTCTTAATGGAGGGGAAACAAAAGAAAGAAAGAAAGAAAGAAAGAAAGAGAGAGAGAGAGAGAGAGAGAGAGAGAGAGATGGGCCATATGTCACACCCCATAATCCTTCCACACTTCAGGCAACAGAATTAAGCAATTTTCTGACAGGTTAGCTGCACAGGCTGCCAGGGCGCTGTGCACAATGCAATTTATCTGGACGCTTCCGCTCAGGTGAGCCTTAAAGGTAGCATTGGAGTTCTTCTGCCTGGCTTCCGCTGCCTAATAGGAATCTAAGTGATAACTGGTGGGAGGGCGCTGAAGCATTCATGCATTTGGAATCGCCAGATGTACGCCGACGCCCCGGAATTTCCCAGTGGCATGAAGCAGAAGGGCCGAAGTCCCCCAAACTTTGAGAATTCACCTGTAAGCAGGCTAGTGAGGCTCAAGGGCGACTGCTGGTTATCTCACCAGGACTGTCAAGTAGTGTTCTCTCTCCCAGTCGGTTCGCCACTGCTTCCCCCCTCTCTCTCCAGGTAAGCAACAGTCACCCACCTGCTCGGAAGCTAGAATTGCAGCCCCTGCCCCACCCAGCAAGCTGTTTCCACATAACACCTATTCTGTACCCAGTGGACTAGGGGACTAGGCTAGTCCCCTAAACGTTCCCAGTAAATTAGAGTATTAAAGTATTATAGCCTGGTGCCTCCTTCCCAAAGCCTGGGAAGCTTCTGCCCAGCTTAGGAAGGGAAGCATGATGCTCACACTAATCTCTGGCCCTAACCGTTTCCCTATGAAAAATTGCACCGCATGCCACTGTCTGCACCAGCTACACTGGGTGCTGCTACATTTTGAGGTTTGGTTTTAAGTGGTGGTGGTTTCATGTCCTTGGATGAAATTGTGTGCCCCTGTATAGACGAGCCTTCCCTGGTTTCCATCCAGCGAGATTCTACTGGACACTGTTGGGAAAGTAAGCAATGGATTAAATGGTTCTTTGGGCCCTTTAAATGGGTCTTTGGCTCTCTTATGCGGCCTTCAGGGACTTTTTTTTTTAAGGAAAGCATTTGTCCCCAGCCACAGATGTTCACTTAAGTGTTCTTCCTCCCCAGCCCTTCCCTTCATCTCCTGTAGACAGCTGGAAGGATGCCAGCGTTGTCACAGACTAATGCATCTGCTCGAGCCCATGATTTTGTAACCTTTAAGTTAGCATGCGGCAATGTTTCATTTTATGACCTTCCCAAGAAAATTCCACAAGGCTCAAAGGGTGCAGGATGCTGCTGCTGCTGCTGGAATTTCAATGCGCGGCAAGGTGACTCAGGCTCTTGGAGTTCCCTGAGCAGGAGCCGCAACATCTGTGGCCTTGGGGTGGCATCTCAACAACTACCCTTCAAGATGGCTACAGAACTGGTTTCTCTGTTGCGGAAGATCTCCTAAGATTTTAAGTAGAGTTGGTGTCTGGTGGGCTATCTGCTTAGAGTCTGTATGGAATATGACTGTATGTATTTTAATGTGTATTGTTGAGGGTTCAACACTGGGAAATTCCACTGAGCTATACTGAAGCTAAAAAGAGCTCTCTGAGTGTATATGGGTTGATAATTAACTGTTGATGTTCTCTGTTAGCTCTCACATGTTGTTTAACTTTAGATCATGTGAGAGAGGTATTCGGCTGCAAATCACCTTCTTGGAGAGCTGGTCTTTGAGCCTTTCTTTGGAAGCCACAGAGAACCAAGGAGTGCTAATGAGTTCTTCCTTGAAGAGAAAACAACTCCGGGCTAATGGAGGCTGTGGAGAGAGACAGACCTAATTCATCATGGGAATTTGACTTATACTGAGTCAGACTCTTGGACAAACTAGCTCAGTACTGTCAATGCAGAGTGGCAGCAGCTTTCCAGGGTTTGAGATAGGAATCTGGTCCACCCTGTCTGGAGACCTGAGACTTTGGAGGCAGGGGCACAGCTCAGTAGCAGAGCATCTACCTTGCAAGTCCCAAGTTCAATCCCCAATGGCACTTCCAGGTAGGGTTGGGAGAGGCTCCTGCCTGAAATCTGGGAGAACTGCTGGTGGTCAGTGGCGATAATACGGAGCTAGGTGGACCAATGGCCTTGCTCAGTGTAAGGCAGCTTACTGTGTGTATGTGGAACCTTCTGCATGCAAAGCAGTTGCATTACCACTGAGCTACACAGCCCTTCCCCAAGGGCCCCCAGTATGGAATCTGGCAGCATCAACAGAATCGTGAGAGCTTCGTGTTTTACTTTGATAGGACACAGCAACAACATGATAGATTAGTTGGTGCTGTCAGCTGATTAAATGATTATAGTTGATTAATCACCTGCTTTTTAACCAATTAAGTGATTAGATAATTGATTGAATTTAAATTAATCTGCATATCACCAAAGCATCAGCTTCTCAGAAATCTATGTTAAACTTTCCTCCTTGTTGTTTTGGTTTCCATAAAGGTCTGTGTTTGGGGTTTTTAATGTAGGGAATGTTTTTGAAGCGCTAGATGCCCTCTTGGTCTGCTTCCTCATTCTATGAAATGGGTACAAAAAAATTTGAAATTATTAGCTGTGAGGATAGGTGGCTGTTTTTAAATGTCCGTCACGTTTTTAAACCCCTTCATGGATCACTGCCTTGCCATGGCGAGGACAGCATCTTAAAAAGCAGAGACATCACCTTGCCAACAAAGGTCCGTATAGTTAAAGCTATGGTTTTCCCAGTAGTGATGTATGGAAGTGAGAGCTGGACCAT
This sequence comes from Podarcis pityusensis, assembly GCF_964106645.2. NCBI lineage: Eukaryota > Metazoa > Chordata > Lepidosauria > Squamata > Lacertidae > Podarcis > Podarcis pityusensis. Next base: position 13,813,199 of record NC_138032.1, on the reverse strand, counting down.
AAAGAAGGCAGATCGCCGAAGAATTGATGCTTTTGAATTATGGTGCTGGAGGAGACTCTTGAGAGTCCCATGGACTGCAAGAAGATCAAACCTATCCATTCTGAAGGAAATCAGCCCACTGGAGTGCTCACTGGAAGGACAGATCCTGAAGCTGAGGCTCCAATACTTTGGCCACCTCATGAGAAGAGAAGACTCCCTGGAAAAGACCCTGATGTTGGGAAAGATGGAGGGCACCAGGAGAAGGGGACGACAGAGGATGAGATGGTTGGACAGTGTTCTTGAAGCTACCAGCATGAGTCTGACCAAACTGCGGGAGGCAGTTGAAGACAGGAGTGCCTGGCGTGCTCTGGTCCATGGGGTCACGAAGAGTCGGGCACGACTAAATGACTAAACAACAACAACATGTTTTTAAATGTGCTTACTTCATTTTGGATTGTGATTTGGGCCTTGTCATTTACCACCATTGCTTCCTACATAGGAAGTTGCCTTCTTCTGAGCCAGACCACTGGCCCATCTAGCTCAGTGTTGTCTACACTGACTTGCAGCAGCACTCCAGGGTTTCTCTCCCAGCCCTACCTAGAGATGCCACTCCAGGACTGAACCCAAGAAATTTTGCACAACTTCTCATCCATTCCCCATGGTCCCTTTGGGAGGAAGAGTGGGACAGAGATTTTAATAATATTTCTTATTACTAGAAGAGTGACTAGTGGGGTGCCACAGGGTTCTGTCTTATTCAACATCTTTATCAACGACTTGGATGATGGACTCAAGGGCATCCTGATCAAATTTGCAGATGACACCAAACTGGGAGGGGTGGCTAACACCCCAGAGGACAGGATCACACTTCAAAATGACCTTGACAGATTAGAGAACTGGGCAAAAACAAACAAGATGAATTTTAACAGGGAGAAATGTAAAGTATTGCACTTGGGCAAAAAAAATGAGAGGCACAAATACAAGATGGGGGACACCTGGCTTGAGAGCAGTACATGTGAAAAGGATCTAGGAGTCTTGGTTGACCACAAACTTGACATGAGCCAACAGTGTGACGCGGCAGCTAAAAAAGCCAATGCAATTCTGGGCTGCATCAATAGGAGTATAGCATCTAGATCAAGGGAAGTAATAGTGCCACTGTATTCTGCTCTGGTCAGACCTCACCTGGAGTACTGTGTCCAGTTCTGGGCACCACAGTTCAAGAAGGACACTGACAAACTGGAACGTGTCCAGAGGAGGGCAACCAAAATGGTCAAAGGCCTGGAAACGATGCCTTATGAGGAACGGCTAAGGGAGCTGGGCATGTTTAGCCTGGAGAAGAGGAGGTTAAGGGGTGATATGATAGCCATGTTCAAATATAGAAAAGGATGTCACATAGAGGAGGGAGAAAAGTTGTTTTCTGCTGCTCCAGAGAAGCGGACATGGAGCAATGGATCGAAACTACAAGAAAGAAGATTCCACCTAAACATTAGGAAGAACTTCCTGACAGTAAGAGCTGTTCGACAGTGGAATTTGCTGCCAAGGAGTGTGGTGGAGTCTCCTTCTTTGGAGGTCTTTAAGCAGAGGCTTGACAACCATATGTCAGGAGTGCTCTGATGGTGTTTCCTGCTTGGCAGGGGGTTGGACTTGATGGCCCTTGTGGTCTCTTCCAACTCTATGATTCTATGATTCTACTATGAATGCATGAGCTCTGAAAAATATATTTCTCCTGTGCTGTGCCCGGGGAAGCCATTCTGTTAGAAGTATTAACATCCTAAAGATATGTCCTCCCTCCACCACTGCAATGAAAAAATAATTTTAAAAAACCCCTATAGATGAGCTTTTACTCTGAAAAAAACAAGATATATCTTCATTCCTTCGTTCAAGAGAGATCTGTTCTTCTAATTCAAGATGAGATTACTGGAAAGGGATTTTATAATGTGATTGGCTTTTCTAAATTTCCTGTAAACAAGATGACAATCAGCGGCAATATTTTAAAATTTGTTGGCATGTAAGCTCTCATTTTTTATCGGGGGCTGGGGGAGAGGCGATGGGTGGTCGGAGGAAAGCTACATCACCTTCCTCTCCGGCTATTACTTAATATAAAAACAGACCAGCAAGCTATGGCCTAGATAATTAGATATGTTACACATTATTACATTAGCAGAGAGAAACTTATGGACACACACATATACTCTGTATATAATTAAAGCTCTTGGCAGAGCGGGGAGAAAAGGGGAGCGGTTTCTCTCCATAGGCATGGATTTGTAGCTGTATTCTTTTTCTATTACTGTAGGTGGAATAATAATAATAATAATAATAATAATAATAATAAATTTTTATTTATACCCCGCCCTTCCCGGTTCAAAAACCGGGCTCAGGGCAGCTAACAACAAATTTAAAACACTTAATTATAAAAGCAGCATAAAATACTGTATAAAAACATGAATAACAATAAAATTCAAAAGTCAATCTAGGGGAAATAAGCATTAGATAATCGCCAGGAATGTGAACAAGGTCCCTCCATCAGCTTCAGCTGGTGGCTCAGCTGCACCCCTCTCTGGACCAGGATATCCTACTTGGTCTATGCTTTGGTAACCTCTAGGTTAGATTACTGCCACACGTTCTATGTAGGGTTGCCTCTGAAGTTCAGAAACTTCGGCTGGTGCAGATTTCAGTGACCAGGTTGCTCACCGGGGCAAGACAGTTTGAGCATAAAACACCAATCCTAGCCTGACCGCACTGGCTGCCAGTTAGTTTTGGGGGTCAGTCTCAAGTGCTGGTTTTGACTGATGAAACCTTAAATGGCTCAGGACCACATTCCTCAAGGACTGCCTCTCCCAATAGGAACCAACTCAGACCCTGCGGTCATAATCGGAGACCCTTCTTCATGTGCCTCCTCCACAAGAAGTCCAGAGGGCGGCAACATGGGAAACGGGGCCTTTTCTGCAGTGGCTCCCCACTTGTGGACTGCCCTCCCCAGGGAGGCTCGCCGGGCACCTTCGTTACATGTCTTTAGGGGTCAGACAAAAACGTTTACTCACTCTGCAGGAGCAAAAGCCCTGGTGTACACATCCGGAGTTTCTGAGCGCTTCACACTTCCTTTGCCGATTGAGCCGCAACGAGGAGCGGGAGTCAGTTGATCCGTTTTGTGCTTCTAAGACATGCGGAACCCCCTTGCAACGGATTTGAAACAAAACATTCCAACAGCAACTGCCTCCATTCCTGACACTCTGGGACACAGAAGGGAGGGTGGAATAAGATGCTCATGTTATTCATGTAATAAATGCAGATTTTGCAAAGTAGGATGGCATGACGCTTCCTTCATATGGAGTGCTATGAGTTAAGCAGTGCAGTCCTATGCATGTCTACTCTGAAGTTGTTGGCACCCGTATTTCTTGGGAGACAATAGAACGAGCCTTCAGGGGTGAAATCAAACCATTGGAGAGCTACAAAGCCTGCTGTGGCTGTAGAGACCAATACGGGAGAGACATGGTTTGTTGCAGGTAGGGCAGATGAAGGCGTCCAATTTCACTGCTACAGGTCAGCCATGGAATTTCTGCTCTCTGCACTGTCTGGTCACTGCAGTGGATACAAGACCTGTCTTTCTGTCTCCAGCAGGAAGCCCCCCAGAAGTCAACGGGACTTACTCCCATTACTCTGTTACCTATATCTACTGGCAAGAGTGCCAAACTGAATATAATATTGGGGGGAGGCAGGTAAGCCCTGCCCCACATAATGGATCACCAGATGCAACATGCATGCGCTCGCACACACACAATCTGAATGGCAATGACCATCAGCTAGGCGGGGGGGGGGGGCTCAAATATTTTATTGGGGTGCTGCTGAAGGCAGTTGGCTCCTATGTCTACTGGACTTTTTTTGCATTGAACTTCCTTCTGATTGATGCTATTTATTTCAAAACCTATTCATTTTAGACAGCTCCATAGCAAAACTCCCTTGGAGGTTCACAGTCTCGATCCTGCAAACTCTTGATGGGCTCATCTAGTTCAGCTTCTTGTTCTCAGAAACGCCAACCAGATGTCCCTGGGAAGACTGCAAGCAGGGCATGAGAAAGGGCATTCTCCCACGCATGACCCCGTTATTTAGAGGCACACTACACCTGATTCCCCCTTCTTGGATCACTGCAGATTTTACCTTCTTGGGCTTCATGATCACGGCAGATGGTGACAGCAGTCACGAAATTAAAAGACGCCTGCTTCTTGGGAGAAAAGCAAAGATAAACCTAGACAGCATCTCAAAAAGCAGAGACATCACCTTGTCAACAAGGATCCATATAGTTAAAACGATGGTTTTCCCAGTAGTGATGTATGGAAGTGAGAGCTGGACCACAAAGAAGGCTGATCGCCGGAGAATTGATGCTTTTGAATTATGGTGTTGGAGGAGACTCTTGAGAGTCCCATGGACAGCAAGAAGATCAAACCTATCCATTCTGAAGGAAATCAGCCCTGAGTGCTCACTGCAAGGACAGATCCTGAAGCTGAGGCTCCAATACTTTGGCCACCTCATGTGAAGAGAAGATTCCCTGGAAAAGACCCTGATGTTGGGAAAGATTGAAGGCACAAGGAGAAGGGGACGACAGAGGACCAGATGGTTGGATAGTGTTATAGAAACAACCAACATTAATGAAACTCTGGGAGGCAGTGGAAGACAGGAGTGCCTGGTGTGCTCTGGTCCATGGGGTCACGAAGAGTCGGACATGATTAATCGATGAAACAACAAGAACTGATTCTGGAGGGAATATAGCCATTACAACAAGTACTAGCAGCAGTAGCCATGGATGGTGGTTTTTCAATCACAGCATAGCAGAAGGAAGCTGGTGTAACCTTATCATTATGATCTGGCTGTCATCCTCCCCCCTTTATTCCTCTGCCCTCCTCCCATTGTAAATTCCGCCTTCCATCATTTGTATAACTTTGCCACTCATTTATTTCTGACGGGTTTCGTTTTCACTGACCTTGGTTGCTTTCCCTCAGTGCCTGAACTGAGATTGCTCTTTGTGTCTGTTTGACAGGTTTATAAAAAACCAATTGGACTTGGCAGGTATTTAGGCCTTAATCCAGACAGGCTCCTTCCCCATTTTAAAACAAATTACTTTTAATATCACCTCAACATTAATGTTTAAGAGAGGATACTGTTCCTGTTCCATAACCACTTTTCATAAATGTTTTAATGCTTCCAAGCCTGAACTCCACTGAGGTCAATTTGAAGATCCCAAATAAAATATCTTTCCTTCACAGATGTTCCCACGCTGCCTGCATGAGGGGTAGCAGTCCTTTTGTGTATCTCAAAGAAACCAGGAAGACAATTGCTTTGCCACTGGGAAGTACTACGAGTACTCCCTTCTCGAGAGGAAGGAAATAAAAGGGATATGGCCAAGATGGGTTTAGGTTAGAGATGTCTTCAGTCTTCCCTCAGATATTTCCCTGGTCTGAGGGAAGCTGGGTATTTTTTTTGCTTGACATTCATGAGTAATAATAATAATAATAATAATAATAATAATAATAATATATTATTTATTCCCCAGCCACTCTGGGCAGCTCCCGAGTGTTAAAAACAATACAGCATTAAATATTAAAAACTTCCAGGGCTGCCTTCAGATGTCTTTTAAAGATAAGATGGCTGCTTATTTCCTTCACATCTGCAGGGAGGGAGTTCCACAGGGCGGGCGCCACTACCAAGAAGGCCCTCTGCCTGGTTCCCTGTAACTTGGCTTCTCGCAGCGAGGGAGCCGTCAGAAGGCCCTCAGTGCTGGACCTCAGTGTCCGGGCAGAACGTTGGAGGTGGAGACACTCCTTCAGGTATACTAGACCGAGGCCGTTTAGGGCTTTAAAGGTCAGCACCAACACTTTGAATTGTGCTCGGAAATGTACTGGGAGCCAATGCAGATCTCTCAGGACCGGTGTTTTGTGGTCCCGGCGGCCACTCCCAGTCACCAGTCTATGGAGCTCATCAACCTGGGAAGGCAGCCCATCTAGGAGAAGGAAGACTTCAAACATCTGCTGCCTTGTATCTTCTCCAGAGTGGCTGGGGCAAACCAGTTAGATGGGTGGGGTACAAAAAATATTATTATATTATTAAGCATAATGCACACAGAGAGATAGGATGGACTGGACCCTAGACGGTTGCAACCCGTTTCAGCCAAATGAAGGTTACCCCAGTTCTAGTCAGCTTGCCTCCCTTTCCTACTTCCTTTCCCACTGTTCCATTCCTTCCATCTTTGTCGTTATGTGTTCAGTCTAGGGAGGGACCTCAGGAAGGCAGAGCCTCATGCTCCCTGCCTTGAGACACCGGTACTAGAAGACACTTACTGCAAAAGGCTTTGGGGACCTGCAGGATTCCACCAGCTCCCATTCCCCATTATGGACTCTGTCTGCACTATACATTTACAGCAGAACCAGTCCACTTTAAGCAGTCATGGCTTCCCGCAAAGAATCCTGGGAACTGTAGTTGGTGAAGGGAGCTGAGAGTTGTTAGGAGATTCCCCATTCCTCTCTCAGAGCTACAATTTGCAGAGTGGTTTAGCAATAAATCCTCCTTCCCAGGCATCTCTGGAGATTGTAACTCTGTGAAGGGAATAGGGATTTGTTTACCTCCCGAACATGAGGCTGAAAGTGCTGTTCTGTTTTAGATGTGTTTCATAAAAGAATACTAATAATGTGTTGCCGCGACTGGCTGAAGGAAGTTTGCCACTAGAGGGTGATACGAGAACAGTCATTAGGATGGTAAATTCCAGGCAGGCTGTTCTTCTAATTTTGATAGGATAATGTCCACGCCATGCCTTGGCTCACTTGATTTCTCATCGCTTGATTATTTTGGGCTTGACGACTCAAAGCTGAAAATGTGAACTGGCTGCATTGAAGTAACAGAAAGTAATGTGAGAGTTTGATCTGGGAAGTTTGATCAGCGACTTGTTCACTTGCTAGCTGTTGCCTGGTGGTGCAGTCATCAGTTGATAGCATGCATGGGGAAACCAATTCTTCTAAAGCAGGAATGGGGAACCTGTCACCAACCAGAAGTTGTCGGGCTCCAATTCCCATCAGCCCCAGATAGTATGGCCAGTGTTCAAGGATCATGGGAGATGTAGTGCAGTGATGTCACTGGATAGCTCAACTGGTGCTGAGATGATCCTCAGGGTCTCTTCCAACTTTACAATTCTATGATTCTATAAACATCTGGACAGTGCCTTAAACCATGCTGTTGGGAAAACGGTTCAGTGGAAGTCATTTAACATTTCCTCCCTCTGCTGGTTGCATAGTGCGGCAGTAACTCAATCCTGATCTTTCTGGGAATCTTACTCTTCTTCATGCTATTGCTCAAGCCACTTTGCCATGTGTTGCAGTGGCACTAGAAGTGTTCCGGCAAACACCTCATGCATTCATTGATTATGTGAGGGGATAAAGGGAACTTTAACTGGTAAAGAAGAGTTTGGATTTGATATCCTGCTTTATCACTACCCTAAGGAGTCTCAAAGCGGCTAACAATCTCGTTTCCTTTCCTCCCCCACAACAAACACTCTGTGGGGTGAGTGGGGCTGAGAGACTTCAGAGAAGTGTGACTAGCCCAAGGTCACCCAGCAGCTGCATGTGGAGGAGCGGAGACGCGAACCCGGTTCACCAGATTACGAGTCTACCGCTCTTAACCACTACACCACACTGGCTCCCGGTGCTGAGAGTTGTTAGGAGATTATCAGAGAACTCTGGGAAAGAGGGACTGATTTTTAAACTTTCCTGGGAATTGTAGCTCTGTGAGGGGAATAAGGGGTCTACAAACATCACTTTTAATAAGCAACAATTCCCTTACTTGATGGGAGAAATCTCAACCCCCGTGGGCCATCTAGGGAGGGTAGAGGGGCCAAGGGTCCCCCTGAAATTTTCAAGGAGGGGCTAGGCCCCCTCAGTATTCCACAGTCTGCAGTGGGCCCCGCTGGGCCTACCAGCGGCTGTGGTGGGCCTCATGGTCTCTTCCTACTGTGTGATGTCACACATGTGGCATGCATGTGGGCATCAGGCTATGTGGCCTATGGCCACAACTGCCTAAAGCAGTATGATACTGCTTTTAATGTAGACTGCATAGTATTGTGCTATATTGAAGGTATAATAATGACTACCTGAAGTGGGTGGGTAGGGAGTCATCTAAGTGAGTGGGTAGGGAGCAAGGAACCATGGAACAATTCAGTAGCAAGTACCAAAAGGTAAGGACCAAAGTGGTGGGCAGGGGCTGGCGAAGGACACAGAAGGGTCAATAACCAAGCCAGAAGAGAGGGCTGAAGAGCAAGCAAGGAAAACACCAGAGTTCAACTTCTGGAAGACCACATTGGTCAAGCAAGTCTCAACTGGAATAGGAAACTGTCTTATGCTCCTCTCAAATGCAGCTTTACCTTGTCAGCTGTTCTTGAGAACTAGACCTTGATTTATTTCTGTACTTAGATTTCTCTCAAACTTTCTGTTCCTAACCTGTTTATTTTTTTTCTATAACTGATGGAATTTGCTATCGTTGCAGATCTATGAATTGTATGAACTGCACAATCTGACTGATTAAAGCTGGTCTGTTGCCTGCGATATCTTGGTTCGCTCACAGTCATATCTCTATAAAGCGCTGAACTCCACCCCTCAGAGGCAATGATTGTGTTGTTCTTTCCCCTCCCTGATCTATTTTTCTGGAATGGAAGAATGTCAGTCAAGAATCCTTTATCTTATCTTATCTTTATCTCTATTTACTTATTCTTCCCATCAGCACATAAAGAAAACAAATAGAATCCAGTTTTCTACAACATTTTCTTTGCTGTGTCCCTTCTTTAATTCTGACATTTATTAGATAACTTCAACATGTTTTGCTGTTTTTAATATCTTTCCCAGTATCAATAGCAGAAGCTTCTTTCTCTTTCCAATTAGTCAGAGCATGGATTTTGCTTGTGGATAAGTAGATTTATGGTAAATTCAATAGCATAGCTGTGTATTTTACCTTTTAGGTTATTTAGAAGATATATTTTGAGGTCATTAGACAACTCATACACTAGATCTTTAATAAATAACCTAATTATCTTTATCCAATAAATCTTTATCCAGGGGCAAACCCACCAAATATAATAGGAATTGGATGGTTGTGAATTTCACCTCCTGCATAGAACATGACCTAACTTGTTTTTTGTGTGTGAGATGTTTATAAGGTGCCGAGTACTATTAATACATAGGTTGGCATTCAGCTAACTTTTACTTAGAGTAGACACACTGAAATTAACAAACATGACTACATTAGGCCCATATAGGTCTACCACCCAGAACCTTTGCAACATAACTCACTATAACTCGAGTCAATGGCTTTTATGTGTCAAAATAGTCTAACAGGCTTTCCTGTGCATAAAAAACATAAAAATAGCCGGACCTAAGCACAACAGTATTCTCCCTTCCTGTGGTTTCCATCGACTGGTATTCAGAAGCATTAATGCCTCTGACCATGGAGGCAGAATATAGTCATTGTGGTTAGTACCCACTGATAGACTTATCTTTGATGATCCTGTCTAGTCCTCTTTTAAAGCCATCCAAGCTGGGGGCCATCACTGCCTTTTGTGGGAGTGAATGCCATAATTAGTACTTCCTGGTTCCAACACTGTCTCTGGAGGTTCAGGTAAGCTAGGTGACTGTGTTGTTGCTGTTTAGTCGTTTAGTTGTGTCCAACTCTTTGTGACCCCATGGACCAGAGCACGCCAGGCACTCCTATTTTCCACTGCCTCCCGCAGTTTGGTCAAACTCATGTTTGTAGCTTTGAGAACACTGTTCAACCATCTCGTCCTCTGTCGTCCCCTTCTCCTTGTGCCCTCCATCTTTCCCAACGTCAGGGTCTTTTCCAGGGAGTCTTCTCTTCTCATGAGATGGCCAAAGTATTGGAGCCTCAGCTTCAGGATCTGTCCTTCCAGTGACCACTCAGGGCTGATTTCCTTCAGAATGGAGAGGTTTGATCTTCCTGCAGTCCATGGGACTCTCAAGAGTCTCCTCCAGCACCATAATTCAAAAGCATCAATTCTTCGTCGATCAGCCTTCTTTATGTGTCCAGCTCTCACTTCCATACATCACTACTGGGAAAACCATAGCTTTAACTATATGGACCTTTGTCAGGAAGGTGATGTCTCTGCTTTTTAAGATGCTGTCTAGGTTTGTCATTGCTTTTTCTCAGAGTGGTTGTAGTTCTGGGAGGGGAACAGGGGTCTCCTAACAACTCTCAGCACCTTTAAGAAACTTCAGCTCCCATAATTCTCCAGGGGGAGCCATGACTATTTAAAATGGTATTGTAGTGCTTTATGGTGTGAATGTGACCTTAGGGCAGATCCACACCATCTCCTAGAGCACATTCAATGCGCATTCAAAACACACGACTTCAAGAATCGTGAAAACCATAGTTTCCAATTCCCAACACCCTTAACACTCAGTGTGCATTGAATGTGCTTTTAAAGGTTGGGTGTGGATCGGCCCTTAGTCTCCACTATTAGGAACAACTGGGAACACATGCCGTTTTCAAGAAGGCGTTTTCACCTAAATCTTCACTCTCTAATGTAATTAGCATAATGATTAATACTCCATCCCTGAGCAGGCAAGAGGCAGCAGAGTGGAGAATGAATGGCATCTTGTTTGGAACCTCAAGCTGTCAAATAAAACAAACAAACAAAGAAACAAATGTGATTACTCAGAGATGCTCCACTTCAGATTTGCATTGCTTTGTTCCCCTTCTTAAATGGACACAGTGGGCTCACATTGCATAACAAAGCTTGGTTCTCTTGGGAGGTGCTGTCAGTATTAGACCTTTGAGAAGCTCCTTCAACCAGGTTATTCATTGACTGGAATCCCCCAGAGAGACTGGTCAGCCTCATTACCTGGGGATCCCCAGGCCACTCTGACTCACCACCGCAGTTGTTTCTCCCCCAGGCATCAACACTCTCACAACTTCAAAAGAGCTTATTAATGGTTGAGCCTGATTCCACAATGCACCAGGATCCTGCTTGAGATGGGAGTATTCCTGAGATGTATGGTGTTAGTAGAGTTATTTGTATATTGCAGTGATTTTCAAAGCTCTGAAAGGTTAAAACAACAAATCAGTTGGAGGGGGAAGGATGAGGGAAACCACAATTTCTTCTTCCAGAGGTTGTGCTTGTCACCCCAGTCTTGTAAATGAATCTTTGTTGGCTTCCCAGAGCTACAGCTAAGGAGATAGCACTCAATGCAGAAAAGAGTCTTGCTTTAAAGAGAACAATCACAAATTGAAGTTTCTCATGCCTCAAATGCCTGGTGTGTTGGGTGACTGAAGGAGGTCATGCCCAAAGCTTAAATCAGGAATTGGCAACCTGGTGGCCCTCGAGATGATGTTCGACGACTCCAACTCCCATCAGCCCCACCCAGCATACCCAATGGTCAGGGATGATGGAAGTTGTAGTCCAGCAACATCTAGAAGGCCACAGGTTCAGAGTCAAATTCAAGGAAGAGTAGCTTACTCCAAGGTAGTGCCCTCCACTTGTCCCACCATCCATGACAAGCTGAGTTGTAGTCTAAAACCTATGGAAGCCACCAGTTTGGAGAAGGCTGGATTATTTATATGGCATCACCAATGTACAGAATGACAGTGTGGCATCATAGCTATGGTGTCAGATCAAGGCCTGAAAGACCCACTCGGCCATCAAAAACACGGAGTGACCCTAGGTCAACCCTCCTCTCCTCCCACACAGAATTGCTAAGAAAAATATGTGTATAGGGAAAAAGGACCAAGTTCACTAACTTCAAGGCTATTCTAGGTTGCATCAACAGAAATATAATGTCCAGATCAAGGGAAGTAATAGTACCGCTCTATTCTGCCTTGGTCAGATCACACCTGGAATACTGTGTTCAATTCTGAGCACCACAATTTAAAAAGGATATTGACAAGCTGGAATGTGTGCAGAGGAAGGCAGCCAAGATGATCAAGGGCCTGGACATCAGGCCTTATGAGGAACCGTTGAAAGAGCTGGGTATGTTTAGCCTGGAAAAGAGGAGGAGTCTGAGAGGAGATATGATAGCCATCTTCAAATACCTTAAGGGCTGTCACATGGAAGATGGAGCAAGCTTGTTTTCTCCTGTTCTGGAGGGCAGAACTCGAATGGCTTCACGTTACAAGAAAGGAGATTCCAACTAAACATCAGGAAGAACTTTCTGACAGTAAGAGCTGATCGACAGTGGAACCATCTCCCTTGGTAGGTTCTGGACTCTCCTTCCATGAAGGTTTCTAAGCAGAGGTTGGATCTGTCATGGATACTTTTGCTGAGATTCCTGCATTGCAGGCGGCTGGACTAGATGACCCTTGGGTACCTTCCAGCTCTACAATTCTATGATTCTAAGTGGATTCAACTGTGTACTGGAAATTTTGTTGTTGTTGTTTAGTCGTTTAGTTGTGTCTGACTCTTTGTGACCGCATGGACCAGAGCACGCCAGGCACTCCTTTCTTCCACTGCCTTCTGCAGTTTAGTCAAACTCATGTTGGTAGCTTCGGGAACACTGTCCAACCATCTCATCCTCTGTCGTCCCCTTCTCCTTGTGCCCTCAATCTTTCCCACCACCAGGGTCTTTTCCAGGGAGTCTTCTCTTCTCATGAGGTGGCCAAAGTATTGGAGCCTCAGCTTCAGGATCTGTCTTTGCAGTGAGCACTCAGGGCTGATTTCCTTCAGAATGGATAGGTTTGATCTTCTTGCAGTCCATGGGACTCTCAATAGTCTCCTCCAGCACCAGAATTCAAGAGCATCAATTCTTCGGCGATCAGCCTTCTTGATGGTCCAGCTCTCACTTCCATACATCACTACTGGGAAAACCACAGCTTTAACTATACGGACCTTTGTCGGCAAGGTGATGTCTCTGCTTTTTAAGATGCTGCATAGGTTTGAAATTTAGGTTTGTGTATTAAAGGTCCACCCTGGCACAACAAATCCACTTTAAACAGACAACAGGCATTTTATGGTGAGAAAAGTGATGGGGAAACACATTGCAAAGTGTGGGGTGGACATATGATTAATGGGATTAGGCATAACCACTGCACAAAGGAATCAAGATGAATTCAGGATAAATACTCAGTGTTGTATAACCTCCCCATAAGCTAATCAGAAAGTTTGCTCCACAACAACAAGGCATCATTTAACCCCTGCACAACCTTTTTGCAAGCAAATCAGGACAAATGCTCAACAAGCTGGTCATATGAAGGAGTCCTTCAGACTCTTTAAAAATCTTGTGGAGACCTCCACCCTTTCCCTGTCTCCTCCTCTTAGGAGGCGTATTACAAGCCAGCTGGTAATACCTGCACTGCAGGTGGACTAGAAGGGCAGAAAAATCATTGCTGACCACTCAAACAGAGCAGGTTCTACTATTTATTTATTTATTTATTTATTTATTTATTTATTTATTTATGCCCCCGTTTGCAGATGGCATCCTAGTCTGCCCTTTGCATTCCTTGCATAAATCAACTGTCAGGCTAGCCTTTGTACCTTTTGCCTGCCACAGCAAGGCATGAAGTTCTGACCTAAGTCATATCCTAGTCGGGATGATTGGCATAAATGAGTATGCAATTTGACCCTGAGTGAATATTCTTGTTCCTTTGCAGGAGCACCTGCAATGTGTTTACCAAGAAGCTACTATCCCTTTCCAGAGAAATCTAAGTGCTGTGGACAGAATGACAGGCAGTTGGGGGCTCGAAGTACAAGGAGAGAAGCAAGGAAGTCCATTTTCGATGCAATTTCCTGTTTTCTTTCCCGGGGATTGTTGTCATCTCATACCTTCTTTGTCTCAAGTCTCCCAGCACCAGGGAGAACTAATTTCAAATCTCCACTTGCTCATGACGCTCTTTGGGTGACCTCAGTCCAGTCACTATCTCCTGGCCTAATCAACCTCACAGGTTTGTTGTGAGGATAAAGTAAGAGTGGGGACAATGTCAGTATCCTTCTTAATATCCAGTTCTGGGTGCCACAATTTAAGAAGAATATTGATAAGCTGGAACGTGTGCTGAGGAGAACAAGATGATTAAGGGTTTGGAAACGAAGCCTTATGAGGAATGGTTGAGGGAGCTGGTTATGCTTTGCCTGGAAAATTGGTGACTGAGAGAAGATATGATAGCCATCTTCAAATATCTCGAGCTGTTACATGGAGGATGAAGCAAGCTTATTTTCTCCTGCTCTGGAGGCTAGGACCTGAATCAATGGATTCAAGTTACTGCCACATATTTCCCACCCCTGGTCTGTACTGACTGGTAGCAGCTCTCTGAGGTGTGTTTTGGCAGAAGGTTGTTCTGGTGTTTCTCCATCATGATCCATGGGCTCATGTTCTTCCCGGGATTAGGAAGGGGTTGAGTAAACATCCCACTTTCCAGGGAAAATGAATTCTGTAAGAATGGGGGAATTTTTTCAGTCCAAGGGCTTCATTCCCTTCTGGACAACTTTCTGAGGACAACCCATCAGTGGTGGACAAAGCAAGAGGCAAAAGGGGTTGGAGTGACAAGTGTAAACTTGGTGGGCTGCATTCCACAAATGAGTCCAGCTAGCAGAAGGCCACATGAGCTCTTCCTGCTCCAGCCTCTCCAGCAGCTGGTCAGGTGATGGTCCAACCAGCTGGGTGGTGCTGTGGCTTCTTCTCAGAGACTCCGAGGGAACAATGTTCCAAGTAAGTCCTTCCTTGGCCTCCTGGTGTTCTGGGAAATTGGACTGATCTTTCTGCTCCCTCTTCCATCATCCCTGTCCATTGCCTATGCTGCATGAGGCTGATAGGAGTGGTAGTCCAAAAATAACCAGAGGCAGCCAGTTTGGTGATGGCTGATCATGAATGAAACTCACGATGAATTAAAGGGAAGTCTCAGCTTTACAATACCTAACTCTGCTAAATCACTGCTCCCGTTTTGTCCCAGTTTTGCATCCTGAGAAGTTTTTGGGGTTGCCTTTTTTTAAAAAATGTTGTTATTGTGAGTTGCATAGGTGCCTGAAAATCAGTTTTGTTGTTATTGCATTTGTCCCAGTTTTTAGCTGTAAAATGTTGCTTCAGTTTGAATGTACCTCCCGCTCCCCGGTATTGCCTTTGGCAAGGAAGGGTGAGCTGAAATATTTTAAACAAAGCAAAAAGATGCATTATTTTTTTCAGGTTTCAGACTTCTTTCTCCCGTAGCTGTGTCTAGACAGAGCGGACATGGCAACTGGTGTGGGTGGGTGTTCTCGCAGGTAAAGGACCAGAACCTTTGGCAGGAGAGATTCGTTATCGCCTATCCCACTGGAGGAACTATATTTTTCCATTACGCTGCTTTGAGGAGATTGAGGCTGGCGGACCTCTTGAGACACATCTCAGCTGTGGAATGATGTTGACATTAAGCACGTTATAAGGGTCGTAGCTCAGTTGGAAAGCACATACTTTGCATTCCGGAGTACAATTCTGAAGTACAATTAATTCACTGCCTCTCCAGGTAGGATTGGCAATGTCTTCTGCCAGCAACTCTGGACAACTCCGGCCAGTGAGTGTAGGTAATGCTGTTCTAGATGGGCTGGCTCAGGATAAGGCAGCTTCCTGTGTTAAAGTGGGTGGGTATGTGGGAATCAAAGGAGTTGACACAATGAAGTATGTAAACAGCAGGGCTTTTTTCTTTTCTTTTCTATATACATTTTTATAATTTTTTAACGTATCATTTCCAACAATCATTTAACATAACTTCTTATCTTATACAACATTTTAGACTTCCATCAACAACCTCTGAAGATTTTCTGTTCTTTATCACTTATTCTGCATTTCTTAATTTCTCTATTACTTTTAATTGTCATTTACTAATAGTTCTCTTCATAGTCTTCCTTGCAATAATCCTCCTTACAGAATTTCTTGCAGTCCTACTAGCATAATCTGTTTATTACAGTTGCTTTTCAAATAGTTCAAATATTTACTCCATTTACTTCTAAGAATCTCTGGTCCCGCAGGTTTCGAATCTTTCCTGTTAATTTATCTAATTCTGCATAGTCCATTACTTTCATTTGCCACTCTTCTTTCATTGGTAACTCTTCTTGCTTCCATTTTTGTGCCAGTAGTATTCTTGCTGCCGTTATTGCATATAAAAACAATTTACAGTCCTGTCTGTTAATATCCTCCCCTACAATGCCAAGTAAAAATGCTTCTGGTTTTTTAATAAATGTATATTTCAACATCTTTTTCATCTCATTATAGATCATTTCCCAGAAGTTTTTCACTTTCTTACATTCCCACCACATGTGATAAAAAGTTCCTCCTTTTTCTTTACATTTCCAACACTTATTACTTATTTTATACATTTAGCTAATTTCACAGGAATAATTACCACCTATACATCATATTCATCACATTTTCTTTCAAAGCATTGCATGCTGTAAATTTTAGTCCTTCTTTCCACAGTTTCCCCCCAATCTTTTAACTGTATATTATATCCAAAATCTGCAGCAGGGCTTTTTTCAGCTGGAATGCACCAGAACTGAGTTCCGGCACCTCTCAGGTGGCAGGGACTGGCTGGATGAGGAGGAGTGGTGGAAGCCACCCTGACCAAGAGCCCCCTCCCCCAGAAAGTACAGAGGGAGAGGATTTGGATCCTGGTTTCTGGTGGTGGGATACCGGCCATACTCCAGAGGAGGGGAAGAGCTGGGAAGTACTGGAGGCTGGGAGCTTGGAGGATGATGAAGAGGAGGAAACTGGAAAGTTCGCCAGCACAGGGTAGAGACGGGAACCAGACTTTGCAGCTCCACCAGAAAGCCACCCTGGCAGCTTCTCTACTGAAGTCCTGCAAACCCCACCCCACTTCCAGAACAAGGCATCTATTGCATGTAACTACCCTAAGTAGAGAGTCAGGCAGACACAGAGAGGGTCCCTTGGGGCTTGCCATAGACAGAGGGAAGGACCTGACACAGGGGGCTAGGAAGTGAGGGCGGAGTTACACAAGCCAGTCCGGGCAACTGCTTCATCTAGACAGGAGCAACCCTTAGAAGTCTCTGTGTGTTCTCTGTTCTGCTTCCTTAACAAACTAACCGTAGGTTAGCTGGTGTTCACTGTATTTTTCTGATTTGCGAATGTCAGTTCTGTGGCATCAAGTGGGCGCCATTGCCATTTTAAGAGAGCAAGGCAGGCATTTATGGTGAGTTCTAACACCTCTTTTCCTAAAATAATAATATAATTATAATAATAATTTATTATTTATACCCCGCCCATCTGGGTGAGTTTCCCCAGCCACTCTGGGCGGCTCCCAATCGAGTGGTAAAAACAACACAGCATTAAATATTAAGAACTTCCCTAAACAGGGCTGCCTTCAGATGCCTTTAAAGATAAGATAGCTGCTTATTTCCTTCAAATCCGAAGGGAGGGCGTTCCACAGGGCGGGCGCCACTACCGAGAAGGCCCTCTGTCTGGTTTCCTGTAACCTCACTTCTCGCAGTGAGGGAACCGCCAGAAGGCCCTCGGCGCTGGACCTCAGTGTCCATTCTGAACGGTGGGGGTGGAGATGCTCCTTCAGGTATACTGGACCAAGGCCATTTAGGGCTTTAAAGGTCAGCACCAACAATTTGAATTGTGCTCGGAAACGTACTGGGTGCCAATGCAGAAAAAGAGCATTGGCAAACAGTAATACCGGAAGCAGGGCCAGCCTAAGGCGTTTTGTTGCCTGAGGTGAAGGAAAAGACGATGCCCCTTCCCTAAGCTGGCTTAATCTTAATTCAACACTGGTGATGGAAAAGGACTCTTCTACAACAAATGAGGTGGCAGGCCAGCAAAGGAAAAGGCTGGCACAGATGGCATTGCTGGCACAGATGGCATTGCTGCTGTCTCCTATCATCTACCACCCAAGGCAGTCACTTCTCTCATGTTGGGGTAGCCCTGATTGGAGGTGAACGAGCCAAGGAAAGCTTCCCAAACACGAATTATGATCCTGCCTTTTTCCTCAACCTTTCCAGTTCCTTCGCTGCCTGATTTGGTGGAACAGCTCAAGTGGAGAAGCACATGGGATGTGGGCAACATGCGGACAACCACATATTCTGGATGGTCATTGGACTCCTGTGCCCCTGTCATGGAGGGCATAGAGGTACCTCTATATACAGAGGTAACCTTTCCTCTGTTTGGTAGTTGTGTCTGCACATTGCAAAAGTAAGTTTCAGTAAGTTTAATGGGTCGCATCCCTCCCACTTTTGAGCACTGATTGTACATCAAGCTGCTTTATTAGAATGTTGAATGAAATTTCGGAGAGAGTTATAAAGAATTATTTTTGTCTGACCCGAAGACAGGAAAAGCACTGGCCCAATTCTCCCCTTAATTTTACTGGTTTTATGTAAATTTGCCTCCACTTCTACCTGATTTATATCTAACTGCAACGAGAACATAGCCCACACTCATTCTTGGCACGCAATTTAAGGAGACAAGCCGAATTTTGTTTACAGCCTCTTGTCAAACGCAATAAGAATTTAATAGAAAACTGGAAGTTAAAATACTTTATAAATTTTATAGTCTTAACCAACCAATGCAATAGCTCCAGCTTCTTTATTTCAAGAAGATGCTTTTATTCTATATACTGTGGAGTGAAGCTTTGGAATAGGAGCATAGGAAATTGCCTTGCACCAGGTCCATCTAGCTCAACTGATTGCAGGTCCCCAGGCTGGGTGGCTTCCAACACTACTTGAGGAAACCAGGGATGGAAACTGAGGGCTTGTATGCAAAACGTGGGCTCCACCAATGAGCTACAGCCATTCTTCTCTGTTATCCCAGCAGAAAAATCTATACTCACCCAGATGTGTGCATAGACGTACAGGGATGCTCACTCATTTCAACAGAGGGAGCTAATCTGCCTCTCTGTGTATCTGTTCTATCCATGGAAATGAATGGGGAAATGATTTTGGCTGAAGGACCTCATGCACACATGTGATCTCAGTTACGTATCATTTCCTGGATTTCTAAGCACTAACGCTTTTACAGACAAGGCTCACCTATATTTTTGAGATTGCTCCTCCTGGGAGAACACAGTATACAATAAACATACAATTAGGAATTAATATGAAGGTCCCAATCAAGGCAATGATTGCGCAGGTAATCAAGTAATAAACATAAGTAATCAAGCATTTACTTGCTCAGCAAAATGTGGAGCGATGCCCCATGTAAAACTAAGATGCATTTAGGAATATGTTTATTCCAATTCTCCGTGCATAGCATATTTATACTTAGGAGAATTCAAGATTTCCTATTTTCCCCACTTTAAAAATATATATTTTTAGTTCTCATTATATACTGTATCTGCACCCCCATCCCAGCCATTTTTGGTGGAACCCCCAAAAATTTGGTGGCGGCTGCAATGGCAAAGAAAAGAATAGAAAAGTAACAAACGCTCTTCAATTGCCTGGAGGTTCATAACATAATCCCTAGTGGTTTTCATGAGTGTTAAGGAGGATCAGCATTTATTGTGGTGGTGGTGGTGGGGTCACCAAGGCAGGATCACTGCTGTGAATCTACTGCATGTTGCTTCTACATTCACAGCAGTTTGCATCAAACACGTTTTTGCTAACTGGTGCAATACATGTGCAATACATGACAGCTTCTTCCCTGCCTGTGAGAAATGCCTCTGACTACCAGTGGCTCTAGCATTGCAGACAAAACTCTTTCCCAGCCCTAACTGGGGATGCCAGGAATTAAAACTGGGACCTTCTGCAGATCAAGGCAAGCACTCTCTCACAGAACTGTGGAGGTCCTCCTTGTTCATTGGAAAATGTGTTTTCCATCTCCTCCTAATGCTTCCTCCCTTATTTTAAAGCAAGGGAAGTTGGTAGAACCTTCATGTGACGTTTGGATTGCCAACTTCTTTACTGGCCTCTGCTCCCATATCTGCCACCTGCCACATCAGCCTGACAGAAAGAAATGAAGTCACCAATTTCTCCCCCCCCCCCCAGGGCATTTTATCTCCAGGATGCTTCACTGGCTTCATTTCTACCTGTTCAGGTGCTGTTGCAGGTGACAGGCGCAGGAGCAGGGAACAGGAAAGAAGTTGGCAACCCAGAGAGTACACAAATATTCTACAATTTCCCCCTGCTTCCCCTTCGCCTCCCGGACACAATTAAGCAAACATATTTTCTACAATGAATCAGGAGGATCTCGATATCATCCTCTTACTAGGTTGCTGGCAGGAGTTGGGGTGTGTATCATGATTTCCCAGGTCTGACTAAGACTCATAACCTGCATAAAACATGCAGCAGGGAACAATCTAATAAAAAAATCCATCCCGATTTTTATGTGGGCCTGTCAATCTGGGTAGCTCTGCAGGGCCAATGGAATTCAGAGGCATGAATAAAAGGTATGTCTTCCAGCTAGAGAGCCAGGATGTAAATCCCCGTAATCTAGAATTGCCATATTTCCATAGAGATCAATTCCTGTGTATGGGATATAGAACATCCTGGCACAAAGAAGCAATAAATAAATAAATACTCACCCACATAGGCATTTTTTTAAAAATAGATTAGACCTCGTTTATATATATTTACACAAAGCTGATGGGATTTTTTTAAAAAAAGAAAAATATGGGTGATATCCAACATCAGTTATACTCAGAGTAGACCCATTGAAATCACCCTAATTCAACATTTTACTGTTTTCAGTATAATATCATGCTGTTCAGACATTGCATGTAAGAAGAAACAAACACCAGTAGAAGCCAAATCAAATATATGGCACAGCATTTCTCTTTTCCCTCGTGTTGTTAAAAAAAACAACGGACTTTAGATCTGCTTTATTAATGTATACTAAGTTTCATTAGTTTTTGACTTGCCATTTGGCAAACCAGCAACTGGAACTGAAGGTCCCGTCAACATTGCATGTGTTGGCTAAGAAAGGCTAGGGCTTGGATCCTGATTCTTTGCTCTGTGACAGAATTGGTACAGTTAAGGGAGGGGAAGCAGAAACGTTGGTCTTCCTTTACAGAATGGACAAAGCAAAGATTTAACGATTGACAGGTCTGCCAACAGAGGGGGCCCTCGGAGTTCACATAATACTGGGTCTTGAGCCAGCAGGGCCCCCAGTCTCTTAACTTCTTAAAAAAAAAAAAAAGTTCATCAAACTTTTCTGAAGAAAGTTAGCACTCAAAAAGCAGAGGCAGCTCTAATAGAATACCTTCTGGACTTCCCATGGACATCCAATTGGCCACTATGGGTATAGGATGCTCACAGTATAGTGAGCACATGGACAACATGAACCTTTTGGCAGATCCAGAAAGGCTTTCCTTAGGTTCTGTACATATATAAAGTACATATATAAAGGAGAGTTGTTTGGGAGATCAAATGCAAAAGAAGACAGGGCTTCTGTACTTTCATGTGTCAACTTCTATTAAATATGAAGGAGACCTGTCCTATTTTGCACCCAGCCATAATTCTGAGTGCCCTCTCCTTCTCTGAATGGAAGCTCTTTCTATTCCTACAGCGTAATGGTGGGATCTAACTGTATACGTTTGTTCTGAAGGCCGGTGTAAGCAGCAGATTTATATCTTCAAATGTAGATCTGTTCAGCCATGTGTAACGTGTGGGTGTGGGGTGCAGTTAACTCATGAAAGTGGCCTATGGGCAAAGGGTTCAGAACACAGAGTCCAGATAGTAGGAAAGGACAACCATAATAACAGACTGTGCTAATAAGGTCACTTGAAAGTTTGACTCCTGGGAGTATTTGACTATGAGGAGCGAAATCGAGGCATTTAATGGTAGAGTTTCAACCTACACAACCTACTTTCAGCCGCACAACACCCTACTAAAACAGCAGACTGAAAATGTACTTAATCTTATTAAAGAGAACATAAGCAAGCATGACAGTGGGAGCTAGCCAGTGTTTTTCCATGCCTCCTATATGAACTATTTGCCTCCCAGGCAGAAGTTGTGAGCTTGTGATAGATAGATAGATACCGTATTTTTTGCACCATAACACTCACTTTTTTTCCTCCTAGAAAGTAAGGGGAAATGCGTGTTATGGAGGGAATGCCTACGGGTGGCGGGGGGGATCTGCTGTAGTCGTGAGCAGAGGATCCATGGTTCCCCTTCCTTCCCTCCTCCGTGGCTCGCTTTGAAACAGCAAAGCGGGAGAAGAGCCTCTGAGTGGGGAGGAGAGAGGGACAGAGAGCCTGCTTGCTTTAAAGGAGCAAAGTGGGAGAGGAGAGGAGCCGCTTACATGAGTGTAAGCGGCTCCTGTCCGGTTGGCTCCTTTAAAGCAAGCAGGCTCTCTGTCCCTCTCTCCTCCCCACTCAGCTCGCTAAATAGCAGCAAAGTTTTTCAGCTCGCTAAGCCGGGGATGAGCGGGGAGGAGGGAGAAAAGCAGAGCCTGCTTGCTTTAAAGGAGCAAAGTGGGAGAGGAGATGAGCCTTCTCCCCTTATACCCCTCTTCTTCATTATTAGCAGCATCCTTCTCCACCCACCCCACGCGTGCTTCTTCTCCCCTTAAACCCCTCTTTTGCATTATTAGCAGCATCCTTCTCCACCCACCCCACACGTGCTTCTTGTCCCCTTAAACCCCTCTCCTGCATTATTAGCAGCATCCTTCTCCACACACCCCATGCGTGCTCCTTGTCCCTTGAGTGCTTTTCCTTCCCTCCCCACTTAAAACGTAGTTACAAAGCACGGATCCACATGGATCCTCAGGATTTTTGCACTGGGTCACCCCAAATTCACCATCAGATCACATAGCATGTCCATGGCTACATCTTGCACCAAAAAAATCACGCACCCACTGTTGCCTGGGGCCGCAGTGGTGCTAAAACGTGGTTACAAAGCATGGATCCACATGGATCCTCAGGATTTTTGCATTGGGCTACTCCAAACTCACTGTCAGATCACATGTCTGTGGCCACAGCATGAACCACAAAAATCATACATCTACTGTTTCGTTTAGAATATTTTTTTCCCTTGTTTTCCTCCTCTAAAAACTATGTGCGTGTTATGGTCTGGTGCGTGTTATAGAGTGAAAAATACGGTAGATAGATAGATAGATAGATAGATGATAGATAGATAGATGATAGATAGATAGATAGATAGATGATAGATGATATAGATAGATAGATAGATAGATAGATAGATAGATAGATAGAATTACCACCTGGCACTCGAGAAACATGTTAATTCCCTTGTGGCTAAGGTGATTCACTAACCTGGGGAAAGCAATGAATGAATGAATGTGTATGCCTTGGTTTAAGAACGCTTTGGTTTAAGAACGGACTTCTGGAACGGATTAAGTTCGTAAAACAAGGTACCACTGTATATATATTTGTGTGTGTATGTGATTTTTAAGGACACTATAGATAAATCCCATTCCTTGGCTTTTTTAGGGGGAGGAAGTTAAGCTGATCTAAATGTGGGTTGAATTTATTGAACTCCCACCATTGCTGACCATTGCCAGCCCAGCTAAACCTGCTGGGAGTTGAAAACAACAAGATCAGGAGGGCACCAAGTTGGGCAAAACCATTAGAAATGTAAGAGTCAGGAGCAGACCATCATGACATACTGCAGTTGTACAGTGTTTCCGAGCATGCAAAGTCCTTCACACATGTTATCACGCAGAAATCCTCCCAAGACCTTTATAAGATTGGCACACGTTATTCTCAGTATCCCAACCTACTTGATGACAGAAGCTTTAAATGTGTGAGCTGCCTATTGCTGGCCTCTGCAGTTCATGGCAGAGGCTGCATTTGAACCAAGGGCCTCATGCTGCACAGGTTTTAATAAAAGAGAATAGGAAGGCTATTAAACCACAAACAAGGGAGAAATTCTATGCACAAGTATCTAGAGTAAAGGAATCCAGCGTAAATTAAGCTGGTATAAAGTTATTTGATGCTTTTGAATTATGGTGCTGGAGGAGACTCTTGAGAGTCCCATGGACTGCAAGAAGATCAAACCTATCCATTCTTAAGGAAATCAGCCCTGAGTGCTCACTAGAAGGACAGATCGTGAAGCTGAGGCTCCAATACTTTGGCCACCTCATGAGAAGAGAAGACTCCCTGGAAAAGACCCTGATGTTGGGAAAGATGGAGGGCACAAGGAGAAGGGGATGACAGAGGACGAGATGGTTGGACAGTGTTCTCAAAGCTACCAGCATGAATTTGACCAAGCTGCAGGAGGCAGTGGAAGACAGAAGTGCCTGGTGTGCTCTGGTCCATGGGGACACGAAGAGTCGGACACGAATAAACGACTAAACAACAACAAAGTTATACCAGCTCCAAACCCTGTTCAACAGCAGGGCTGATGCTGCTCCGTGTATCCTGGAAAGAAAAACAAGCTTTTAAAACTGTGTTTTATGCATAGCTGTCAACTTTTCCCTTTTCTTGCGAGGAATCCTATTCGGAATAAGGGAATTTCCCTTAAAAAAAGGGAAACGTTGACAGCTATGGTTCTATGATGGGTTGCCAGGTCACGTGTCTAAAGTGAAGGGGCTTAAGAACTTGCCCAAGTCTCCCCTCTCTGGTCCCATCCCTGCCCCACCCCCATAATGCCCCTTTTTGGGGACTTAAACTGGCCTCAGCTCAGCTGACTGAGCCCCACCTGAACCAGAGTGAGCAAGTAACACTGGGATATTTTAGTCTGAGCCCTGGTTAGGTCTTGAATGCCTGCTGATCTGGAGAACCACTGACGCTCATCTTGGTTAATCTTCCCATAGGATTACCTCCTTAGGCAAAGTTCAACTGATGGCAATTTTGTGTTGTCATCTCAAGACAAATATCTCTTTGAGACCTGTGCTCAAGAATCAGAACAGTTGCACATCAATCTGTAGCTTTACAGATGACTATATAGGTCTTTCAAATCCTTACGGCAGGTAGAATAAATATTGTGTAAATATTTTAAAAAGCTGACACAGTTCCCTGTTTGAAGCACCATGATCTATGGTATATTTTTTTTTGAGAGAGAGCCAGCCAGGATTAAGTATGCATCTCTTATCGCAAAAGTGGGCCATACAAAAGTAGTATCTATGATAGACAAGTAATATCTATGATCTTCTTCATCCTTGATCCTAACTAAAATTCCAGAGGACACTGTTTGACAACTAGCCATGCCCCAGTTCTTCTGCTGGATATGTATTGGAAAATACCTCAGAGGATACTTTGCTATATGTCTGTATGGAACTGGAGACATCAAAATTATTCACTGTGTGTTTGGCTTTTGACAGGGTCCCAGTGAACTGTATAGTTGAGGTCCAGTTATCCATTTATTAAGTTTATTTATTTATAAGACATTTTTAGCCGCACTTCATCCTAAGGTCCCAGGTCAGCTAGAACAATATAATAAAAAGAGGACAGTTAAAGCTATGAAAGCAAACCATTCCAACTAGAGAAGAATGGTAAAAAAATCAGCAAAAGACATGGGTTGCATGCACACACACACACACACACACACACACACAGAGAGAATACATTACTTTCAAAGGTCAGGGTAAAGAGGTGTGTCTTCACCATACAACAAAAGATATACAATGAAGATGCTAGGTGGGGAGACAGTTCCACAATTTAGGGGTTACCAGTAGGAAGTCCTCTCCCTGGCTGTCATTCTCCACACTTCTGAGGGTTACAGAACTACCAAGAAGGCATTTCAGATATTTGGGGCCTAACTCATTTACATACTAATTTGAGCACCTTGTATTGGGCCGTAATTGATTACCAGCGCAATCGTTTTAAAATGGGTTATATAAACTCTAAAGGCAACACTGGCCAATCATCTGGCTGCTGCATTTTGGACCAGTTGAAGTTTCCAAGTAATTTCCAAGGTCAGCCTGATGTTGTGAGAGGACCATCCCTGCCCAGAGGAGTTCTTCCCTCTCGTCTCCCCTTTTAATAACAACCTCAGCTGCAATCCTTTCGCTGGAACGTTCCGAAGCCTTTTGGAGCCACTCTCATCTTGCAACCTTGACGGCAAAGCCGCTAATCGCTGATTGCCATCCCATCAGGAAAGGGCCCTTAGCTGCAGAAAGACTGTCATCTGTTGAAGTTGGCGCCCAAAGTGTACAAAAAGAAAGTTTGGTGTAATTAATATATTAAGAGTGAAAGAGTAAATCACCAGGAGGAAATTGCAGGATGTGGGCGGAATGCTGCTTCCAGTTGCCTAGCAACAGTGCTTGTTCATGGCGCGAGATTGATAGATATCACCCACTCAGATCGCTGGATTCCGACCTCCACCACAGTCTTCTTGCAGGCAGAAGCTGGCAAGGGACCAGCGAAAGGAGAGCAGATGGGGGAGAAAGAAGAACCAATGGCTGACCTAACCTTCTGGTCCTCAGCATCCAAGCACCGCGAAGACTGGCTTCAGAACAATGAGCTACTCCATTATTTCACATCTCCTTTCTTTATCTTTCAGCAACCTGTGTAAATAGAAACATATATTTTAAGATGTAACTCCTAGTCATATCTCTCTGGGCTCTGCAAGTTGAAGTAATAATATCCTAGAATTAAAACAGCAATTTAGTTTCATAATTTTAGTGACTCATATTGCATTACTTCTAAGTAGGATGAATAGAAAATTCTCAGGTATTATACATAATTATGATGTGATTATAGTGTTCTTGATCACAGATGCCAAGGTTAAGATGCTCCTCCATTTTTTTTCTCAGCACATCTTTATTCTATTTTTTTAATTAAAAAAATCCAACATACATCTCCTTATAGTCAGCACTCATGTTCCAGTTTGAAGGATGTTTGCCCCAGAAGTTTAATCAAAGGACCACTTAACACATTCCTGTTTTAGGTGTACATTACAAGGCACTAAGTTCCCATCTGCACTATACATTTAAAGACTATCATACTAGTTTAAACAGCCATGGCTTCCCCCAAAGCATCCAGGGAACTGTAGTGTTGAGGGTTGTTAGGAGACCCTTATTCTCCACACGAAGCTACAGTTCCCAGAATTCCCTGGGAAGAAAGTTTGCTTGTTAAACCACTCTGAGAATTGTACTTCTGCAAGGGGAATAGTGGCCTCCTAACAACTTTGAACCTAAAGAGTGAACACAATGAGCATATGCTTACAAATATGTGTGTCACATTGACCAGGCACAAGGAACTTGCTGGTTCTGCAGATGTTGTTGGACTCCAACTCCTATCAGCCCCCTCCAGTATGGCCAGCAGTCAGAGATGATGGGAGTTGTAGTGCAGAAACATGGGGAGGTCCACAAGTTCATGAGCGGACATGCTCATTCATGAACCAAAAATAGCTACAGCTCCCTGGCTACCACAGAGTGTGTAAAATGACTTAAAGGGTCAGCCGAGACAGCTAGCAAGAGCAGGCTCTCTTTCTCAGGTGCTGGCGATATTGGACACTTGAGCAGGGACTCAGCTGATGGCCCCAGAAGCCCTTTCTTGTGTTCTTGACCCTTCCCGTCACTGCCTGTTCACCTACTTTCCCTAAGCTAATAATAATAATAATAATAATAATAATAATAATAATAATATATTATTTGTGCCCCGCCCATCTAGCTGAGTTTCCCCAGCCACTCTGGGCGGCTTCCAACAAAGATTAAAAATACATTAAAATGTCACACATTAAAGACTTCCCTGAACAGGGCTGCCTTCAGATGTCTTCTAAATGTCAGGTAGTTGTTTATCTCTTTGACATCTGATGGGAGGGCATTCCACAGGGCGGGCACCACTACTGAGAAGCCCCTCTGCCTGGTTCCCTGTAGCTTTGCTTCTCGCAGGGAGGGAACCGCCAGAAGGCCCTCGGAGCTGGACCTCAGTGTCTGGGCAGGACGATGGGGGTGGAGACGCTCCTTCAGGTATACTGGACTGAGGCCATTTAGGGCTTTAAAGGTCAACACCAACACTTTGAATTGTGCTCAGAAATGTACTGGGAGCCAATGTAGGTCTTTCAAGACTGGTGTTATGTTGCAATGGCAAAGGCATGGAGAAAGAACAGCAGCCTCCCAGTGGTGCAGAATGGAACAAGAGGAAGACTGGACCAAGCATAGCTGGGGAGTAGAGACAGTGACAAGGCAACTCAAGGAAAAATCTCCCTGAGAGCACCTTACCCACCCTACTCCCACACATTTGAAGCTGGCACGGCTCCTGGCTCTTCAGACCAGCAAGCAAGACTCACCTGAAAGCTATTATGTAGATATGAAAAAAACAGAGGGTACCACTTGACATATACTTGGAAGACTAGGATAAAGAGGCATCTTTGCTGGTATGGTTGACGTCCCTGTACTTCCCTTCTTTGGCCACAGCTAGGAAAATACCCTGATGTTGGGAAAGATTGAGGGCACAAGGAGAAGGGGACGACAGAGGACGAGATGGTTGGACAGTGTTCTTGAAGCTACTAACATGAGTTTGACCAAACTGCGGGAGGCAGTGGAAGACAGGAGTGCCTGGCGTGCTCTGGTCCATGGGGTCACGAAGAGTCGGACACGGCTAAATGACTAAACAACAACAACAGGTGGTGGTGGGGCATATGCAAAAGCCCAGCCTGGTGGATTGTCAGGGATTGGACTGAGGAGGAATGGTGGGAGCTGCACCCACTTTTCTGAACTTTCCCAAGGGCAGGAGGACAGTATTGATTTAGGTTTGCGGAGGGGCATAGTCCAGAGAGGAAAAGCTGGGAAATACTAGGTGAGGAGCAGCTAAAAGAGAGGCAGGAGAGAGACAGCTGGCAGATTCACTGTCTTTGGACAGCATTCCTGACCCTCCTTCGCCTAAGACTAGACAGGCTCTGAGAGTGATAAAACAGAAAGTGCAGTGGCAACAAGCTCAGATTACCTGATGTAGGAGTGACATAGATAAATGGGGATGGAGGGGGTAAACCTTTACTGGGAGCAACACCATTTTTTAGAGAGATTATGCATTCCTTTCTCTCTCTCTCTTATTAAAGAAACTATCTGGTAAGAACGCTCCTTTTGCTTGATCTGCTTATTTACTGCCACCGGGGGGAGAGATCTGATTCCCTGAAAGCTGATATGGATCGGGTCAATGGCCCCTTCAGTCCAGCATCCTGTTCTCACAGTGGCTGATCAGATGGCAGCGTAAAGCATGCAAGAAGGACCTTAGAGTAACAGCAAGCCTTCCCATCTGTGGTTCCCCGCAACTAGTATTCAGATACATGCTGCCTCCGGTGGTGGAGGTAGGAACTAGCCTTCATGTCTAGTCACCAGATCAAGAGCCATTGTGGGCTTGTGTCCTGATTCAAAGTGGGTGATGTTTGCTTCCACTGAAAATCTCCTCTTGCAGACTTTAAAAAAAAGGATGCTAAATGTTAGAATATAAAAAGCTGTGTTCCCCACCCCCAAATAAGCTGGAACAAATGAAGGCAACAAAGCACACACACACACATTTTCATAGAATTAGTCTCATGATTTTAAGCTTCTGAATATCCAGACTCTCCCCCCCCCCAACCCCACAAGTGCCCAGTGGCATTGCTAGGCGACTTTAAAGGATAAAATAGCTCAGAATACTGGCATAAACAGAAGCCTTCAACAATATCAGAAGAAAAGCTGAATTACAGAAAGCCTTACTTCGTGTAATCCATTGCTAAGAAGCCTGTTAAGGCACCAGCATTTCCTTAATTAAAAACAGCACAGAAACATTAGCAAAGCTAATAAAAAGGAACAACCAGAGAGATATAATTGAGCACAAGCTGTTGTCAGCCAGACAACCTGTCCGAAAATGTCTCAATACTCAGCCAGAACATATTTAGCTCTTGCATGAGCAAAACCTTATTTTTCCAAAGCAAAACAACCTCTATTCAGGCATGGCATCTGAAATTCAAGTTTCTGATTATAATATTCAGGGTTTTTTAAATGTGATTTTTCAACATGGAAAAAATAAATAAAACCCAGATCCCCCCCTTATATTACAAAGGTGGTTTGTTATTTCCCAGGATGTTCACATTCCATAGTATCTGCAAAATGTATATATTCAAAACAGATATGAGCGTCCTTCCATCCATCAGGTAGACATTTCAGTGGTTAGATTTCCAATATGGAATCTCGTCCAAATACTACTGAAATTCAAATGACCACCGTGTTCCTTTTGGTATTAATTGTGGCTGCAAGGCCCTTGAGTGGCGAGATGAGTGAGCCAATGCCAGGCCAAGTTTGGCAACACCCCCTTAAGCGGCCAATCAGCAAAGCCAATGGAATGATGGAAGTCTTTTCTACTAGGAATGTTGCTGGAGCATTATGTCAGCTGCTCATTCATCAAAGGGGAAAAAAAGCCAACCTACTCTGTGATGCCACATTAAGAAAACACTCTCAGTGACTGCAGTTGCATGCGTTTTACCTCCCCATCAGTGAAGACAGACACTTAAAGCTTTAATTTAATGGGAAATTCTGGGACAAATGGTGTTGGAGAAATCACTGATACTTTAATGAAGATTCAAGCAATGGTAGTGTTTCCTAACAATAATCAGTAATGCGATGAACTGGTGTTTTTTGTGTGTGTGCCAGAAAGTTAAAAAGATATACAAATCACTGACAGCAGCACCATAAATTACAGGCTACTAGCTGTGTATTCTTTTCGGATCCAACACATTTTCCCACACCTGCATGCTCCATAGAAATCACACCTGACTGACGCTAAATCATCTTTCTTTTTTGTTTCTGGCAGCTGTATATATATATTTTTTACAAAATCTAATGAGCGAAGAGGGAAAGGAATGGCTGTGTGAGTACTCTAAACTTCAACCTTTAATTTAATGAACTTTCTGCCCAGCCAGAGATGATGCCTATACAGAAAAGTTACTTTGGTGTGGCAAAAACGAGAGATACCATAACCCACAAGCAAGAAGTCCACTACCACTCAAAAGGTTTCTAACTATTTCCTAACTCTCTGTCCAGGCACAGGGGACCTGGTACATCTTGCAAAAAATCGCCTTGCTATGGTATGGTGTGATATAAGAAACAATGAGGAGCTGGGTTGAATAGGTTTCGGGATATAATATCCCATTAAAAATTGGTGAATCAGGTGCCTATATTTCAAAATAAGTGGCATCATCATTATCATCATTTGACATTATGGACATAAATAGTCTGGAAAATATGATTAGTGAAGTGGACAACTTTTTTGTGAGCATTTGATTTTGGGGGGCGGGTTAGGGGGTATTTTCCAGTGTGGATTAAGCACACTAGATTTCAAGGCAAATTGATCCAGAAGTTTTGTGCCAGGGACTTGCAGTAGTGGTAGTAATAGTTGTTTTTTATATAGTAAAAGTCTTCTTTTACTTTTCTTCTAGAATTTTGACCAAACTGCGGGAGGCGTGCTCTGGTCCATGGGGTCACGAAAGAGTCGGACACGACTAAACAACAACAGAATTGGATGAAAATTGTAGACCTTGTCACCCCTTCTGAGGAGATGAAATCTGCCAAATTTCAGAAGGTTAGGCATCGGAGTTATGCTTCAAGGACTAACTTTACTGCTTTGGGCTGGGAGAACACGCATCACATTCTCTTCCCCGATTTTTTTTTTTTTTTTGGTGGACAATCAGTTTTGAAAATTGCAAATGTGAGGGAGGTGCCCCTGGATAAGAAACCTGCCAAAGTTCAGGCGAAATAGGTCCAGGGACTATTGTGCTATGTGGTTTTCTTTTTAAAAAATACTGGGGAAAGTCATTTTTTCCTCACTGCCCCCATTCATGGAAGTAACCTCCATGAATTAAAAAGAGTGAGTGCACTATGGTTTGGGGAAAGAAGCAAGGGACCCTCATAACTCCCTTGCTTATGCTCTGTTCTCACAGGAAAAAAAACTCAGAGGAGAATGGCAACCCACACAAGATATTTCAATATCCCTCCCCAAAATCATGGCGATTCAAATGCACCTAGAGAATAAACGATTGTAATTAAAAGCTAGACCTGTCTGTCAAAATGAAGGATACTTTCCCCCTCCTCTACACTCCTCCCCTCTCAAATCCATTCAGTTTGATTTTTGTTTTCTGGAAAAGAAAGGAAAATGAAAAACGTTGCATGTTTAACGAAGGCCGCAGAGCAACTTGGAAGTACAGGGGGTCCTGGAAGCAGCTTTAGATGTGATGCACGAATCTCAACCAAAGCATCCATGACAGATGGACGTCCAAGCAATCATGACCTGAATCGCCTCAGATCATCTAATTATCTGAGATGAATGCCCACCTAAACAATATACACATTTTCACATGCGTTTGGGCTGATATACACATTTTTGCAAGCAATTCCCCACAACAGAATGCATTCTTGTATGCTGTTTGCACAAGCATGTGGGTTTTTTTTATGCACACATTTTATGGCTGGAAAATGGCGCCACAAAATTTGGAGAATTTGGAAGGACAGCTATGTTTTGGTTCACATATTATATTGAGAAGTCTGGAAAAGGTAGGTTCACATTCAAATGCAAACTGAACCGATTTCTCCTCCATCACTTCATCTGAGGCATTCCCCCCCCCCGCCCCCAAGCATGTTGGCTATGACCTGTGATGCGTGCAAAGTTGCCGTGCAGGCAACTTCAGAGCATTTGAGGCTTTTCCTACTGCTGCCTCCCTGCCACCCTCAAAAGGCTTTTCTGAAAGCCTGCAAGGAGCTATGGTTAGAAAAGCAAATTGCTGAAGCGTTGGTGCATGGAAGGGTGGAGACACATTCTGAGTAAATGCTTGAAACACTTTGGATCATAGCTGCTATTTTTATGCACTGAATTAAAGACCACATCCCCCAGAACTTCTAGCAGTGGGGGTCAGCAGAGAGGGCTCCCTACAATTGCCAGTGGGTGCCACGATGTGGTGAAAGAGGAGGAGCTGTTTCAGCACTGGGTGTTTTGTGAATTTTTGCTCCTCAATCCCTGGGAAGAGGGATCGACTGTTAAACCACCCTGGAAATTGTAGCTCTGGGAGGACAAGAGGGGTCTCCTAACAACTCTCAGTTCCCTTAACACTGAGAGCCAGTGTGGTGTAGTGGTTAAGAGCAGTAGACTCGTAATCTGGTGAACCAGGTTCGCGTCTCCGCTCCTCCACATGCAGCTGCTGAGTGACCTTGGGCTGGTCACACTTCTCTGAAGTCTCTCAGCCTCACTCACCTCACAGAGTGTTTGTTGTGGGGGAGGAAGGGAAAGGAGATTGTAAGCCACTTTGAGACTCCTTAGGGTAGTGATAAAGCAGGATATCAAATCCAAACTCCTCCTCCTCCTCCTCCTCTTCTAACAAACTACAGTTCCCAGGATTCTCCAGGGGAAGCCATGATGGTTCGAAGTGTCATCATGGCACTTTAAGTCTATGGTGGGAATGTGGCCTTGGTCATTACAGTACAACAACACCAGACCTTTAAGATGCAAAGGAGAATAGCTGGCTCATATACAGAAAGGGCAGAAGCATTTTGGCAGGCAGCTGCGTCATGTATTGGTAGATTACATTTAGACCCCTCCTTTCATCCAAAGATCGCAAAGACTGTTTCTATCTCTAAGCCCATTTTATCCTCACAACCATCTGTGGAGGTAGGCTGGGCTGAGCGAGAAGTTGAACCTGTGTCTCCTGAAGACAGTGTAGTGTAAAAATGGAGACAACTTCTTGAATCCGCCCCACCCCCTGTTTACAGAAGTGCCCCACATCCAGGCAGCCTTGCATTTAGGCACTGTAATCATACCTCAAGGGGACGCAGGTGGCGCTGTGGTCTAAACCACTGAGCCTCTTGGGCTTGCTGATCAGAAGGTCGGCAGTTCAAATCCCCATGACAGGGTGGGCTCCCATTGTTCGGTCCCAGCTCCTGCCCACCTAGCAGTTCGAAAGCACGTCAAGTGCAAGTAGATAAATAGGTACCGCTCCGGCAGGAAGGTAAACGGCGTTTCCGTGCGCTGCTCTGGTTCACCAGAAGTGGCTTAGTCATGCTGGCCACATGATCCGGAAGCTGTCTGCGGACAAACGCCAGCTCCCTCGGCCTATAGAGCGAGATGAGCACCGCAACCCCAGAGTTGTCCGTGACTGGACCTAATGGTCAGGGGTACCTTTACCTTTAATCATACCTCAAGGTTCATAACTGTTGCCTTTTGAAGGGCACAGCCCATTGGCAAGCTCTGCACAGTTTCGCCGAAATGATACAACCTAGCTCTTGCACAGTTCATCCCAAATTGGCCATGGGCAGGTGAGCTTCCTGGCAGATGGTGTCCATCTCAGTACTGGCAAGTAGGACAACATTTGTTCAACTCTGATTTCCCCCACATCAGAATGTGCATGGCAACTTCCTGACACCAATCTGCAAAAACAGAGAGAGATTTAAACTGCATCCCACATGCTATCACTAGGCAACCTTAGACGAGAGTTTAATCCTTCAATCACCTTCTTCTGGGGAAGTAAAACAAGTGAAGAAAACGCAAATTAATTCCCATTTTGATTTTTTAAAAACCCTCCAAATACAGTCTTGTTGACTTACCCCGGTGCTATATATACAACTGCTTTGTTCATTCACCGCCAAGTTAATCCGTTTATTTATTTATTAACATTACTCTCACAGTCAAATTGAATCACTGGGAGTTCCCTTGGTGGCAAGCAACAATCAAATGCAGTTATTAAAAGCTGCACAACAGAACGAAAGAGCTACATTGCAACCCTATACAGCCCGGTAAGAATGCTATCAGAAAGTAAAATTAGCACTGAAAGTAAACAATAAATAAAAATGAAATCCCGAATCTGCTACAATCTACATATCACATGGACTAAATGTGAGAGAGATTAGGACATGCTGTCTCCAAATAACAATAAAACCATTGGATCAGTATCCTGTACAGCAGGGGTGGAGAATACATTTCTGTTTGAGAGCCACATTCCTTTCTGGGCAACTTTCTGAGGGCCACATTCCAGCAGTGGGCGGGACCAGAGGCAAAAGTGGGAGGAGCAATAAAAGTAAACATTACTTTTGATTGGTAGGCTAGTTGCTATGTATTTGTGCAAGCAAGAGGCGTTATCAGAGTTCAAGAGACATTATCAGAGTTCAAAGAGAGAAAGGTCTGGAGGCTTGTATTTGGGTCCTCAAGCTGAGGTTCCCCACCCCTGCTGAACAGATCAAGAATGGACTCTTGGTTCTGGAACCCCACCTAAGGAAGCAACTTCCAGAACAAAGCGGGCAATCTATTATTCCTCTAAATTAATTTTCCTAAAGAAAAAGAAGGAAACCTAAACAAATGCTCACCTCAACTGGTCACAATGGGAACACGCCCTGAACTCACCCAGCAATATTGCAAATCTATGAAGCCACACGCTGAGCTAGGCAGATGCGCCTCTTCTTTCCTGAAGTAGCTGAGACAGATTTGAGAGCATGACATCTGGGACCTGCACTTTGTTGCATGGAAATTTCCCCCTGTTTTCCCGTTGCTAGCTAATATCTTCATCTCAGATACAAATAGTCCCACAGGTTCATTTGTTCTGCATCGGTATGACTCAAAGCACATCTCCTGGGTAGCATCTGGTTAGTTTATATACTCTCAGGAAAACAGTGGTTGAACCTTCCCTGACCTCGCAGTTTGTAATCAACGCCTAGAACACCAGCCAAGAAAATAGGAGGAAGGAAGTCTAATTGTAAGTTATCTCTGTGTTCAGTGTTTTACCTCTATACCTTGTTTGTTCGTCCCTGTCCTCCAATAGTTTTCGAATGATTTATGCTCAAAGATAGAAGGAAGAAATAGTTCCAACTAAGGAAGATTGGCAATTAAAATTAATGGAATATGCAGAAATGGCGAAACTCACCAGAAGAATGAGAAATCAAGAAGAGAGACTTTTAAAAACAGAATGGGGAAAAATTATTGATTATTTGAGGACATATTGCAAACAAATTAAAACATTAGCGGGATTGATATAAACATGTGCAGTAAGAGATAATCAAGGGAAGGATAAGGGAAATTTATAAATATATTTGAATTGGAAATGCAGTAACAAAAAAGATATGAAAAAAAAAAAAAACCGTAGAAGGGAGAGGAGGGAAGTCGAGGGGAGGGTAAATTAGATTTATAAAGATTTTGTTTTTCTGACTAAAATGTTTGTAAAAATCATTTCCTTTTTACATCCAAGAGCATCCATATATTGGAGTGGGAGAAACAACTTAGGAAAAAGCAAGCGAGTTTTTGTAAGCCAATCTGACCTTGGCTGGATCTACACTGACCTGTTTAATGTTATTTTCCATTATCAGAATGATACTAGATATGTCATTCTAAAACGTCAAAGGCCATACTTGCTAATTAGAACAGTTCTTACTTTGGTTTTTTTCATCGAATGTAAAAGATATCCAGCCACACCATTTTCCAAAATGCTGTTTCTTTCCCTGCTGCTTATTTCTGGCTGCTCTGCACATTTTAATTCTCCCTCCCTCCCTCTGTGTCCTTTGTTATCTGCGGGAGGAGAAACTGAGCACCGCCCCTCAAATACCATTGGAGGAGGATTAGACTCTGGATGCAGTAAAAGAAGGTAAAATGCTACATAGGGAAGTATGAACAGTGGTTCATCAACATAGCAGCATAAAATGATTATAAATCAAGTGATAAAAAAGACAAGGTAATAATGCATTAGGGATGTGGGTGGCGCTGTGGGTTAAACCACAGAGCCTAGGACTTGCTGATCAGAAGGTCGGTGGTTTGAATCCCCGAGACGGGGTGAGCTCCCGTTGCTCGGTCCCTGCTCCTGCCAACCTAGCAGTTCGAAAGCACGTCAAAGTGCAAGTAGATAAATAGGTACCACTCTGGCGGGAAGGTAAATGGCGTTTCCGTGCGCTGCTCTGGTTCGCCAGAAGCAGCTTAGTCATGCTGGCCACATGACACGGAAGCTGTACACCGGCTCCCTCGGCCAATAAAGCGAGATGAGCGCCGCAACCCCAGAGTCGGCCATGACTGGACCTAATGGTCAGGGGTCCCTTTACCTTTACTTTAATAACACATTGTGAACATAAAGACTAGGACATCATGTGTCCATTTATGTTATCAAAACCCTTCCTTAACCCTTCCTTAATGTTAAAGCTATGATTGTGGATCCGCTCCTATATGAGTCTGCTCAGGAATGTCTCCCAGTTTCATTACAGGCACATATCCTATTTGCCAATCGTGTGGGGCACCCTGCCCCTCCCCACTTCAGGTTGGAACTGGATTCAGCAAACTGAGCTATTCCCCTAAGTAGTTATGTGTCTTGGTGGGCGCTTGGTGCAGAAGGTCAGCAGGCCATGTGATGCACTGCCCCCCCCTGACATGTTTTCAGTCCCAATGCCAAGGCTGGTGGCTTCTGCGCACTGGTTAGCTACGCTGCAGTCTTCCACCCCTGGTGGCTCCTAGGTGTTAGCAATGATGGTTCTGCAGACGCTTCCTGGGCTTTGGGAAGGAGGCACCAGGCTTTAATATTTTAATACTCTAATTTTCAAGGAACATTTAGGAGACTGGGCTAGACCCCCTAGTTCACTGACCATATGCGACTGGTAGTTACAGAGGTGGAGGCAAGGTTCATGACACACAGCTCTCTTCTCCAACAGAAAGGTCTGGTCAGAGAACTCAGGAGGAAAAGCTGAGAAGTACCGCTGCCTCCCAGCATATGCTGCCCGAGGCAGTTGCCTCACTTCACCTAATGGTGGAACTGGCCCTGCTCACAGCTATAATTTCTAGAGTTCCCTTGGAAGAGTGATTGATTGTTAAAACCACACTGGCTTCCATTTTTCTTCTCCCTCATCCAGCCTCTTGCAGGCTCCCCAAATCTGCTCCAATTGGTTCTCCCTGTTAGCTTTTCTTAATATTGATGTGGTCAATGGTGCTACTCAGAGGTGTGTTTGTAATTACAGTGGTACCTCGGGTTACATACGCTTCAGGTTACATACGCTTCAGGTTACATACGCTTCAGATTACAGACTCCACTAACCCAGAAATATTACCTCAGGTTAAGAACTTTGCTTCAGGTTGAGAACAGAAATCGTGCTCTGGCGGCACGGCGGCAGCAGGAGGCCCCATTAGCTAAAGTGGTGCTTCAGGTTAAGAACAGTTTCAGGTTAAGTACGGACCTCCAGAACGAATTAAGTACTTAACCCAAGGTACCACTGTATAACCTGCATGGCGGCACATCGATACAATACAATACCATAATCTTTATTGTCATTGTCCCATACAGAACAACAAAATTGAAAAAATCTGCATCAGACATTCAAAAACCAACAAGCCTGCTATCCCAGCTATCCCAGCCTGTTTAGCGCCCTAAAAACTCTGATGCCCCATAATTAAATACAATATACTCCCATAGAGACTACCTTACACTGCATTTAAAACCAAAATCACATTTGGATAGAAACTGTTTCTCAGGCGGCTAGTCCTAGTCTTTATAACCCTGTATCTTCTTCCAGAAGGCAGAAGCTGAAAGAGATCATTTCCGGAGTGTGCAATATCTTGCACTGTCTCTGCAGCTTTCTTATGGCACCTGGAAGCATAGATTTGATCCACGATGGGAAGAGTGCACCCAATTATTCTCTCCGCAGTCTTTACAACCCTGGACAGCATTGTTTTCGCCCTGACCGTGCAGCTCCCAAACCACACACACAGACCATAAGTTAATACACTCTCAACAGTACAATGGTAATCTGTGATCTTTTGACAATTCAACACACCTGTAGCATCTTAACAATTTAACTAATTAGCAGGGGGGGAGTTTACCTGCTGCACCGAATGCAGCGATGTGATAGGGTAATTGATTATTTTGAAAACTGTATTTAAGTTGACCAAATGCTTTGTGTGGTACTGGCTGGTATAGAGTGGTGAGTTGCCGCTGTTTGGTTATTATTTAAAAATAAAAAGGAAGCAAAGATATTGTGGGCAAGTTTTTATTCCATTGCCCCAGTCGCTGCGCAAACTCGGTTGGTGAAGAAAGTCCAACACTCCCAACCCTCTGGTGCAAATCCAGGTGGGAAGAGAGGAAGAAGGAACCCGGTTGTTGTGTGAATGGATGCCTGCCCATACACTGTCAGATCTTACTAGCATCCTTTTCATTGGCTGACAACCCTAAAAAAGGAAGCTTTAAAAGGAAGCTTTTAAAATCTTAGGGTGCACTGGGGGAGGTGAGCTGCTTGGTTTGCAGGGAAAGGCTTCAGGAGAGGCCGAAAGAATTGAGAGGCAGAATGAGGCCTAATGTTTCCTGTTGAAATGATACGTTGAAAGGGACACTGGGTGTCAGGGGCAGATGACATTTATGGATGCAGGAGAGGGTGAAGAAATTGTGGCTGCGGCTGTGTCATCTTTCTATACAATTTGTTGTGGAGGACCAAAGGACTAATGCATGTCAGTGTCTTTCTAAAGGCAGACGTGATGGCACACGTAAAGTACAGAGCAACAGAGCCTCTTTCGCTGAGCACATCTCCAATTTGACAATGAGAGACAGAACAACCAAGACTGACAGGTAGAACAGCTGCTGAATTGAATTGGTTCTCTCTCTCTCCCCCCCACCCCCCGCCAGTGTGGCAGCTGGGTTCATGTTCCTGTCTGGTCACTGGCAGCGCCAGTAAGCGAAGCATCAAGGAGTGGGTTTAAAAAGTGCCTTGCCTTTGTTGTTGCTTTTTGTTTGTTTTAATATCAGGACTGCCTTTTGCTTCCTTTGAAATTTTCAGCTGCTTAGAGTAGCTCTATGGACAGTATAAAATCCGTTTCGTTTTTGCTTTGAAATCATTTTTATTTAATTTTACAAATGTAAATTAATGACAATACCAAATACATATCCATAAAATGAGATTTCTCTGAATCTCAAGACTTCCCCCCCCATTTCCTCCATGGATCATACTGTCAACATTTCCAACTGCATATTATTTCATAGGCTATGTTTTGTATCTATCCATATTGTCCATAGTATTTGTTACATTACAAGTGAGATTAAAATCCTGCTAATGCTTTCATCTACTTACAGTGGTCTCCTAAATAAATTATAAACTTTCCCCATTCTTTCTTGAATTTCTTGTCTTTGTGGTCTCTGAGTTTTCTGGTCAGTTTTGCCGTTTCAGCGTAGTCTAACAGCTTAGTTTACCATTCCTCTCTGGTAGGGACTCTTTCTTTTTCCACCTCTGGGCTAGTAGCATCCTAAGAGTATTTTCTGTTCCTTTGGAATATCAGTACCTATAATTCCTAACAGAAAGTTTTATGGTTTGTTTTTTTTTTTTTTTTTTACAAAAGTTATTTTAAACATTTTTTTTCAGTTGCTTATATTACATTTCCTAGAAAGCCTTTATTACCTTACATGACCATCACATATGATAAAAGGTACCTTCTACATTTCCAGCAGGTATTTGTATAAAATCTGGTTCGAAATGTTCCCAGAAAGCTTCCAGGGAAAAATGGATATAAGGGCATTTTGATTTGTGGATCATTTGGAGTTGGGCGGGGGCGTAATGGGAAAATTACTAGCCATCATGAAGAAGAGGAGTTTGGATTTGATATCCCGCTTTATCACTACCCGAAGGAGTCTCAAAGCGGCTAACAATCTCCTTTCCCTTCCTCCCCCACAACAAACACTCTGTGAAGTGAGTGGGGCTGAGAGACTTCAGAGAAGTGTGACTAGCCCAAGGTCACCCAGCAGCTGCATGTTGAGGAGCGGGGAATTGAACCCAGTTCACCAGATTACGAGTCCACCACTCTTAACCACTACACCACACTGGCTCTCTAACTGACTGTGCTCTGCCTCTATAGCCAGGCACAGTAATGCTTCAAAATACCATTTGCTAGAAACCACAGGAGGTGATAATGCTCTTGTACTGGGGCCCTGTGTGTGGGTTTCTCACAGGA
This sequence comes from Podarcis pityusensis, assembly GCF_964106645.2. Taxonomy (NCBI): domain Eukaryota; kingdom Metazoa; phylum Chordata; class Lepidosauria; order Squamata; family Lacertidae; genus Podarcis; species Podarcis pityusensis. The sequence goes on along the minus strand of NC_138032.1, from coordinate 13,772,519 downwards.
ATCTGGTGAGAAAAAGGATGCTGGATTAGATGGGCCTGATCCAACAGGCTCTTCTTACACTAAAATGTGGAACCAACTGGAATCCTTTTCAACGCTAGTTCTCTGTACAGGACAACTGTATATGAAGCCTCGGTTCTTCTGCCTTTGGGTTATTGGAGCCTGTCAGGCTTGTTCTTGACCATGTATTTTGGAGATATCAAGAACATTTTCCTGAAAGAACATCTTGCATCCGTCCCAGGTCTTCATGAGGATAAAGCTGGCCGTGAGCCAACCCTGATTGACCTCTGAAAAATGTCCCAAATCTGCCACTTGAACTTACTCACTTCAGCAAACTGCATGGGTGGTCTGAACCGGGACCTGAACTATAAAGGAAAAACCCACCACCAAACAGTGGGCTTGTTTTGACATTTCCAATGTCTTTTTATATTAAATGATGTCGTGTGATTCATTTTTCTGTGAGAAATATCTGGCTAGCACAGATTATGACCTCCAACTTCTCTGCCGGGTGATTGGAGTTCTAGGAAACAAGGGGCACTATTGGTCATAGGGAGAATTATTTTTATCCGTACAGCTCATCTCTGAAAGAAGCAGTGAAAATAAGAACATAAGGGTCATCTTGCTTGCTTAGATAAGTTCAGAAGGGTGGACCCAGCTTACCTAGCTATTATCTGGGGGCCTCAGCATTTAACCTTTTGTTTGTGTCAGGAAAACAATAGAAATGTTTAGAAGATGTTCAGTTTATTCATTTTGCTTTAATCAATCCACAGGCATCTGGCTGGCTGGTGTGGGAACAGGATGCTGGGCTAGTTGGGTCCAAGAAATGATTCTGCAGGGCTCTTCTGATGTGTCTCATGTTCTTATAAACACAGGTGGGGATGGGGTGAGAGAGAGAGAGAGAGAGAGAGAGAGAGAGAGAGAGAGAGAGAGAGATCTATTTCTAGAGAAAACTAGTACCCCACCTACCTCACTGGTCTGCCACCACGAGAATGCCTCCCTCTTGCCGGTGAGAGGATGGCTTACCAGCGCAAGGTGTTGCTACAGTGGTACCTCAGATTACAGATGCTTCAGGTTACAGACGCTTCAGGTTACAGATTCCGCTAACCCAGAAATAGTACCTCGGGTTAAGAACTTTGCTTCAGCATGAGAACAGAAATCGCGTGGCGGCAGCGGGAGGCCCCATTAGTTAAAGTGGTACCTCAGGTTAAGAACAGTTTCAGGTTAAGAACGGACCTCCAGAACGAATTAAGTTCTTAACCCGAGGTACCACTGTATTTATCTTACTCACCCTGAGCTGGAGAAGATGAGCAGCAATGCCTTGAGCCCTTGAGCAGCCATGTTCAAAGTTCGTTTCGGGGGCCTAATCAAGCCCCCTGGTCGGTTTAATCCGGCCCCAGTTTAAAGCTCAACAACTTCAATTCTAAAAAAGGTCAACAGCTCTGGGTCGGCCCTTTGGTCGGCCTTCACACATGTTCACTTCATCCAATCTGTCCCTCTTTGAACAACGTTTGGACACCCCTGGCCTTGAGGAACGCCCTGGCTGCTGCCAAGTTTGGTGTGTGTGTGGGGGGGGGGAGAGCATTCTGCGGTAGTGGAAGAGGTGCTGGGGTGGTGCATGGGAGGCAGGGAGTAGCACATTCCTGTTCCACCTCAGGTAGCAACATAGGCTGTGCTGCCCCCGACCATGTGGTTTCTTGAGAAATACTGCTGCTTGCTACATTTCCCTCATACAGTGGTACCTCGGGTTAAGAACTTAATTCGTTCTGGAGGTCCGTTCTTAACCTGAAACTGTTCTTAACATGAGGTACCACTTTAGCTAATGGGGCCTCCCACTGCCACCGCGCGATTTCTGTTCTCATCCTGAAGCAAAGTTCTTAACCCGAGGTACTATTTCTGGGTTAGCGGAGTCTGTAACCTGAAGAGTCTATAACCTGAAGCATCTGTAACCCGAGGTACCACTGTACCAGCTTTCATCTGATTTGAAAACAAGGTATGTACAGTTAAAGCATCTGTTGTGCATGAGGAGATTGTGGTGCATACACAGTTGACACCTTAATTGAATTGGAGTTTGTTGGGTTGCATGCACAGGAAAACAGATTGGGGCACGCGCAATGAGTGAAGTTATCGCTGCCCGCTTTGTGGTGTGTGCTGTGAGGTAGAAATGTGACTTGGAATGAAATGTGGCAAAACCAGTAACCTGACTTTCAAGTCAGTATCCAGGAGGACTCCCCTGCTCAGCGCCCTGCCACTCACCACTTGGCCTAGGGCGGGGCCTGATGGGCTCCATAAAGGACTGCTGCCGCCACCACCGCCGCCGCTAAGAAGAGAGGACTCTGGTTTTTTTAAAAATTGCTGTTATTTTTTACCTATGTCATTTTAAACTGTGATATTAATGCTGTATTCTTAGTTTTGAGATTGTGATTTATGTGGAAATTGTTTTCCATTTGGCTGTATATTTTTTGATGTGGTTTATATATTGTTTATGACTTTTGTAATTATGTAAATCTTGCCATGTTGTAAGCCGCCTTGAGCATTGTTTTTAACTGTGGAAAGGTGGCATACAAATAAAAATGATTATGATGATGATGAAGAAGATGAAGTAGCACTGGGCACCTCATTCAGTGAAAACAGGCAAATCTGGAGTTTCTAGATGACAGTAATCATGCAGCCATATATCATGGTGACATATTTTCAGAAAATCTAATCTGATCCTGCAGCAGCAGCACATGAGTAAAAGGCGTCAACCAAGTGTCACCCAACTGCAAAATCACTAAAATGCTTGCCAGGAAATAGAAAGACAATGCGTTTTGATGTACGTTTCAAAGAAGAAAATTGAAGCTATACTCCAAGTCAATTGAAGCATTAATCTTTGAAAATTGGCTTCTGTAAATAACCTGAAAAACCATGCCGCACACCTCAGGGATGTGGTCAGTCAAAAGTACGTAACAGCAAAGAAATCTGTCGTCTTGTCCAAACCACAAACCATTTAAACTTATAACACCGAGGCCAATGAAGAAATGGCAGCATCAAAAATCACAACATTTTAAAAAAATAAAAAAATAACCTGCCTTAAACATCTGGGAAATAAGACATTTGTGTCTAGCTAATAAATGTAGAATGCTGCAATTGAAAGTAGCTGTAATTTGGCTCACAAACCTTTCAAGGAACATTAAATGCTTTAACGCATGCAGCTGACCTTTCCACTCCAAGGTATTTCTTCTGCTCTTCAAAGTGCTTGAAGGTAATTCTAACCTGTTACATTACCATTTTCACTCACCAACCTATGTTTACACTGCAATCCATGGGGAAAACCCCATCGAGGAAGCCATGGAGAGTTATCAGGGAAATTCATTTAGGCCCATCAAAGTTGATATTATAATGTTCCAGATGTCTGCAAATGAGTGTGCACATCTGTCCACTGAAAAGTATGGAGCATTTACAGGCTTCTTACATTTCTGACACAAAGTCAGACCATTGGTTTAAATCATGTCCACGCTCACAATGGCATAACCCTAAAAGTTGTTGAAGTGCCACAACAGACAACTGAGTGATAATGTGTACAGTGGTACCTCGGGTTACATACGCTTCAGGTTACAGACTCCGCTAACCCAGAAATAGTACCTCAGGTTAAGAACTTTGCTTCAGGATGAGAACAGAAATCGTGTGGCGGCGGCGGGAGGCCCCATTAGTTAAAGTGGTGCTTCAGGTTAAGAACAGTTTCAGGTTAAGAACGGACCTCCGGAACGGATTAAGTATGTAACCAGAAGTACCACTGTATCTGTGTATCACTTCCTTCAAAATGTGGCAAGCCAGCCCTGCTGCCTTTGGGAAATCATCTTTCTCATTCTGCTACATGGGGTCCTGGGCACCTGCCCTCTTAAGGATGCCGTTTGTTTTCCTCAGGGAGAGGGAATAATGGAGGAGGAATCTGTTTTAGGTGTGTTGTAGGCTATGTTGAGCTCTAATCTGTAATGGTTTGATTGCATTGGTCATTTTGATAAGCGTTTTTGAACTGCCCTGGATGTGGACCTCAACATCTGGTTGCTGCTGCTAGCTCTATTTTCTTCTCCAGATGTTGTTGGACTGCAACTTCTGTCATCCCATTAACCCATTAATGGGTTAATGGGGTTAATGGGAATTGGAGTAAAACAACAATTGGGGCGCCATAGATTCACGATCCATGTTCTACTTTCTACAACTCTCTGAAGTTACATATATATTTTTTCCTTTACTTGCCAGCTCCCCCACCTAGTTGAACCTGTTACCTATACCTGATAAATCATCCAGGACAACATGCCCCAACAGTTGTTAAAATTGATTGTTAGCAACATCTATACCCAAATACGTTCTGTGTATATCTAGGTTGTTTTTATACTTATGGTTAGGTTTTGGGTTTTTTAAAAGAAAGAAATCCACATTAACATCTCTCTTTCCACTCCTTAAAGACGACATCAACAGGGATTTCCTGACTGTGTTTCTTTTGACTCTGTGCACTGGTGTGAAGTACAGGCTGTTTAAATAAATAATCTCTTTTGCACACACACACACACACACACACACACACACACTTGATAAATCTAAACCAAAGCCGGAATTGACTCAGCTGAAATCCTAGCTTTGCGCTCTCATTTGGCGTAAATCACTTAGCAGATGGGACGATAATCCAGGTTACTAACACATTCTGCTTTGGGGATCATCCCTGGCACTTGAAACATTGTGCTTGCAACAGAATGAATGTTAGTGTCTTCCAGTGGTTAAAAGAGATAAAGCCAGGAGGCTAAATGTTATGATGACTGTTATCACAAGATTTGATGCTATGGGGTGGTTGCCCATCACAGCCATAGAAAGATAAGGAAGGCAAAGAAGGCAATTTATCTGGACAGGTCCATTGCCGTGGTGTGCAAACATCAGCATCAATGCTTCGGATTTGCCAGCAAGATTTCTGGGAGTGTTTCAACAAAATAAGTCCAGTGGATCCCTTTTACTTGGGAGAGATTGAGCATGCACACTGAGAAATGTTTCCTGCTGTCTCCAATCATCTTGCTCTGATCTCCAGCGTGACCCAGAATGGCAAATGGACCAAACTCAGCCAGCCTCCATCTACCTGCCTTCTTACATCTCCTCCAGTTGGTGGCAGTGGTTGTCAGCTTCCTCTTCCTTTAGTCTCCCTTGGAGAACTCAGCAGGGAGGAGGAATGGGGGAAAAGCAGAATTAGTTGGCTCTGCATACCCTCTACAATTCCATATCCATCAACTGTCCTGGCAAAAATGGAACATCTTGTTTTTTCTTGTGAGAGGACAGCGGCCAAAATGGCTGCCATGATCTCGCACGATTTTAGGATGGACTTTTGGGGGTCATGGCACAAAAAATGCATTTCAGGATGTCACGTAGGATTGTTGTTGTTGTTGTTTAGTTGTTTAGTCGTGTCCGACTCTTTGTGACCCCATGGACCAGAGCATGCCAGGCACTCCTGTCTTCCACTGCCTCCTGCAGTTTAGTCAAACTCATGCTGGTAGCTTTGAGAACACTATCCAAACATCTCGTCCTCTGTCGTCCCCTTCTCCTTGTGCCCTCCATCTTTCCCAACATCAGGGTCTTTTCCAGGGAGTCTTCTCTTCTCATGAGGTAGCCAAAGTATTGGAGCCTCAGCTTCACGATCTGTCCTTCCAGTGATCACTCAGGGCTGATTTCCTTAAGAATGGAGAGGTTTGATCTTCTTGCAGTCCATGGGGCTCTCAAGAGTCTCCTCCAGCACCATAATTCAAAAGCATCAATTCTTCGGCGATCAGCCTTCTTTATGTGTCCAGCTCTCACTTCCATACATCACTACTGGGAAAACCATAGCTTTAACTATACGGACCTTTGTTGGCAAGGTGATGTCTCTGCTTTTTAAGACTTTTTCTGGGACAGCAATCTTGCCTAGATAACATGACTTGCTCCAGAAGGTGGTGTCCTGGTTTGGGGTCGCTTCATACTGGAAGGTATGCAATGCTACAGTTCTATGATCCCAAGTGCTGTGTTTTGGATTGGGCATTGTTTTGGAATGTGCAAACTGGATAGATTTGGCTTTAAGTGCATTCTGAATGGAATTTCTCCCCCGTCCTTAAAGGCAGCAAATGTGTGTCTAAACCACTTTCACCACACTATAGAACAGGGGTGGGGGAAACAGGTGAGAAACCTCAGGCCCTCCAGATGTTCCTGAACATTGGGCACATTGCCTGGGGCTGATGGGAACTGGAGTCTATCTGAAGGAGCCACTGGTTCTCCAGCCCTGCTTTGGAATGTCTTCAGCAACAGGAAGCTTCTCAGTTCTGACTTGGTTCTGTTTGGCTATCTGATTGCCGTATTTGCTTCATGGTCACCCTGCCCAATAGAGTTGACCTCACAGATTCCAGCTCCAGATCTAGATCCATGCCAGGGTTTGTTGATAGCCTGGCAGGCTCCCAACCAGACCAATGTTTTATGCACCTCCCCCTGCTTTTTTTAAAAAAAAAGTGATTTGAGGGTTTCTTTTCGGAATGACAACCTCTGCTTCCCTCTTCCCAATAAATAAAACCTGAATGGCACTTTAGTGTCCAAATCAGATTTTTAACGGCAGAAATATTTCACTAAGCACACATACTGAAATTGGACAGCATGCGGATGTAATAATGTCTGCTAGGAAGTCGGACTCTAAATGGAAATATATGGATGGCTCTTCAGCTGAGAATTAGCTGAAAAGGATTTGGAGCTCTGTACGTACAGTTAAATTAACTCCTTTGGTTAGATTTAGGGAAGGGAAAGGAAGCAATAATCAGCTGAGAATGAGGAAGCTCTGGTGAAGGAAAATAGCTCAGTGGCAGAGCATCTTCCTTGTACGCAGAAGGTCCCAGATTCAACCCCTGGCTTCCCCTGGTAGGACTGGGAAAGATTGCCTGTCTGATGCTGTTGCCACTCAAATTAGGCAGTACTGAGTTAGATGGATCAATGGTCTGACTCGGCAGAAGGCAGCTTCCCATCGTCCTGTGTAATTTGTGAGTTAAGAAGGAAGGCAGTTTGTGCCTCAAGTTGAAACAGACTTGATGACTAATTATGGGGTCCAGAATTGCCACCACCAGAGAACACAGATGCTGATTGCCACAAAATCCTTCACTTACAACGAGAAACACCAGGGCTATAATCCTATGTACTGGGAGTAAGTTTGATAGGACTTGGAGGGTTCCACTTAATGGTACACCAGTGGAGTTCCACTGGCCCACTTGGACTTCAATTTCCTTCCCTCGCCTTACCCTGTGCACCCCCCAAAACTTCCCCAGAGGGTGCTCCATTTCTCCAGAGCTGATTTTAAGGGTACATGAGGGGACTGGAGGGAAGAGGGGTCATAGAATATAGAGTTGGAAGGGACCCTGACGGTCATCTAGTCCATGCAATGCAAGAATCCTACTCACAGCTGTCCCTGGGTGGGCTTGAACCACCAACCTTCTGGTTAGCAGCCAGATGCACTGACCCATTGCGCCACCTGACGAAGAAGAGGAAGAGGAAGTCCCCAGTTCAGAATCCATGCATTGTTCCCTTGCATGTTTTACCCCCTCCAGATAACTGATGTCCACCTGCTGTCAAATGGGAATTCAACCAAGGAGAGGTCCTTGTGAGTGCTGGAACTTTTGCGGCATTTTGAACAGTTGTTTTTTCTTTGCCTACTTCCTACCTTTCCAAGGTGTGGAATTAAAATAGCTGTATAAATGCTGAAATAAATAAATAAAAGGGACGTTGAGCCCCACCCCCACCGCCAAAGGGACATTCCATGGTGTGGCAAAGATGGGACCTAAGGAGGGGGACTTAGGCTGGATCTGAATACGCCCCTTCCACTCTGTTGTGTGACCTGAGAACTCAATGCAACCTGTTTTAATAGCTTGCTTTCCCTCTGCCAGGCTTAGGCAGAATGAGCACTCACACTTTACACTGTGGCTGCCCTTTGCGGGATCACACGTGGTGCTACAGTTCCCAGGGAGCTTACTGGCAAACAGGAGCTGGCTTGCTTCTCAGTGTTAATTTTTGGAGGTTTACGCCCAGCCTCAGTAATCAAGTTTCTTGCTGGGAAGTGGGGCCAGCCCCATTTATAAACAGGGGGTGGAGCTGACAATAGCCAGGCAGTCAGCTCTGGAGATTCACCCTCCCTACCCTCCCTTTGTTTAATGTATCTTGTTTGCAGGTTAACTTTTTAGTCCTGTTTAGCGGGCACTGCTACGGTCTTCGACTGGATGCTGTTGAAGGACCGGGAAGAAATTTTCCTGCATTGGCAGGTTTTGTCTTCCCCGTAGCAATTCGTCACAACTTTGGTGCTTATTGCCTTGGGTGGAATCCTTTAGTCTTTTCTTCCCTATAATGTGTGTGTGTGTGGGGGGGAGATGTGAAGTGGTGACTCACCCCCCTGTGGCAGCGATTCCAGGGTCCCCCTCTTAAAGGGGTGTTATATCTATCTATATCTATCTATCTATCTATCTATCATCTATCATCTATCATCTATCATCTATCATCTATCTATCATCTATCATCTATCTATCATCTATCTATTATCTATCTATCTATCTATCTATCTATCTATCTATCTATCTATCTATCTCTATCTATCTATCTATCTATCTATCTATCTATCATCTATCTATCTATCTATCTATCTATCTATCTATCTATCATCTATCTATCTATCTATCTCTCTCTCTATCTATCTATCTATCATCTATCTATCATCTATCTATAGCTATCTATCTATCTATCTATCTATCTATCTATCTATCTATCTATCCATCTATCTATCTATCATCTATCTATCTATCTATCTATCTATATCTATCTAATCTATCTATCATCTATCTATCTATCTATCTATCTATCTATCTATCTATCTATCTATAATCTATCTCACTGGCCATACACTGAAAGGTCGTCAGTGAACTACCCTGCGTGTGGGATATGGGCTTGGCTGCCTGCTAGACTTACATCTTGCAGAGCACCCCCATATCCCATTTACCCTGATGAGCCCCAGTTCCCCCCAGCTGGGGGGCTGGGGGGGATACACGCCCAAGGCCTAAGCCAAAGTCTTCCTACATTCGGAAGTTTAATAAAGTTGTGGCCTAATTTTAATTCCATATAATGTTGTCAGATTCTTTATTCCTTCCTTATGATCCCTGGGGGCTGGGGCTGTCGCCACCTGGTCATGCAACAGCAGCCTCACCGCTGAACAGGGCTTGATCTGGTGCAACTTTATGCCAGCTTAATGCCTTGCTGTTTTATGGATCTCCTTGCTCTTCTCACACTTTTTTCCTGCTTGTGGCTTCTGCATTTCCGCCACTACCCCCACCTCACGTTTTGACAAGGGTATATTCTAAAATAACCTGCCTGCCTGACGTAGCCCAGCCCAAAAATAAACCATTCTTTTCAGTGTCAGGTGCGTCACACCTGCAGATAGCATCACTTAGCTAGACAAATTTCTAATCTCGATTCTCTTTGTATATAAATACCGGTATCTCAGTGCACTCGACCCGGCCATCTGCCACTTGCTCTGGTGCAGTGAATAATTGACTAAAGGCCAACACTGCCTTTGTTTCACATGCTTCTTTGTGCAGACAAGTTCCCACGTGTGGCTCTTTCTAACTTGACAAGCGTACAGTCGTGTTACGAAGCTTATTTCCAATATTACAAAGATATTAAAGCCTTGATCTTTTGGGTTACAGAATGTTGATCCCACCAGCTGTGTTCTCCACCCCCTCCAATATATTATTATTATTTTTACTATTGCACATCTAGTCAGTTTCAACAATGTGAGCGTTGTATGCCCAGCTGTTCACATCCAGCATTATTTAAAGGACCAAAAAAGATCAACTCGTTATCTTGAGAGGAGAGCACATATGGTTGGGAAGGAGACAAAGAACAAAGGAATGATCATGGAGAAACCAGGACAAAACAAAAGGCTGCGAGTCTATTCATAACTGTCAGTGATTGGCTGGATGAAGAGGAGTGGTGGGAGGCACCATTCGGGAAACCCCCAAGGGAACCCCCAGAGGAGGAAGGCTCAGAGCCAAGGTGGTGGGACTCTGAGGGGAGGTTAGAGGAAGAAGATTGGGAGGAGGGACTGGATGCTGAAGGGGCAACTGGGTTTAGTGAGCAGGAGGAGCTGGTGTCAGGGAGCAGTTCAGACGCCAAGGCTGAAGCAGAGGAGGGGGGGTCAAAAGGCAGCTGAAAAATCCAGGGAATCTCCCTCTCTTGCTGCAACAAGTTCCATCCCGCTCCATTTCCAGTGCAGAATATTGGGGAGAGCAGAACAGAGATGCACAGATGTAGTTTGAGACTGCTTGGGAAACACCCGGGACAGGAGGAGCCTTAGAAAAGGGGGAAGGCAGGGACCCTCAGTCCTGACAACTGCTCCATAGGGGCAAGACCTACTGGGAAGAGTTGCCAAGCGTATGCCGTTTCCTTGAATAAAGAGTTGACTTCGCTGACAACAGAGCCCTGTGTCTTTTGTGACTCCAGCCCTGACAGTTTCCTTACATTTCTAAGCCATATTTCATCTCTCATGGAGGCCCAAGTAGTGCTATGTGTAGATCCCAGGTGCCACCCATGCTGGCACATAGACCAGACCCAGACCTGCTTAGTTTCAGCAAGTTGATGGAATCATGTTCCCAGTGGCAGAGTGTTCCAGGGACCACGTGGATGGGCAGGCGGGCTGCTTTTGTGTACTCTGAGCCAGAATGGAGTGTCGCAATTTTTGCACGCATACCCAGGCCTGCTCCCTTGGCAGGGGCACAGATTACTCTCCTAGAAACTTGGCTGCTTCACACCATAGTTGCTTCATGTGGTTGTGGACCTGAGTTCCTGATTGTGTGGAGCAAATGTATTTTGTTGCTGGATGGTTTCTTCTTCTTCTTCTTCTTCTTCTTCTTCTTCTTCTTCTTCTTCTTCTTCTTCGTCTGTCTATAGCAAGTAAAATGGGCCACTTTCCCAATCCAGCATGGTTGTTCTTATGGAAAGTGATCTCACTATAGTGAAAGATAAAATGTCAGCCAAATCAATCATCATCAGTAGGAAAAGTACATTTGAATATAATTAAATGCTGAACTCCGATCTTCCTCTCTCTCAAACGAGACAACTAATTCTACAGGTGCTAAGAACATTCTGTGCTGGGTTGCCATCTCAATCCATTTCTTTGCCTTGCAATTAGGATACTTGTATGTGCTCATTCTGCTGGTGATTTGTCCATTTTGAGAGGAGAAAGAGAGAGAGAGAGAGAGAGAGAGTGAGAATTGCTGTTCCATTTACTTCTAACATCATAAGAGGTTTTGGAGTTCAAGGACAGTGCAAAATTATTAGCTGAACTTTTTACCTGAACTTCAATACATGGTTGTATGTATTTAGGCTGCCTGCATTTAAAATGATGTAGTCTGGCATACTTTGAAACGTCCATTTAATTTGCATTAATTGTGCCACACATTGACCTTTGTAAAAACCACGGTTGGTCTGTTGCTCCATGGCAACGCCTGATGCAATGCAACAGGAAGCCCACGTTTAGGGCTGCCAGATTCGCGGAGTCAAGTTCTTTGCATGCAAGATACTCCTGATACCCAAGTGCCACAGTCTGGAACCCCATGGAAATACAGAGCAGGGTTCAGCAGAGGGTTGTGAAACATTCCTTGCCTGTAACCCCACTGCTGATACAGAGTTGGCTCCTCTATCCATGCAACTTGTTGCTGATGGCAAGCTGAACAGCTCATATGGCATCTTCTCACTGTACTGATAATAATTCTGATTGACATCTGATGGCCTTTTAAATGTGCTGTGGACGGGAGGGTTATTGAGTGGCCTTTGTTTTTGTTTTTATTATGTATTCTGTGTTTTTTTATATTGTAACTGTATGCTGTGAACCGTCCTGAGATCTATGGGTATAGGGCAATATACCAATAATAATAGATAAAGGGACGCGGGTGGCACTGTGGTCTAAACCATTGAGCCTCTTTGGCTTCCCGATCAGAAGGTCGGCAGTTCGAATCCCCACAACAGAGTGAGCTCCCGTTGCTCTGTCCCAGCTCCTGCCAACCTAGCAGTTCGAAAGCACACCAGTGCAAGTAGATAAATAGGCACTGCTGTGGCAAGAAGGTAAACGGAGTTTCCGTGCACTCTGGTTTCTGTCACTGCACCAGAAGCAGTTTAGTCCTGCTGGCCACATGACGCAGAAAGCTTTCTGCAGACAAATGCCGGCTCTCTCAGTCTGAAAGCGAAATGAGTGACGCAATCCCATATTCACCTTTGACTGGACTAAACTGTCCAGGGGTCCTTTACCTTTTAACAACAACAACAACAACACTGAGGACACTGAGATCCAGCGCCGAGGGCCTTCTGGCGGTTCCCTCATTGCGAGAAGTGAGGTTACAGGGAACAAGGCAGAGGGTCTTCTCGGTAGTGGCGCCCGCCCTGTGGAACACCCTCCCTTCAGATGTCAAGGAAATAAACAGCGATCTTATCTTTAAAAGACATCTGATGGCAGCCCTGTTCAGGGAAGTTTTTAATATTTAATGCTGTATTGTTTTTAACACTCAATTGCAAGCTGCCCAGAGTGGCTGGGGAAACTCACCCAGATGGGCGGGGTATAAATAATAAATTATTATTATTAACAACAACAACAACAACCTGCTTTGGGCCACCAGCCCTAATACACAAGGCCAGCTCAAGACATTTTGCCACCTGAGGCAAAACAGTAAATGGCACCCTACATTCCTCCTCTGCTGTCATACCCCTCTGTCATTGCCTCCTCTTCTTCTGCCACCTCCTCTGCCTTCACCACTGCTGCCTGAGGTGGCCCAGGGAATCCCTGGCTTGCTGAAGATGGCAGGGGTATAAAAAGGAGGCTGGAAAGGAGCATGCAGTGGCAGCAATGGCGGCCCCACACTTCCTAGGTGGCGTTTGCAGGAAACAAGCATAGGAGGTGGAGAGAGACATGCTGCTCCAGGGCCCTGGATCTGCTACCCCTCCCAACTATGCCTAGCCTACCACCTGAGGTGATTGCCTCATGGAGGCTAATATGCAGGCTGGCCCTGTAGAAACATGATAGATGCCACAGAGGAGGGAGCTGCTGTTTCCCTTCCCTACAATTCTTGCTGGCCATAGTCTTCAGGGGGGTATATGGGAATGGGTTAGCAGGTGGGATGGCAGATATATGTGTTGGTGATCTTAAACTAGGCTTCTTTCACCCAGTGGGAGTAGCGCTGAAAAGAACTTGAACATGTTTAAGTAACTCTTAAAGAAATTACTCTCCCACGTCTTTGGTTTGTCAGGTTCCCTAGGTAACCTTGAGGGCAGAAGTTTCTTCTTCTTCTTCCAGCCTTTTTTTTTTCTTTGAAACTCTGCAAAAGACAATCACCCCCAAGGCACTACTTGCGTTTGAAAAGTATCTTCTGCATTCTAAACTCTCCTGCCCCAAACAGCAACTGATTACTATAAATCACACAGGGCTTGCCTTCTGTAATGAAAGGGAATGTTAAGTCAACATAAGCAAACAATAGTTCAGCATGGCAGCTCAGAGGTTTGCCCATAAAAAGCAAAAGTGCCACAACTTGAAAGGTAATTAATGAATTACAGCAAAATTCGAATCATGTCTACTCAGAAGGAAGTCCTATTGAATTCAATGGGGCTTGGCACCAGCTATGAAGGGTTGGGTTTACAGTCTAATAATGATGATAATAATAATAATAATAATAATAATAATAATAATAATAATTTATTATTTGTACCCCGCCCATCTGGCTGGGTTTCCCCAGCCACTCTGGGCGGCTTCCATAAAAACCAAAAATACACTAAAATATCACACATTAAAAATTTCCCTGAACAGGGCTGCCTTAAGATGTCTTCTGAATGTCAGGTAGTTATTTATCGCTTTGACATCTGATGGGAGGGCGTTCCACAGGGCGGGCGCCACTACCGAGAAGGCCCTCTGCCTGGTTCCCTGTAGCTTTGCTTCACGCAATGAGGGAACCGCCAGAAGGCCCTCGGCGCTGGACGTCAGCGTCTGGTCAGAACGATGGGGGTGGAGACGCTCCTTCAGGTATACTGGGCCGAGGCCGTTTGGGGCTTTAAAGGTCAACACCAGCACTTTGAATTGTGCTCGGAAACGTACTGGGAGCCAATGTAGGTCTTTCAAGACCGCTGTTATGTGGTCTTGGTGGCCGCCCCCAGTCACCAGTCTAGCTGCCGCATTCTGGATTAGTTGTAGTTTCCGAGTCACCTTCAAAGGTAGCCCCACGTAGAGCGCATAGCAGTAGTCCAAGCTGGAGATAACTATAGCATGCACGACTCTGGCGAGACAGTCCACGGGCAGGTAGGGTCTCAGCCTGCGTACCAGGTGGAGTTGGTAGACAGCTGCCCTGGATACAGAATTGACCTGCGCCTCCATGGACAGCTGTGAGTCCAAAATGACTCCCAGGCTGCGCACCTGGTCCTTCAGGGGCACAGTTACCCTATTCAGGACCAGGGAGTCCTCCACACCAGCCCGCCCCCTGTCCCCCCAAAACAGTACTTCTGTCTTGTCAGGATTCAACTTCAATTCATTAGCCGCCATCCATCCTCCAACCCCTCCAGGCACTCACACAGGACCTTCACCGCCTTCACTGGTTCTGATTTGAAAGAGAGGTAGAGCTGGGTATCATCCGCATATTGATGGACACCCAGTCCAAACCGCCTGATGATCTCTCCCAGCGGCTTCATATAGATGTTAAAAAGCATGGGGGAGAGGACGGAACCCTGAGGCACCCCACAAATGAGGGCCCAGGGGTCTGAACACTCATCCCCCACCACCACTTTCTGAACACGGCCCAGGAGGAAGGAGCGAAACCACTGTATAACAGTGCCCCCAGCTCCCAGCCCCTCTAGACGGTCCAGAAGGATGTTATGGTCGATTGTATCAAAGGCTGCTGAGAGATCCAGCAGAACCAGGAAACAACTCTCACCTTGGTCCCTAGCTCGCCGGAGATCATCAACCAGCGCGACCAAGGCAGTTTCAGTCCCATGATGAGACCTGAATCCCGATTGGAAGGGATCCAAATGGTCCGCATCCTCCAGGCGTGCCTGGAGTTGTTCAGCAATCACGTGCTCAATCACCTTGCCCAAGAATGGAAGATTTGAGACTGGGCGATAGTTGGCCATACTGGCTGGGTCTAAAGATGGTTTTTTAAGAAGCAGTTTAATGACCTCCTCTTTCAGCGGATCTGGGAATGTTCCCTCACAGAGGGAAGCATTCCTCACCCCACAGAGCCCATCGCCCAGCCCTTCCCGGCTTGCTTTTATTAGCCAGGATGGACAAGGATCAGGGAGACAGGTGGTTGGTTTCACGCGTCCAAGCAGCCTGTCCACATCCTCGGGGGTAACGGATTGAAATTGATTCCATGCAACTTGACCAGACAGAGCTCTAGCACTCTCCTGCCCCAGCCCTGCTCCCACGGTGGTGTCTAGCTCCTTCCAAATATGAGTGATTTTATCTGCAAAAAACTTTGCAAAATCGTTGCAGGAGATCTTGGGGTCTTTACAAGACCCCGGTGGTAAAGCTGGTTCCGTTAAATTGCGAACCACCTGAAAGAGTCTCCTGCTACTATTTTCTGCAGATGCAATAGAGGGGGTGAAGAAAGTCTTCTTTGCCGTCGCTATCGCCACTTGGTAGGCTCGACGTTGAGCTCTAACCTGTGTCCGGTCAGATTCGGAGTGAGTTTTCTGCCACCGACGCTCTAGCCGTCTCAGCGATTGTTTCATCGCCCTCAGCTCTGAAGAAAACCACGGGGCTGTCCGGGCTCCATGCAATCGGAGAGGGCGCTTCGGAGCCAGACAGTCGATAGCCCTGGTTAACTCCGCATTTCAGCGGGCCACCAGGGAATCAGCTGAAAGGCCATCAACATGGGATAAAGCATCCCCTACCACTCTCTGGAAACCATTTGGATCCATTAAGTGGCGGGGGTGGACCATCTGAATTGGTCCCACCTCCCTGCAGAGGGGAAGGGTCGCGGAGAAGTCCAGTTGCACCAGGAAGTGATCTGACCATGGCACTTCTTTTGTTTCACTTTTACTTAGTGTCAGATCACCCACGTCACTAGAGGTGAACACCAGGTCTAAGTTTGGCCAAACTTATTCAGGGACAGCCCCATGGAGGCCATGCTTTCCACGAAGTCCCGAGCAGCCCCTTGTAAGGTCGTGTCGGCATGGATGTTAAAATCTAAAGTCTAAATAAAGGTCCAATCCAAACACCCTTTTCCCCAGGCTGGTGAGTGGAAGGCTTGAGATCCACTGGATCTCAAGCCCGATCCACTCCTATTTGCCTGCTCCCACTTCCACTCAGGGTGGCATGCAAGGCATGGCTGTGGGTGTGACAATAACTGGGAGGCAGCCATGGTTTGGGTTGTACCATTCATATCTAGTCAATGACTGAGGAAATATGACTGGTTGTGCAGTGTGGATTATCTGAACCGTAACAGCAAACAATGGATGGTAATGACTATCAAGGAACCTTGAGGTTGTCCTGCAAGAGAGAAATGACTGAACAACTGATTGATTGTATTGAAATACTGCCTTTCTGCCAAGACACCCAATTTCAAATATCAAAATAAGCAAAATGCTACAAAACACCATTGCACCAACTTCAGGGGCTGACAACAACAACAACTTTATTATTATTTATTATTATTATTATTACCCCACCCACCTGGCTGGGTTTTCCCAGGCACTCTGGGCGGCTCCCAACAGAATATTAAAAACGCAATAAAACATCAAACCTTTAAAACTTCCCTAAACAGGGCTGCCTTAAAATGGTTTCTCAGGTCATGGATGGTCCTTTCAGGAACTGATGCGTTATTTTTTTTTTTTTTAAAATAATATTTATTACTTTTCCAACAATTTAAACACTACAAAAAAAAGAACAATACAATACAAAAACACTACATAACACTAACACATTAAACTAACAAAACAGAACAAAAACAGTTTAAAACACATCAAACATTTTCAATATCTTATCTTTCATTCACTTATTTCCACGACCTCCTCACACCTCCCTTTTTGTATTCCACTTCTGTTAATTGTTTCAGCAATTCCTTTCCATCTTCCTCTGTTTTCTATCCTATAATTATCTTCACACATTCTAACCTTATTTTTCCCTTTAATACTCTATTAATCTATTTATAGTTAATTCCTTATAACATTTCTACTAAAGCCATATAACTTCATTCCAACATTTTTCTAACATTCATTAATTTTACAGTATTTCTGTAAATAGTCTTTAAACTTTTTCCAGTCTTCAGTCGGGAACTGATGCGTTACATGCTCCTTGACCCAGGCTTCACTGATGTTGATGCTCCTGGTCTGTTTGACAAGATGGATGCAATTTTAGAAGCACCCAACCTCCATTTGGGAGGGAGCAAAGCTTGCTGGGAAGGCCAGCCTAACTGGGAGGGAGGGATATTTAATTTCTGATGTACATAGAGCAAGGCTCCGTATTCATCTAAGCAGGTTGAGCCCACTCCAGCCCGAGATTCTCAATTTAAACATGAAGAGGATTTATGGAATAAGAAGAGCTTGCTGGATCAGACCAACGGCCATCTAGTTCTCCATCTTGTTCTCAGAGTGGCCATCCATATGCCAATAGCATTCAGACACATGCTGTGTCCAGTGCGAGGTAGTTCCATATATTCCTATAAACTGATAATGAGATTCAAATGCACAGCAACCCAAACTTCATCAAAGTGAAGCGACTTGCACATTTCGTGATAATGCGATCTTATGCCAATTGCCTTTCTGTTATGTTGTAAAGGCAGAAATAGAACAATTTTACACCCCCAAACCCCTAACCCCCCATTTTATTACATTAAAGGAATGGTCTTATTTGAAAGCAGAAACAACGGGATTTTTTCGGGGGTCCCCTTTCGGGATTTCATTGTCAATCAAGCTTTTACAGCTCGTTGAGGGACAGAGTTTTATTTTGCAAAGCGCCGAAGGCAAGGTTCAGGAGAGCCCAAGTCTCTGGTGGCTTTGCAGAGTTCAAGGAGATTCTATGCTGTCTTCCGGTTTGAAGTGTGCTGCTGACTAGGTTGAGAAATGGAGCACAAAATGCAAACATCTGTATTAAAAGGTAGCAAGCTTTGATTAAATAAAAAATAAAAAAGGGTTGAATGGTAGGAATAGCTAGGGAATAATTATTAATTATTTAATTATAATAATCCAGGGGTGATTATTTTAAAGATGTTGTAAAGGGGAAATGGCAACAGTCAGTCAGTCAGCATTGTGAGGGGGGGGAGTGTCTTCCAAATGTAGAGGGGCTCCAACTCCCACCAGCTTAAGTTAGCATGGCCAATGCATACCCTCCAACATTTCTTTGATGAAATTTCCCATTCCATAATGATAATTTTACTATTTATACTAAGGTTACCATATTTTTTTTCAATAAAGCCAGGGACATTTAAAATTCATAAATAAATAAATAATAGAATTTCATTTTTTTTGAAAAGAGGAAAAAAAAGAAGAAGAAAAAAAGGAAAAAAGTCAACCCCACAGATCAAAGTTTGCTTTAAAACTGAGATTTGGTTAATTTAAAAACAAAAAACTCCGCCATGCAATGTATTAAATCCAGCATTTCCTCTCCTTACATGTATTGGGAGCTCAAAAAGATCTGCCGCATATATAAATATGCAGCAGTTTTAGTCCCGTGCGAGGCCTACCCAGCTTGTCCTGGTCTCCCTCCACCTTCACGAGCGAGCGCCGGATGAGGTGCTGAGGCAAAAACCAAAAGCAAACGGGCGGCAGCTCACCTGGCAGCGGGCCAAGGCCACCAGGCCAATGGGTTTACCGATCGCTGCCACTGCGGCCACTCCTTGCAGGCCCTCCGTCGCTCAAGGCAGCTGCCTCTTCTTCCACCGCAGAAACCCAGTGCACCTCGCCCGGCCCCTTCCGCCACCAGCCAGGCCACTCCGCCCTTGCTTGCCAGCCCTTCCCCCTGGCCACAATGCCCTCTCGGCCTTTCTCTGGCAAGCCTGCGGGGCGTTGGGTAGGAGGCTTTTTTCAATGAAGCCTAGCTCCAGGCTGCTGCCACATTTCCTGGGTACATTTAATGAAATCTGGGGACATTCCAGGGACGGAATTTGTCTGGGGACAAATTTGCAAATCCGGGCACCGTCACCAGGAAACAGGGATGTCTGGTAACCCTAATTTATACCCCACACATCTTATCAGGTTGCCCCAGCAGCTTCCAACATATATAAAAACATAATAAAATAAGAAACGTTTAAAAAACTTCCCTATGCAGGATTGGCTTGGGAGTTGGATAACTCCATACCCTCCAACATTTCTCCAATGAAAATAGGAACAGCCTAAGGAAAAGTGGGACATTCTGGGATCAAATCAGAAACCGGGATGGCTTCTCTACATCAGGGACGTCCCTGGAAAATAGGGACACTTGCCAATGGTCATGACTGGTGGGTGTTGAAGTCCAGTATAAACACTGAGAGGGCCACAGGTTAGCCAGGCATGTCATAAATGAACAAGAGGTGATGGTTTGAGGGTGGGGGTGGGCCAAGAATCTGCCCAAGAAGCAAAAAAAAGCCAGTCTTAGAAAGCCAGTGTGGTGTAGTGGTTAGAGTGTTGGACTAGGACTTGGGAAGCCCTGGAAATCATGAGACTCACTGAGCAGCCTTGAGCTGGTCACTGTTTCTTAGCCTACTTCATAACACTCTTGTGAAGATAAAATGGGGAGGGGAAAAAACTTCTCGCCATCACCTTGAGCTCTTTGGAGGTAAGGCGGGCAAATAAACAAATAAATAGCAATGGAGAAAGGTGTGGAAATTAGTACCAAAATGGTTGACTTTGGACCAGCCACTGCCTCTCAGCCTAACCTACCTCCCAGGGATTAAATGAAGATTTAATGAAGAGGAGGAGAACCAGGCACATTGCCTCGAGCTCCTTGGGGAAAAGGTGGAATATCAATGCAACTAAGAAATAAAATAAAGGTATAAAGTAGAGATAACTGAGCCACTGACCCAAGGCCTGTTCTAGATGCTTACTGATGGCAATAAATAGTTTTTGTGTGTCCTGCAGAGGTAAGTAAGTCCCGCACTGCAAGGAGGTTCCCTCACTGCGAGAAGCCAAGTTACAGGGAACCAGGCAGAGGGCCTTCTTGGTAGTGGCACCCGCCCTGTGGAACGCCCTCCCACCAGATGTCAAAGAGAACAACAACTACCAGTCTTTTATAAGACATCTGAAGGCAGCCCTGTTTAGGGAAGCTTTTAATGTTTGATGCATTACTGTAACTGTGTTTTAATATTTTGTTGGAAGCCACCCAGAGTAGCTGGGGAAGCCCAGCCAGATGGGAGGGGTATAAATAAATTATTATTATTATTATTATTATTATTATTATTATTATTATTTAAGTATACACACCACTCCCCGACACCACATATGCAAAAAGTGTCCTGCCTTACAAGGACAATCCTCTGTTTTGAAAGTCCTCTGTTTCCAAGGACAGTTCTCAGCTTGAAGGACTGAAGTGTCACCTGGTCCAAATCCTGCTTGATTTAAAGAATCATAAGAAGGAGGGGCGTTGACAGGAATTGTTGTGCGGTGGGCGAGAACACTGGGCAGTGAGACAGGTCAGTTTTCCTCACTGTGATGAGATACATTGCATCTCTATTTAAATTTATTTCTAAATCTGCAGTAATACCTAGAAGTAATACCTAAATACCTAAATACCTAAATCTGCAGTAATACCTAGAAGTTATTTTATCATTTGTTGATTTGCCAACAAAGGTCCGTATAGTTAAAGCTATGGTTTTCCCAGTAGTGATGTATGGAAGTGAGAGCTGGACCATAAAGAAGGCTGATCGCCGAAGAATTGATGCTTTTGAATTATGGTGCTGGAGGAGACTCTGAGAGTCCTTTCACCCTAAGGCCCCACGGCGGGTCACAGCATTAAAACAGAATATTAAAAACTCTAAAAGTCTAAAGCAATTTATCATATACATGGGATTAATTTGGACTAACTTGTTCCATTGTTTTCAGTGTTGCGGCAGAACAGTGAGCCCCATTGCCCAGTCAGCCTGTTTTGAAGCTCAAACTATCGCACACATGAGTGCCAAAGAGCTGTGCATACCTTCCAACAATTGACAGAACAGAATGATGTGTTTTGCCTTAAGTAATAAAGGGATTCCTTTTATGGTAACCAAGCTGAATGAGCCAGTAGGGTCACATCGAATGCCCCACCAAAGCCTTCCCAAAATGCCAACTCTGAAATGTGCATGCGTTCCCTTCCCAACCAGAGAGGATGCTTCCACACTGAGATGTTATAAATTCTGACATTTTTATTGTCACGCAATATTTCATTCTTAGAGCAGCAGCATTTCCTGAACTGAAATATGTTCAAAGCAGCAGAATGGTGAGATCTGGTTCCCAAGACGGGCAAAAAGCATTAGGCTGGCCAGATTGCTGCAGTTAGATGCTAAGTTCCCGTATCTGGTACAAAGCCGAAACAGATACACACAATGGGAAATAGATACTTCATGACAGAATCGATTTATCTGCCACCTTGCCATAGCTTCACACTCTGTCTGGCTGGGAGATAAAAGAGGGAAAATATGAAGGAGCTTTGTTCTTCAAGTAGCTGCTGGAGAGATTTTTGTTGTTGTTGTTCATAAGAAGACACGGTTTGTAAAAGAGTTATCAGGCCAGAAAGATGAGCGCTACAATGCAGTGCAGACAACTATCAAAATTATTGGTCTGACAAGTAAAACCGAATTTTGGCAGAGGTTGGCACAGTGTGCTTGTGCATGTGGTGTGAAAAGCTACCCAGCAGGTTGCAGTTGGTGGTTCTGTGGTAAGAACCCGCAATGGTGGCTGTCGTGTCCTATCCTGGGGACAATGGGAGCACAACTGGCTCCCAGTATTCAGCAGAGCTGGACTGGGGTGACTTGTATAACTGGTATATTAAAGTGCCGTTGTGTTGATTCCTTCTGATTCCAGTAGATCCCAGGTCCCATGGCAGGACTGTCCTCCACAGATGAGATTGCAGAAGTCAAGTGAAATGGGAGGAGAGAGAGAGAGAGAAGATTGCTGCCTCACAGTAAAGAACAGAAGGCAAGAATGAGAGGTATGGCCTCTGTATCGAAAACTGGCTTAATACAATGTTTTTTGCTTTGCTCTTTTCATGGATTCATAGAATTGGAAGGGTCTCTGAGGTTCATCTAAGGCAATGCAGTCTGACTTTAAAAGTCTGACTGACAGCTGCAATGCAGGAATATGCAGCTGTCCCATATGGGGATCAAACCTGCAACCTTGGCATCATCAGACCATGCTCTAATCAAGTGAGCTATCCAGGTATTTTCATTCCTACTTTGTCACTCCGGCGTTACTGTCCAAAGCAGACATTGCTACACAAATGCAATGTCAAAAAAGGTGTGATTTCAGATACAAAAGAGAAAGAACTTGTGGCCCTCTAAATTTTGTTGAACTACATAGGAAGCCGCCTGATCCTGAGTCAGAGATTTGGCATACCTAGCTCAGTACTAGCAGAGACATCACCTTGCCAACAACGGTCCGTATAGTTAAAGCTGTGGTTTTCCCAGTAGTGATGTATGGAAGTGAGAGCTGGACCATAAAGAAGGCTGATCGCCGAAGAATTGATGCTTTTGAATTATGGTGCTGGAGGAGACTCTTGAGAGTCCCATGGATTGCAAGAAGATCAAACCTCTCCATTCTGAAGGAAATCAGCCCTGAGTGCTCACTGGAAGGACAGATCCCAAAGCTGAGACTTCAATACTTTGGCTACCTCATGAGAAGAGAAGAGAAGACTCTTTGGCCACAGCTAGGAAAAGACCCTGATGTTGAGAAAGATGGAGGGCACAAGGAGAAGGGGACAACAGAGGACGAGATGGTTGGATAGTGTTCTCGAAGCTACCAGCATGAGTTTGACTAAACTGCAGGAGGCAGTGGAAGACAGGAGTGCCTGGCGTGCTCTGGTCCACGGGGTCACGAAGAGTCGGACACGTCTAAACGACTAAACAACAACAACAACAAAGCTCAGTACTGCCTGCATTGACTGGCAACAGCTCTCCAGGGTTTCAGACAGGGCTATCTCCCATCCCTTACCTGGAATTGCTGGGGACTGAGCCTGGGACTTTCTAGGTGCAAAGCTATCACTACAACTCTCTTGAGACCTGACCACTGAATATGCTGACTGCAGCTGATGGGAGCCCAACAACTTCTGAAAAGTCACAAGTACTCTCTCTCTCTCTCTCTCTCTCTCTCTCTCTCTCTCTCTCTCTCATTTAAATAGGTTGGCTTTGGGTAAGGCTCTTCACCCATGTCCAATGAGTGGATAATTTTAAAGTGTCATTGAATTCATATACAAATTAGCACACACACACACATCACATTTACATTTAACCAAATGACTTGGCGATGATTATGTTATTACTATAAATGAGGAAGCTTTTCCTGTAAGCATCTTACCCCTGGGTCAGGCTGATCGGGATATTTCCAATTTGCATGGATGAATGGAAGACAAGTACAGATTAACGCTTCCTTATTAAATATCGCTGCGTGGCGTATGGCGTTTGTAATTCATAACCACTGCTATGTGTAACAAAGAAATGTAAATGGCTCCAATATTTAGAATCTCGATTCTCATTGCTTTGTCATAAAACAGCTTGAGCAATGAAGGGTATCCTTAAGGTGGCAGAAAACAGGGCATCGTAGTTGTTGCCACTTGGACTCTGTTGTGGGTTCTTACATTGGGGTTAAGAACATAGGGCTCTTGTCTATTATGTATCCCTAGGGTGGTGCTGTGGTCTAAACCACTGAGCTTCTTGGGCTTGCCGATCAGAAGGTCGGCAGTTTGAATCCCTGTGACGGGGTGAACTCCCATTGCTCTGTCCTAGTTCCTGCCAACCTAGCAGTTTGAAAGCATGCTGGTGCAAGTAGATAAATAGGTACCGCAACAGTGGGAAGGTAAACAGCGTTTCTGTGTGCTCTGGCTTCCATCATGCTGTCCTGTTGCACCAGAAGCGGTTTAGTCATGCTGGCCACATGACCCGGTGCGCTGGTCCCGGGGGAGTTACCGTGAGGCGTGGTAAAAGTCTGGTCCTGGGCTGAGGGTCTGGAGACTGTCCACCAAGGGGGAAGCTGGGTTCAAAGCAAAAAGCCGGGCGTGGTCGGGAACTCCGGAAAGACAGGTCTGGGTGCTGGCAGAAACAGGTCTCCAATGTCGTTGCTCCTGCAACCTGGGACCGGGCTGACTGGCCTTTATCTTCTCTGAGGCCAGGGGCGGTCCCGGCCCAAAGGTGACCCGCCTCTCCTGGCCTTAAGGTGAGCATTCCTCCTGAGAGAAACCAGTTCCCTCCGCCTCTCTGCCCTGAGCCTTTGCAGCTCAGGAGAGGCTGGAGGGTTACTGGACCCAGGGGGAGGCTCACCTTCCCCTGACAGGGCTGGGAGCGGTGCACCTGTAGGCAATGGGTCCTCAATCACCTCCGGAGCCAGAGTGGATTCATCTGGTATCTGCTCCTGAGGATCCGGCACAGGTGCAGGCGCTTCAGATTCAAGGCCCTGCTCCGGCTCAGCCGGCCCTGGAGGTGGGGACTCTTGTGCAGGCTGGGATTCCTCTGGTTCAGCCTCTGAATCAGATTCCCAAGCCATCACACCCGTAAAGCTGTCTGTGGACAAATGCCAGCTCCCTTGGTCTGAAAGCAAGATGAGCGCTGCAACCCCATGGTAGTCTTTGACTGGACTTAACCGTCCAGGGGTCCTAGGGACATAGGAAGCTGCTTTATACTGAATCAGACCATTGATCCAACCAGCTCTGAATGTCTACAAGGACTGGCAGCAGCTATCTTCAAATATATCAAGGGCTGTCACATGGAGGATGGAGCAAGCTTGTTCTCTTCTGCTCCGGAGGGTAGGACCCGAAGCAATGGATTCAAGTTATAAGGAAGGAGATTCTGAGTAAACATCAAGAAGAACAAACTGGCATTATTATGAATTGATTGATTGATTGATTGATTGATTGATTGATAATGGACTGGCTGGAAGTAGAGGAGTGGTGAGAGGCACCAGTCAGTGAGTGCCCTAGGGAAAGCCCAGGGGAAGCAGACTCCATGCCAGGGATTAGTGCTGGGAAGACAATGGGTGGGCAGGGGGAGAAGGAGCAGACTGGGAGGTGGTGGTGTCAGCAGCAGGAGAGGTGACAGGGTTTAGTGAGCAGGAAGAGGCTGTGGCAGACAGCAGTTCAGAGTCTTCTGAGGCTGAAGCAGAGGCTGGAGGGGAGGGTGGCCAAGAGGCAGAGTGCAGACAGGCTGCTGAAGAACCCAGGGAGTCTCCCCCTCCTGCTGCGACCACCTTCCCCTGGTCTCCTAGAACTCACAAAGATATGAAACGGGCAGAGCAGGGGGTGGCAGCCTGAGACTGTGTGGAAAAGACCCTGGAGAGGAGGAGTGCTAGTAGACACTGGGAAGGTGGGGAACTTCAGCCCTCGCAACTGCATCAGATGGGCAAGACCTCCTAGAAAGAGTTGCTGAGACCATTAGGCCTGAACTGCGATTGTTTCCTTGAACGAAGATTTAACTGCCCTGCTCTTGGGTGATTTATTGTGTTTGTTGCTGACCTATACCTGACTCCAGCCCTGACATTTGGGAGGTTGTGGACTCTCCTTCCTTGGAGGTTTTTAAGCTGAGGTTGGATGGCATCTGCCTTGGATGCTTTAGTTGAGATTCCTGCACTGCATGGGGGTTGGACTAGAAGGGCTTCAGGGTACCTTCCAACGCTACAATTCTATGATTCTTGGAGATGCTGGGGATCAAACCTGGGACGTTCGGCATGCAAACAGCTGCCGCACCACTGAGCTTGGCCCTCTCCCAATTCCTACATCTGTAGCTATACATGTAAATTAGCATATGCACACTTGATGCAAATCCGTGTCCTCTTTCTGGATGAAACATTTTCTCTCCCCCCCCCATTGCCCCCCATTGTCTGGTGTTTCCCCAAATCTGGAGCTGAGGCTGTACAAATAGCTGGAGCTGATGTGGTCCATGGTTGCTGGGACGTTTCAGTGCTGTAAAACCAGTTCCAATCTGGGCTTGATGGGAAGATGTTTAATAATTCTCACTACCTCAACTCAGCTCTTCAGTATCAGTGTTTTGTTTGCTTCCTTTCAGTGATGCTGTGAGGGTTAATTCTAATGAAGCTTTAGATAGATTCTACTGTTGAGAAGTTTTGTTTCTCGTTGAAATTGGGCTTTCAGCAGCGAAGTCCATGTGAAAAGAATGTGTTCATTTCCCTGCAGCAATCAATGCTTATTTTGTAACTGCAAAAACACATTGTATGGGGAAAAGCCTTTCAGTCCTCTCCAAATGCCTTAATTTTATCCCATTGATTTGAGTGTGAGATCCGCAACTTTTCTATATCGTGGCAACTTCTATTATGAAAACAGCATTGTGCCATTTTGTTTAAAGAGCAATTGTCTGAAATGGCTGTAGAAATCAGCTTTGAAACGCCAGATAAATGGCTTCCTTGCCCCCTCAGATTGCGTAAACCAGATTTTCTGAAGGGCTCCACGAAAATAATTCTCATCCAGCATAATGAAAACTATTGATTCCCAGCCATTCAGAAGGATCTGAGATATACTTCGAACAAATGATACGCATCAGTTAGGAAGTTCTAAGTCTTGAGGCTCATCAAAGGTAAGCTGCATGTGGCTTTTAAAAAATGGCTGGAAATGCACAGATCGTTATGCAAGAGAAAAGTTATCCGATTCTTTTGAAAAGAAAAGCATTGCATAAGGAAAGATGGCCAGAGCTCTTGTTGCAGAAAATCCAAAGGCGGCCCCTATAAATATACTGAATTTAAATAAACAATTGACCACACGCTCTTTTTTCAGGGACTCTTTAGGGTGGGAAGCCTTAACAACAACAACAACAACAACAACTTTCCAGTCTAGGACTCAAGGCAGCTTAAAATAATGACATAGAAAAAAGCAAAAAAGAAAGGAAAGACAATGATTAAAATGTAATTAAACACTACTAGAATTAAAATAATATTAAAAAGATCTATTAAAAACATAGACAGCAATAAAAACATCACAGCACTAGCCAGGGCCTTTTTTTTTTTTACAGCCGGAACTCGTAGGAATTTAGTGCTGGCACCTCTCAGGTGGGCACTATTGCCATTCTCAGAGAACAAGGGAGGCGTTTGTGGTGAAAAAGAGGACTGGCACTATCCAGTTACTCAAAAGCAGTTCGCTCTTAAAGGCCTGCCGGTGGAAGGACAACAAGGAGGGAGCCCGTCTTAACTTCTCTAGGAAGGGAGTTCAAAAGCAACCCTTGAGAAGGTCTCCTGTGTCCCCACCAAGCATGGCTGTGAGGGTGGCAGGACTGAGGGAGGGGCCTCCCTTGAAGATCTTAGAGCCCGATTCATATGAAGGAATATGGTCTTTCAGATAGCCTGGACCTAAGCCATATATGACTTTAGATGGTGTCACATGTTCCCAATAACCAGCCCTGGTTAACCGTCTTGCGGCAGCTCATAATATCTACCTCTGCCTATTTATCTATTACCTTCACAGAGCTCAAACTGCAGAGTTCCCCGTAAAGACAGATTGATTGCCTGTCTTCATGCGGGAATTCTTTTGGAGCTGTAGTTGTGCTGAATGCAGTATCCTAGTGCTTTAGATGCTTTTGTCCTAAGCCTTGTCCTCTAGCCTAAGCGGGGGCTGAGGACACTCTGAGTTGCTGTGGGGTTTTCTTTGGTTGGCACTGTAGGGGGATTCAAGCACCTGATCAGTTTTTGGGCCTTCTCTGCAGTGACTCCCCACCTGTGGAATGCTTTCCTCAGGGAAGTTCGCCTGGTACCTTCATTATACACCTTTAGGCACCAGGCAAAAACGTTCCTTTTTAACCAGGCCTTTGGTTGATCTGATTGACATGGCCTTTTAAAATATGACTCTTTTTGGGGGGCGGGCGTTATTGGATTGTTGTTTTTATTTTGATTATATATATTATGGTTTTTATGCTGATCTTTTCTGTGAACCGCCCTGAGACCTCTGGGTATAGCGGGGTATATAAAGTCAATAAATGATGATGATGATAATAATAATAATAATGGTGACTAGGAAAGGGGGCAAGAGGTACAGTTCTGGCTAAAAAAAATTCCTGACTTGGCATAAGATGCTCTACAGTAGGGCCAGGGGACCTTTTTCCAGTCCAAGGGCCGCCTTCCCTTCCCAGGGGGCCACATGGCAGTGGCGGGCATGACCTACAGCAAAAGTGGGCAGAACAATGGATGCCACATTCCTCTTTGACCAGTGGGCTATATTCCACCCACAGATAAGTCCAAGCCACACCCGCTCACACATCCTTCTCCCTCTCATCCATCTATTCAGCCACACTTAGGGAAGGCATGGAGCAGGGTAAGTGATGAGTGTGGCTCGGCTGGGGCCAGACGTGAGTCTTGAGGGCCAAACAGAGAAATCCAGAGGGCCAGATGTTCCCCATCCCTTGCAGACCCTCCAAGTGTCCCTATTTTTCAGGGATGTCCCTGATGTAGAGAAGCCATCTGGGTTTCTGATGTGATCCCAGAATGTCCCACTTTTTCCTTAGGATGTCCCTATTCTCTTCAGATAAATGTTGGAGGCTATAGAGATAGTTGACTCCTGAGCCGTCTGAAGGCAATCCTATATATATATATATTTTCATCGGACAAATGTTGGCGGGTATGCCCTTGCTGTACAGCATAATTGCCTGCCTCACTGCTTCTGTGCTGTGCTGTGTGTGTATCTATATAGCTATATATGCACAAATTTGACACTCTTTCTGCACATGGTCCATAATTCATTGGCAGCTCCCCGGCTCCTCCAAGCAATCTAGCAACAAGTTCTCGCACTCCATGGGTTTCCTAGCTGGTTGAGTGTTGCCAGTAATGACTGGTGTGGTGTAGTGGAGCCAGTGTGGTGTAGTGGTTAAGAGCGGTAGTCTTGTAGTCTGGGGAACCGGGTTCGAGTCTCCGCTCCTCCACATGCAGCTGCTGGGTGACCTTGGGCCAGTCACACTTCTTTGAAGTCTCTCAGCCCCACTCACCTCACAGAGTGTTTGTTGTGGGGGAGGAAGGGAAAGGAGAATGTTAGCCGCTTTGAGACTCCTTAAAGGGAGTGAAAGGCGGGATATCAAATCCAAAACTCTTCTTCTTCTTTATTATTGCCTGTGATGGGGCAGCATTAATCTAGTTCTCCGTGTGATTGTTCAGAGCTGATAGGCTGTCATTACCTTCCTACAGCAATGCTAATTAATTACCGGGACCCTTGGAAGTGGCCGTGTGTGTTTTCAGATCGTTCTTTTCCTCTTCCATTCCGAAGACAAATAAAAACTTGCACTTGATGAATCTGCCCAAGTCCTTATGAAACACACCAAAACAGATGCACACTTCAAAACAAAACAAACCCGTTTTCTATACCACATACAATCACGAATGCACAACTAGATTGTGGCTGGTTGTTTCTGAGTCTCATTGTAGACAATACCTGTGAATACCTTAAGAGGGCAGAGCAGGCAATCAGGGATAATGCATACAAAATATTGCACAACGAACACCATATTAACACGGTATCTCGGCAACAAGTTGACAACAGATGTAAAATACTCCCTAGGAGAATAGGAGGATGGGGGGGGGGGGAAACATGCCTCTTGTCATTCATCAGTGGTAAAGGTGTTTAACATTCAGAGCCATTGTTTTACATAAATTAATTTGCAGTTAAATGAGCAGTGTTTTTACATGTACATTTTGCATTTGTATCAAAGTGCTTCCCAATAATCTGGGACACTTACCGCTTTGCAGAGTGTTAACCATTCAGTATAAGAGTTCAGGTTGATAGGCTGTGGTCTCCCCACCCCCACCCCCAACAACACACACTTACGCTATGTACTGAGTCTCCCGAGGACGAAAGGAGCCTGTAAATGGATGTTGAATAATGTGTTGGGATGCATTTGTTCAGGCAAAGTTGCAATCCACATTTGACATGCAAGCATGTGACGTGTTCTTGAGAGACATTGCAGCCCAGCACAGCACTTGAATATAGTTATGAAATCTGAAGGAAGTGTTTCGTGCTGATGGCAGGGCGATGGCATAAAGAGAACTTGGGAAGCTGCCTTATACCGAGTCTGGACTTTTGTGCATCTAGTGCAGTCTTGTCCACACTGACTGGCAGCAGCTCTCCGGGGTATCAGACAGGGTTCTCTCCTAACCTTACATGAAGATGCTGGGGATTGAACCTGGGACCATTTGTTAGTATTCCTGCTCCGTGATTGCAGTCATGGGATTTTTGTCTATCACATGACGGTGTATGTTTTGTCTCCACAGACTGGGAAGTGACAGAGACAGGATGTTTTTGTTACTGTGTTCTGTAAAGTGGAACTATTGTCCTTTGTTCTTTTCCTCTTTGCTGTCTGATGCTAGAGAGAGAGGGAGCCATGTTGCAGTGCTCTGTGTGTGTTTATATGTAAATAAAGTAGATTAGCCAAAATGCTGAGTTGCTGAGATCTGTTACGCAACTGCGAACTCTGCGGATCCCTAAGTGTGCCGGTGTTGGTTGGCATCGGTCGCTGTGATGTTCGGGCAGAAGAAAGCTTTTGAAGCTCCCGAATGATCTACCAGGAGGGAGAGAACATGCCAGCTGGGCATGTGCCTCCACCAGGGTCCTACTTGAGAGTAGGACGAGCTCCTGACACCATTTGCAGGCAAATCAGATGGGAAATGCTGTGGTCCTTCCCTGAATTGCAAGCAGTGTGTGCACGTCTGGGGCTGGGAGCTTCCAATCTGCGGTCCTAATCCCAGCTTGCACAAGGCCATTTCCATACCCTCCGACATTTTCCAGCAGAAAATTGGGATGTGTGTCTTTTGGTGATTCACTGCTGTGTAAGTCAGTTGTCTGCCTCCCCTGTTGCAGCTCCTTGGAGACTGGCTTGTCTCCTCTTTGCGCTCTCACACCCTTCTTCTTCTCCTTCTCCTTCTCCTTCTCCTTCTCCTTCTCCTTCTCCTTCTCCTTCTCCTTCTCCTTCTCCTTCTTCTTCCATCCCGCCTGCTTAGTCCAGCCATGTTCCCAACAGCAAAAGGGACCTCACGCGCCAGCAGACTCACCCACTGAGCAACCATCAAGCCTTTCCCTTTCCCCTTGACTGGAACAACAGCAGCTGCCACCATGTGGGCCGGTTCTTACCATGGAACTACCAACTGCAACCTGCTGGGTAGTTTCTCTTGTCCAGGCACACTGCCCCAACCTCTCGTTCACCATCGTCCTCAGAGACTGGGCTGAGCATCGCAGCATGCATCTTTTGTGAGACCTTGCGTGCTTCAATCTTACAAAGACACTGACTACAGAAACACAACCAACACCTGTGCTCCAAAGCTCTGAGAGCATCATGGTAAGAGTAGGTGCAGGTGTGTGAGAGAGCTGCTTTTGCAAATGCAGAAATGGCTGCAGTAGGCTGGGAAATGTACCTGGTCTGACTCCAATTTTTTTTTGAGTGTGTGTAAAAAACAAGAGACTCCTGTTAATACCAGGGCCTCCTCACCTACACACTCAATTTATCACTGTGTCTTGGAGCTGTTCCATCTGAGGGGGACAGAGTGAAGTTATCTCCTTGCTGAAGGGAAACGAATCCATTCAGCTCATTTTTGCAACTTTGTCTCACACCATCCAAGTCTTACTGATATTTTCTTTACTTCCTTTATTTCCAATGTTTCTTATAGATCACTTTACGGCATAGGTTTTTCCCTCCCACTGTGTCTCACTCCATTCAAGTCTTCCTGATATTTATTTACTTTATTTATTCTACCTGTTCCACCCCCCCTTGAACCAACACTCACAACAGCCCAGTGAAGTAGAACAGGCTGAGAGATTGTGACTAGTCCAAGGCCACCCGAAAAGCTTCCTTGCTGAATGTAGATTTGCATTCTGGTCTCTCAGGTCATAGACCAACACTCTGAGAACCACAAGCTCCAGTCTCAGGTAGGTACTGTACATGCTCTGAAGGTACTTGTTCCTATTTTTCTTCCATATTCCTCTATTTATGTGTTGTTGTTTTTAATACCTTTCTTCAGTCATATCCCCAGGGTGGTTTACAAGGAATAATCAAACAATTAAAATGTAAACACAAGCAAAACACAATAAAATGAAAAAGGCTAGAAGATCGCAAAAGCAGGATAAAACTGTCAGTGATGTTAGTCATCTCCAAAAAGCTTAGTGGCAATAAAAAGGTCCTTGCTTGGTGCCAGGAAGATATTAAGGTAGGCGTAAGAGACACCTCCCTTGGGAAAGCTGCATATTGATATGGGCAGAATCTGTACCTAATATTGGAAGGTACTTTCAAACCGTATCTTCTTAAAGCACCTGAACGCCTGCTTTGGTAAACGAAGCAATTAACCATTTTGTCTCTTGAATTTTGAAAGGCCCAAGTTTTCAGGCAGGAGACCAAGCAGCTCTTGCACATGAAACAATCGCCACGGGGAGCAACAAAGCCTTTCTTTCCCACCCACTCTGTGGAATTCTGTGGAGCACTGCCATTGCGGGTGCCCCAGGGGCTGCTTCTGGTGAGAGCTTGTGAGATCTTACAGAACTCTCACGAGATTTCACGCAACTCTCGTGAGAGTTTGTCATGGTCTCAAGAAACCTCGCCGGAAGCCGTTGCCACAGAACTCCACTATCCTGATGATTTAAACATTGGGAAGAACTTTCTGACAGTAAGATCTGTTTGAAAGGGAACGCTCTCTCTTGGGAGCTTGTGGGCTCCCCTTCGTTGGAGGTCTTTAAGCAGAGGTTGGGTGGCCGTCTGTCATATTGGTGCTTTAGTTGAGATTCCTGCACTGCCGGGAGTTGGACTGGATGACCCTTGGTGTCCCTTCCAACTCTACAATTCTATGATTATCTAATAATAATAATAATAATAATAATAATAATTTATACCCCGCCCTTCTGGCTGGGTTTCCCCAGCCACTCTGGGCGGCTTCCAACTGAATATTAAAAACAATACAGTATCAGACATTAAAAACTTCCCTAAACAGGGCCACCTTCAGTTGTCTTTTAAAAGTAAAATAGTTGTTTATTTATTAGATTTATATACAGTGGTACCTCTGGTTGCAAACGGGATCTGTTCTGGAGCCCCGTTCACAACCTGAAAGGAATGCAGCCCGCGACTGCACACACATGGGTCACTATTCATCGCTTCTGCGCATGTGCGTGACGTCATTTTGCGCGTCTGCGCATGCATGAGTGGCGAAACCTGGAAGTAACCCTTTCCGGTACTTCCGGGTCGCCACAGGACGCGACTTGAAAAAATGTATCATGAAGCAACCATAACAAGAGGTATGACTGTACCACCCTTCCTCAAAAGATCTCAGGGCAGTTCACAAGATGAGTGAGGTTTCATTGGGAGGAGGGCAGGGGCAGGAATGGCACCTTTCCGTTTCGCCTCAGGCAAAATGGGATGGCCGCACTGGCACCTTGTCATTGAAGAGACC
Source organism: Podarcis pityusensis (assembly GCF_964106645.2). Lineage (NCBI taxonomy): Eukaryota > Metazoa > Chordata > Lepidosauria > Squamata > Lacertidae > Podarcis > Podarcis pityusensis. Next base: position 13,738,982 of record NC_138032.1, on the reverse strand, counting down.
AAGAGCTCTGAGATGAGGGACTGGATGGACACACACACACACACACACACACACACACACGAGACATGCCTAGCCCTCCCCTGCAAGTTCTGAGTGTGCAGGATTCCATAGCCACCTGGCTGCCCACTGTTGAGAAACGGATGCTGGACTAGGTGGGACTTTAGGCTGATCCAGCAGGCCTTTCCTTAGGTTCTTGCACACACTGCTGTGTGTGTCTGTGTGCGTGCAAGTGCTACTTTACGATGAGCAGAGATGCCTGTTTAATTCCCCTCCCCAAGCTATGCTTTTCAGTCGAGCTGATATAACAGGTCACATATTGATTGTCATATGCTTGCAAACGTCTGCAGCTCCTCTTAGCAGCTGAGATTGTGGATGTAACAGTTTGTACATATCAACGCCAAGTCTTCCCTAAAATTGAGAGTAAATACAGTGTCAGAATTAGATTCTGTAGTACTTGCTTGACATTTTTTTTATGTGCATCGACAACAATTGGAAGCAAATCCACGGCAATTAGTGGGATTAAACTGACACAGAATGGGCGAGAAGGCGGAATCTAGCTTTTTCATTTGTCATTTTTAAAGTTGGCAAGGGAACATGGGAAGCTGCCTTATCCTGAGTCAGACCATTGGCCTTATCTAGATCAGTATTGTCTGCTGATCTCGCAATTCCTCTCCAGAGTTTTCACACAGGGGACATTCCCAGCTCTCTCTGGAGTTGCCAGGGTTTAATCCTGCAGTGTCAGTGCTAAAGCACTGATCTGTGGTCCTATTTCTAACAGGACAGAAGATGTCCTTCCCCCAAAATATCCTATGGTTTGAGATCTCTGGATCTATAGTCTATGGTTTAACACACATTCCTCCATAGAAGGATCTTAAACTGGCAGCCAATGCAGAGTTTTTAGGATCAGAGAGATATGCGTCTTCTTTGCTGCCCTCCAGGAGGAATTCTGCACCAGCCTCAGCCTCCAGAACATCTTCAAGGATAGACCCACATATATCATGTTGCAGTCATCTCCCCAGGAGATGAATACTGAAGTTAGTTCAGTTGTCACCAGATCAACAGACTCGCTCACTTTGGTGAAATGTACTGTTTCTGTTTAAATAATAAAAATCATTTCTAAATTACGATCTATACCTATTAATTAGCACATGCAAACCTGTATCCTCTTTCCCCCTCTTATTTTTTTTTGACAATGCATATCTTTTTGCAGTGCATAAGTGGCCACCCTATTACCATTTAGGGTCAAGAGTCAGACCTCTTGCAGTTTTGTTATGAGACAGCTGAAGTTTCTGGAACCCTTTTTGGAACTGTCACAAACCATCACAAACCCTCTTCCAAATGATCGTCCTCTAGTTTAGCATTTTCTGTTTTTTAAAAAAAATCGATTGGCCATTCATATAAATACCGATGCCCCTTATTAGCATACATTCATTCTTCTAGGATTTCTTTGAGATCCTCTGAAGAATGATACATCTCTTAAATTAATATGAATGGCAGAAAAGCTTCGTTTGGCCTTCTGTTTCCTCCTTGGCTCAGCTGAGGACCGCTGTCTTTGATGCAAGAATAAGCTCCTAGTTGAAATACTTTTGTGCCAAAGGAATTTATAAACAAAATGTCAATATCTAAAAGGGTTGCTGTACCGCTGTAGATGCTGGGGTCCCCCCCCCCAGACACAATGCTAGTTTTTAAAATCTCTGTTTGCTAGCATTCCACTGCCAGCATTTATAGCACTGCAAATTCTGCAAAATGAATTTGAATGATTCACTTCTGAAAGGAAGCCCGTGTTCTTTAAATGAAAGCTAGGCTGGATCAGGTGTTCCAAGTGGCAGATGTTTTAAAGAACCCTTTTCTGCAGAATGTGCACAGCTTATTTTCAAAATTGGGATTAAATTGTCATGTGTTCGAGAATGAGAATTCTTAGAATGGTGGATTTGATTCATTCATAAAACAGATCCAATGAATGGGTTCAGTGAGCAGTCAGGAGGGCACTTGATGATGTAGCATTGCTGCAGCTAGCAAAGATTTCATCCGTTTCTGAATGAGATGGAAGCCCCAGGTAAGCTTTTTCGAATTAGAAAAGGAGATGCACAAATAAATGAGATACTGTATAACCAACAACTAGACTGACGTGCCAATTCTGTACCAATTGGCTGCAAATCTAACCGGTGCAAGCTGGACTTCCCCACTCCTGGCTTTGAAAGGAAAATGAGCATTTTGTGTTCAGAGAGCCTCCTCTATATCATAGTAAGTGATGAAGCTGTATGCTTCTGGAATTCCCCTGACTGAACATTTCCCTGGATTGATTGTGCATTTAACTGCAATATGCCAAAACATGAAGACAAGATGTAAAAGTCCTGGGCATGCATGAATTCTGTTGATACAGGGGTGAGGAACCTTTAGCTCAACAGCCTAATTCAGCCCATCAGGCTTCCACATTTGGCTCACATGGGCATTTTGGCTGAGCCATGGCTACCTGCGCTACACATGATATGATATATCACATTAGTGTGAGGCAGGTAAAGTCTCAGCCAAAAGGAGGGGGGGTTGTTATAAAGTTTATTTTAAAAGGTCACACATGTAATTGACTAGGGTCTGGTAGGCTTAAGAAATGTAATGTTAATAGCACAGTTAGTTCAACAGATTTCCCTAGGCCCCTAGAAAATTTGACTACTCAGGAGAGAGATCTTGGAGTCACGTTGCACAGCTCAACTAAAATGGCAGCAGAAATAGCAGTGAAAAAGGCAAATTCCTTGTTAGGTGTTATGAGGGCCCATGATGTAATAAAATTCTAAAAATTCTATCCTGCAGCCAGCTGGCTGAATACTGAATGGGACACAGCTGTAGGAAGCCTAAGGAAGCTCCATCAGACCTGGGCGCCTGGCGCAAATAAAATAAACAAAAAATTAATATTTAGCCATCGTGAGAAATGGCCACCAAACTCCTTATTAAGCAATATGTATCTTGATATATAAACCTGTGAGGATAAGTGGGTGTTAAGTTGGAAGCACAATGAATTTTCAAACTATATTATACTTCCCTATCTTCTTCCATTCATTACGGTAAATCTTGGACACATTAGTTTATGCATGACCTGTTTTCTGGAACTTTATCAAGGATTTCCTGAAACTTGCAGATAAATTACATTGCATCTTCTGTCATCAATTAATCTGCTGTCAGATAATTAATTATCTCTGTCCGCAGCTAAAGCCATCTTCAGTTGTATGCTTACCTGTGCATACAAAGATGAAATTATAAAAGCAACTCAGGGTGTCTTCTGATGTTGGGACTTGCAACTTGATTCCCACGTGTACTGGATCAGTTCATATTCTGGGACAGGGAAGGAGAGTGGCCAGCAGATGAGCCAGGGGGAGGGATCCAATGGGCTGAGCAGGTCTTAACCCAGGTTGGGAGAGCCCTAGGAAGAAGATCCTGGGGCAGGTCCTATGTTCCATCTCCCTACTAGTTCCTGCAATGCAAGGCTCTGTTTCCGGAGCTGTTGGAGACTAGGTCTGGCTCATCATGCCTATCATACCACCAAAGTCCCACTCTGGAGTTGTTAGAAACGATGCCCAGTCCTGCCACTCCAGGGAGGGCTGTTACCCTGTCTGTCTTGTCTGACTCCAAGAAGGTAGTAACATCTCCTCCACCACCCCTGTCACAGAGATGTCAACACAGGCGTGAACAGACAGGGCTGGTTCCACCTTCTTGTATAAGTTCCTTGCCCAGTCCAGAGGTCAGAACTGCTTGCAGTGCAAAGATGTGACTGCCCCCATTACCTTATAACAGGGTTGTAAGGGCGCAACGACATCACCTTGCCAACAAAGGTCCGTATAGTTAAAGCTATGGTTTTCCCAGTAGTGATGTATGGAAGTGAGAGCTGGACCATAAAGAAGGCTGATTGCCGAAGAGTTGATGCTTTTGAATTATGGTGCTGGAGGAGACTCTTGAGAGTCCCATGGACTGCAAGAAGATCAAACCTATCCATTCTGAAGGAAATCAGCCCTGAGTGCTCACTGGAAGGACAGATCCTGAAGCTGAGGCTCCAATACTTTGGCCACCTCATGAGAAGAGAAGACTCCCTGGAAAAGACCCTGATGCTGGGAAAGATGGAGGGCACAAGGAGAAGGGGACGACAGAGGACGAGATGGTTGGACAGTGTTCTCAAAGCTACCAGCATGAGTTTGACCAAACTGTGGGAGGCAGTGGAAGACAGGAGTGCCTGGCGTGCTCTGGTCCATGGGGTCACGAAGAGTCAGACACGACTAAACGACTAAACAAAGGGCGCAACATCATGTGTGTATCACCTGCTGTACCTTTGAGCAGCATTTTTGCCTATGTATCACACGGATGGGGACATCGTAGAAACCGTCACCTAATTTTGAGTTTGTCATCGAGTGGGCACAAGAACAAGGGCCATGATTCTGAAAGGACCACACCTTGACCTTTCCAAGGTGCTGATCTTGCCTTGCCTTGCTATGCCTTGCTGTCTGCCAGGAACCATGAGACTACTGACTCCCCCCTTGCTTGGACCATCATCTCTCCTCAGTGGCGGGAATGGTACTGGTATCACTAATTTTAATAAACACGGAGCTGTAGGCATGTCTGGGTACGTTTCGGCATAATTCAGTGGCAACTTCATGATCAAAGAAGAATGGGAGCGACCCCAGATACACCAAGCACAAGGAGAAAAGCTGCCACATCCCTTCCAGTTTCCACCAATGGTGTGGTTGGCATGTAATCTGTCACTTTGTAGCCCAAGAACATGGTGGAGTAAGTTATTGGGCAAGAAATTAGTCATCATGAGTACTGGTAAAACATCACGGAATTCCAGAAAATATGTAAACCACTTTCATCACTGGGTATAGAAAGCCAATGTCTTTTAATTAAGCCTTCATAACCATTGAAGAGTCCACTGAATAGCAGAAGCAACTTCATAGATCTCAAAAAGCATGCAGCAGCCTCCTTCATGAGTCATTATAGAACATCTTGAAATGTCATGGTGTGCCAACAAAAATAATTAACATCATTAAGGCTTTAGAAGAAAATGCAGTGTACAAACTCAAAATGCAATGAGTGAGTGATCAACATAGACACCATTGGCATTGGCCAAGGCAGCTTTCTTTACGGGCTTTCACATCAACATTCTTACGAGAAGAAAATCAGTGGGGGGACTTTCACGGTGGGCATCTGTGCATGCATGGGGAATATAGGCTGTCCTCATTCATCTACAACAGTGTTTTCCAAACTTTCCCCAACCACGGACCACTTGAAAATCACAGACATGCCACAGACTATCTGAATGAAGCTCACAGACCACTGGTGATCCACAGACCACAGTTTGAATGAACTATGGAGTGCATACGTACATGCTACTTACTGTGTGAGTTCAAGGTAGTGTACTGACATTCCAAGTTGATGGGGGAAGACCATGTGATAGATAATATGCACTGCAGGTATATGTGTCCAGGTCTAGAAATGCAGGAACATAGTAGGCTGCCTTATACCAAGTCAAACCATTGGTTCATCTAGTTCAGTTTTGTCTACTCTGACTGGCAGCAGCTCTCCAGGGTTTCAGGAAAGAGACATTCTTAACCCTACATGAAGATGCCAGGGAATTAAACCTGCATGCAAAACATTACCCTACAACTGAGCTACACCCTAGTCAATGCTAAGGACCATGAGATGTTGCATAATGCAGCCCAGTAGGAAGTTTAAGAAACACTGGGATTTTTTTGCATGCAGAACATTCATTCATTTGTTATTTATTTACAAATATATTTATAGGCTGCCTTGTTTGGGGTACAACCCACACAAAGGTGGCTTATGGTATATTTTAAAAAAACAAACATAAACATATCAAAGCAAGAGAATCAAACAATTACAGTATAATACAGCAACAGCAGGAACAGCACGAACCATTAATAAAATAGAATGTTAAACTCCGGTAAATAGCACCAAGCATAAAAATATTCAAATATTACGCAGTAATTTAAAGCAGCCATCACAAACCTTAAGAAAAGGCCAGCCTAAACAAATAGCTCTCTCTGTGTTGTAAAAGCCCATGTGGAGATTTGCAATGTTGGATTCAAAAGCAACTCAGAAAGGGGAGAGTTCCGTTGCCCAGAGGCCACCACAGAAAAGGCCCTGCTTCTCAATTTCACCAACTGAATGGATCACACTAGATGGATCATCCCTTCAGAGGCAGATCTCAAGGCTTGTAAGGGCAGGTTTGTTATGGGTCCCAAACCAGCTCCAGGGAACTTGATCCCAAACCATTTAGCACTTTAATTAAATCCAGAAATGCACTGGCAACCAACCCAATTGGTACAGAATCGGGAGCCACCTGCTCTGACCATCTAGCCCCAACTGACCATCAAGAAAACTCACTTTCCACCACTTGAAATTTCTGGACTGCCTTCAAAGTCAGCCCTCATGTAGAAGACGTATTCTATCCAATGTACTGTATGTCCACTTGAATGGTTCTCAGGCAAGAAGGCTGTGAAGAACCCCTGACTGAGGCCTTGGAGAGCCTGTACCATGGAATGCTTTGTAGTTGTGAAGTAAGCATTGCTGTAACATCCCAGACCTAGACCAGATCCTTCCAACCATCTTCTGTAGCTTGACCATCATGCTTGATAGTCATACCATCTCATTTTTGAAGAACTGTGTAAAGCAGAGACTGTGACTCATCTCAGAATGGCACATGGTCAGGCATGGTGATGGAGGTTTTAGTCCAGGTTCCACCGCCCTGCTCTAGAACCCACTTCTATTAATGTATCAAGGACTGGGGCATGGTGCTGCTTCCATTCCTCATTGCCATTTGTTTTTTATTTAGCTAGCTGACATTGGCAGAGTAGTCTGTAGAACCTTCAAGAATCTTATCCCATTAGCTCTCAACCCCTTCTCAGTCATCTTCCTGTTTCAGGCATACTTCAATACAGTTAGATCTTCTGAATTATTCACCATCTGGTTTCTTGACCTGGGTGTGATACTGGGATAGCGGGTGGCGCTGCGGTCTAAACCACTGAGTCTCTTGGGCTTGCCAATCTGAAGGTCATCAGCTCAAATCTCTGCGATGGTGTGAGCTCCCATTGCTCTGTCCCAGCTCCTGCCAACCTAGCAGTTTGAAAGCACGCCAGTGCAGGTAGATAAATAGGTACCACTGCAGTGGGAAGGTAAACAGTGTTTCCATGCGCTCTGGTTTTCATCACGGTGTCCCGTTGCGCCAGATGCGGTTTAGTCATGCTGGCCACATGACCCAGAAAGTTGTCTGGACAAACATGGTTCCCTCGGCCTGAAGCAAGATGAGTGCCACAACCCCATAGTTGCCTTTGACTGGACTTAACTGTCCAGGGGTCCTTTACCTTTGCCTGTACTGGGACTATGTCTGTGGCCTTGGTCTATGATCTCCACCTATAGATCAATAGAGAGAATTGCACCCTATTCCTCCAGTAAGTACTTCTGGTTGCCTTACATTAAAAAAGGTAAAGGACCCCTGACAGTTAAGTCCCGTCGCGAATGACTCTGGGGTTGCGGCGCTCATCTCGCTTTACAGGCTGAGGGAGCTGCCGTTTGTCCACAGACAGTTTTCCCGGGTCATGTAGTCAGCATGTAGTCTGGCGAAACCAGAGCAGCGCACGGAAATGTTGTTTACCTTCCCGCTGGGGTGGTATCTATTTATCTACTGTGTGCTTTCGAACTGCTAGGTTGGCAGGAGCTGGGATCCAGCAATGGGAGCTCACTCCGTTGTGGGAATTCGAAACGCCGACCTCCTGATCAGCAAGCCTGAGAGGTTCAGTGGTTTAGACCACAGCACCACCTGCTGTGGTTGCCTTACATTAATGTTCCCTTATATGTTGCCTTCCATTAGGGGCAAGGAAATGAGGCATGTATCTATGCTGAGTATGTGTGTGCACATGTGTGCAAATGATCCCTGTGAATGATTGAGAGAGGATAAATGTGGGTGAATGAAGACAGGCGGAAAAGTTGTTGCACAGACCCTTTCCCTGCTACACACACACACGCACATTTGTTGAATGCATTGGAGGAGGCGGGGAGGTTGTGTGAAGTTCTGCTAGGTAACATCTCTCTCTCTCTCTCTCTCTCTCTCTCTCTCTCTCTCTCTCTCTCTCTCTCTCTAATTCCAGCCTCCAATTCTGCAGTATTTCACTTGCGCCGTGTACTTTGGAACCACATTTTTTGAAAGGGTTAATGCAGACCTAAATTGCAGCCCCCAAAGGCCTCAGTCAACCTCTCCCATTTGCTGCCTACTCAGTCCTGTAGAAAGGATGATAGCTGCGTACCTTGCGGGCTGTGGCACAAGGTTTGTGGACTGTAGCATGCACGATGGGTACAAGTTGTGCCAACCTGTCATAAAGAAGCATATTATGTATTATCGTCAGCTGTGTGATCCATCTAAAAAGAGCAATGCAAGCACAGCCCACCCACTCCAGATAGCATCCTCCAGATGACTCTTCCTTCCTCCCAGGTGAAGTGACCCATAGGATCAGCTATGAAGCATCCAGTTCTATCCTCCTGCACCATTTTTCTCTCTCTTACACCTGTGATGAAAAATTTGGCAGTCACGCATTACAAAAAAAGAGTGTGACGGCTGGAAGGCTGTTCACCGGTGCCCTAGCTAATCTTCAGGATCAGGTAGAGTTAAACTTGAACTTGTAGGAACAATGAGTGATTAACATTCTGCTCCCCACCCCACTGCCAAGCCTATTCATATTCAACACAAGATGACTAATAGCAGTTGGCTGGTGGGGAGGAAAAAGAAATATCTCAATGATCTTTTCAGATGGGTGTGGGTGGGACTTTCTTTCCAACTGCACAGAGGAATGTCTGACAGCTCCTGCTGTTTAGAGCTATTCCTATCAGTTTGTCATAGAGAAGAGCAAAAAGCCACATGGTTTAGCTTCAGTGACTGAGTGACAGAATGTCAGGGGTGGACAAGAAAGGGGCTTTTTATTTTAATGTATAATGCCTTATTTATTTTAATGCACACCTTTCTCCCTCTGTCTTAATGGCTCAGGGTTGCCCTTTGTCCTCTTTCCCCAGGGCATGTCCTCTTTTTCATGGGTATGTAAACCAAGAGTCATCATAGCGATCCATATTTAAAAGTAGAAGCCAGCAAATGTCTCCTCATTTTTGCTCTTCAAAATATGGCAACCATCAACTTGATGTCAATTTCATTCATCTTATGGAGACTTGCTCCCCACAGGTCCAAAGACTAAAAATTGAGGAAATTTCTGTTTGCAGTGGAGCTCACGCTTTGCATGCAGAAGTACCCAGAATTGGGGCCAAAGCAGACTGGCAGTTGCACAAGAAGGAAACTGAAGGTGCCAGGGTAAAGGGTGCGGATCCATATCAGAACCCTGGTGTGGGGTAGGAGGGCTTTATTCCAGCAACTCTGTAGTCCTGATTCAGATTGGGTCCCTATTTGGGGGATGGGGGAGGAGAAGCTCTCCTTCACTTCAACTAAAGCTCTTCTTTTCCCTAGTTCAGATAGCAAGGGTAGACCTCCCTGAAACTTAGATCAGTGGTTCCCAAACTTTTTTTGAGCCATTGCGCCTTCAGTTCCCTAAACTCATGCCCAGTACTCTCTGCCTTACTCTATAAAATGCACTCTTCAAAATAGCGGTTTGCACGACCCATTAAGGAAGACAGTAACATGATAAAATTCAAAACAGTGATGATTAATTGCACATTTATTCAAATTCCAATTAAAATGATTTGGTTTAAGTAATCCAACAAAACTGATCCACTTGATCCATTGATACCAGTTTTTTTTAATCGTCATTTACAACTCCAGGGCCCCTCTGCTGCACCTTTGCCTCTTAGCACCCACCTAGGCAATCCCACTGTCCACTTTGGGTACCACTGATCTAGATGGTGACTGCAGCAGGGGAGCTGAAAGGTTAAAGCTCCTTACCCTCACACAGTCCAAATTGGGCACCACACACTCCATTGCCAATCGTAAGAATGGCATCTCATCTCATTTGGTCTGCCCTTCCTGGTAACTTCAGTTCAGTGGAGTCTAGGTAGGACATCTGAGTAAAGTCCCTGCCTGAGATGTTGGAGAACTTTTGCTTGTGGGAAGTAGACAATGCTTGGCCAGATGGTGATTCTAAGCTTGGTCTGTACAGTCTGTGACTCAGCAGTGCCAGCCTCGTATGTGACTCACTTACACCAGCTGCTTGGAAGACCCATTTTATTTATTTATTGAAGTCTCAGACGTGCAACCAAAACAGGAGGTTAATCATATCCCTGGTGGGCCACCAGGGGTAGATCCCTGCAGCTCTGCTGATCAGGAGTTGAGCAGCCCTGCATTTCGCTGCAAATGATGCCTTCAGCCTAAGCATGCAACCAAGGCAGCAGAAGATGATATGGTGGGGCACAACAGCTCACTTGACCTTTGCATCGCTGCTGCTTACCAGGAGGTAGAGGGAGAGGAACAAGGTGGTGGGGAGGTTGATGAGGTGCAATTGGAGAGACAGGAGCACTGGATTGTCACCACTGGAGCATCATGCCAACATTGCCACCTTGCTCCTCCCACTCTACCTCCTGACATGCAACAGCAAAGTGATCAACTGGGGGTCAGGCAAGTAACCCAGCCCCACCATGGCATCTGCCACTTATGAGATGCTATGGGTTGTAGCCAATTAAGTTCCACTCAGAGTAGACATGAATGAACCTAAGCCAGCCATTTGTCAATTTCAGCTGGTCTACTCTGCATCCGGCTAGCACTGGTTACAACCAAAGTAGGGTCACTGGAGAAACAAGACAGGGGCATGGGATTATCTCTAGTGACAATATAACATAATGAGTAGAGAATAGGACTGGGCATGGAGAGTCTTTGGCTCCAATCACTGCTTACCTGTGACAGCCCCTGGATGACTGTAGACCAGTCACTTTCTCTTAGGGCAAATGTGAAGGTAAAACGCTTCTTTCTTTGAAATGCTTCAGGTTACTGGTGGGGATACTTGAAGAGCCAGCCACCTGCCTATGCAGTAAGATCAAGTGGGGAAGCTCATCTCTGTGTCCCATCCATGGTGGAAACCCTGCTGATTGGGACGACGGATGCAATGTTCTCAGTAGCTGAATCAGAATTGTGGATGAGCTTGCCACCTCTCCACTGCCTTCCATTGGCTCGTGAAGATGTTCTTATTTCAGGAAGCTTTTACTGAAGAGTGTGCATCGTCTTCCACACGTGTCTCTGTTACTTTTTCACTGTTGACTTCTTGTTGTTGGCATCCGTCTGTCTTGAGGACAGTCTTAAGGACACTGGTGCTGCTGCAGCAAATGTTAAAAATGTTTTTATATATTTTAAAGTGTTTTAAAGGTGTTTTTACTTTTTACTTTGTTGTACCACTGTGAACAGTGGTTTTTATCTATGTATTTTTATTTTGTTCCGTTTTATTGTGGTTTGGGGTGGGGATTGGTTTTGTTTAGGTATAATTGTTTTTGTTTTTTTGTTTTTTCTATTTTGTAAATGGAGGCTTGTATGAGGCTTGGGATTGCTACCGTGGAGGGGCGAGGGAGGTATGGTGGTGGGGGCAGATGTTATAGGCGAAGGGGATCGAGATACGGATATGCTCGTACCCCTTCCAATCTGCGCCCCATCTCGAGGGACGAGGGTAGGGTGAGCAAGGATTACTCACCTCCATCACTGGTGTTGTGCAATGCCAGGTCTATAGGCAACAAAACCGCCACTCTGCGAGATTTCTTTACCTTGCAGGGGGTCGACCTGGCTTGTGTGACGGAGACCTGGGTGCGCGAAGGGGCAACAGTTACCTTACGAGAGATGGCGCCCCCGGGTTTCTCCGTCCTCCACCAGCCACGGACTGTGGGCCGGGGGGGAGGGGTGGCATTATTAATCCGGGAAGATTGTTCTTTCAGGGCTCTACCATCGCCATCGATCCCCGGCATTGAATGTGTTGGCCTAGTGTGGGGCTCTGAGGTGGGCTTGGCTGTCTGGCTGGTGTACCGGCCACCTAGCGCACCAGCAGCCACCCTGTCAGGCCTGCTGGAGGCGGTGGCCGGCTGGGCCCTGGAGTTCCCTAACCTATTGGTATTGGGGGACTTCAACATCCATGCTGATGCCACTCCCTCCTCACAGGCTCTGGACATGGTGTCTTCCATGGCGACACTAGGGCTCTCCCAGTTTGTTTCAGGCCCCACACACCAAGCAGGCCACACGCTGGATTTGATCTTTGGTGTAGGTATAGATGCGATCATGTCTCCTTTGATGAAGGTGCCATGGTCTGATCACTACGCTCTGAAAGCCAGGATTGACTTTCCACCCCCACCCTGCTTAGGTGGCGAGCCGATTTGGGCTCGCCCGCAGAGGCTGATGGACCTGATAGATTCCGTCAAGCCTTGCGGGACCTTGCTCCCCCTGGCGACTCATTGACTGAGCTTGTTGAGGGCTGGAATATCCAGCTCCTGGCAGCCATAGATGAGATTGCACCTAAGCGCCCTCTGCGACTCCGCAGAAACCAGGCTCCCTGGTTTACCGAGGAGCTTCGGAAAATGAAGCGGGACCTCAGACGACTAGAGCGAGTATGGCGGGGTGCCCGTGACGGAGCCTCAAGAACATCTTATAGGGTTTTTATGAAAACCTATGAGATGGCAGTGAAGGCCGCTAAGAAGTCTTACTTCTCGGCCTCCATTGCATCCGCTAGCTCTCGCCCGGCGCAATTATTTAGTATAATTAGGTCTTTAACGTCCCTTGAAGGACAGCCAAATTTAAATAACAATCTGACACACAGCTGTGAGGCATTTGCGAGCTTTTTTGCGGAGAAGGTCCTGTTGCTCCGCCATGACCTCCCTGCCAATTTGGATACAATAAAGGAACTGGAGGCCCCTCGACTGTCCTCGGGTCCAGTATTGGACCACTTTGACCAGATCCCCAGCCGATGTGGACAAACTCCTCCGAGCTGGAAAGCCCACCACCTGTCCTCTTGACCTGTGCCCGTCTTGGCTGATTAGAGCGTGTCCAGACGAGGTGCGGGCCCCCCTGGGGGATATCATCAATTTGTCCCTTGGCACCGGGATATTTCCAGGGGAATTGAAGGAGGCAGTGGTGCGCCCGCTCTTAAAGAAAACATCATTAGATCCCTTAGATCTATCCAATTACCGCCCGGTTTCGAATCTTCCATTCCTGGGTAAGGTGATTGAGAGAGCGGTTGCTGAACAGCTTGGTAGGTTTCTGGATGAAACATCGGCTCTGGATCCATTCCAGTCCGGCTTCCGCGCTGGTCATGGGACCGAGATGGCTCTGGTCGCCCTAACAGATGATCTCCGCAGGCAGCTGGATCGAGGCGGGTCGGGGCTGCTGATTCTTCTAGACCTGTCAGCAGTCTTCGACATGGTCGATCACGAACTCCTGGACCACCGCCTTGCCGACGTGGGGATCCATCCTTCAATGGCTGCGCTCGTTTCTCTCTGGTCGGGGACAGAGGGTGGCGCTTGGGGGGGGGGAATTGTCATCGCGCCACTCCTTGGTGTGTGGAGTGCCTCAGGGTGCGATAGTCTCCCCGATGCTTTTTAACATCTTTATGCGCCCCCTCGCCCAGCTTGTCCGGAGCTTTGGGCTGGGTTGCCATCCGTATGCCGATGACACCCAACTCTGTTGATGGACCCTGACTCGGCCCCAGACACACTGACCAGATGTTTGGAAGCTGTGGCTGGATGGTTACGTGGAAGCCGGTTGAAGTTAAATCCTTCGAAGACAGAGGTCCTCTGGCTGGGACAGGACGATATGGGATTGGGGGGGCAACTCCCATCTCTTGCGGGGGTGCAATTAGTGCCAGCACCATCCGTTAAGAGTTTGGGTGTAATCTTTGATACCTCCCTCTCTATGGAGGCGCAGATTACAGCTATAACAAAGGCGGCATTTTTTCATCTCCGCCAAGCTAAGCAGTTGGCTCCTTATCTCTCTCGCCCTGACCTAGCCACTGTGATCCACGCGACGGTCACCTCCAGACTGGATTATTGTAACTCGCTCTACGTGGGGCTGCCCTTGAGACTGACCCAGAAACTCCAGCGGGTGCAGAATGCCGCGGCGAGACTCCTTATGGGGTCTTCGCTGCGAGATCACATTCATCCGGTACTATACCAGCTGCACTGGCTCCCGGTGGAGTACAGGATCAGGTTTAAGGTGCTGGTTTTAACCTTTAAAGCCCTATACGGCCTAGGACCCTCGTACCTACGGGACCGCCTCTCCTGGTATGCCCCACAGAGGAACCTACGGTCTGCAAATAAAAACATCCTGAAGGTCCCAGGCCTCAGAGCAGTTAGGCTGGCCTCAACTAGAGCCAGGGCTTTCTCGGCTGCGGCTCCAATCTGGTGGGACGCTCTGTCACAAGAGACTAGGGCCCTGCGGGACCTGACATCTTTCCGCAAGGCTGCAAGACAGAGTTGTTCCACCAGGCCTTTGGTCAGGGCCCAGCCTGACTCCCTCCTCTGGCAATCTGCACAGAATTTGCTCAACGGTTGCCATTAATTTGATTTTAATTAATTTTTATAATGAAATGTTTTAGAATGTTTGATTATTTGTTTGTTTGATTATTTGATTGTTGTTAGCCGCCCTGAGCCCAGCTTCGGCTGGGGAGGGCGGGATATAAATAAAATTTATTATTATTATTATTATTATTATTATTATTATTATTATTAAGAGAAGAAAGCAGAAGCAGAAGGTCTTTGGATTTGATATCCGCTTAATCACTACCCGAAGGAGTCTCAAAGCGGCTAACATTCTCCTTTCCCTTCCTCCCCCACAATAAACACTCTGTGAGGTGAGTGGGGCTGAGAGACTTCAAAGAAGTGTGAAGAAGAAGGTCAACCAGCAGCTGCATGTGGAGGAGCAGGGAAGCGAACCCGGTTCACCAGATTATGAGTCACCGCTCTTAACCACTGGCTCTCAATGGAGTATGCCTCCAGTGGTGAAATCAAACCACAGGGTTAGCAGCACAAGCCTGGGCAGTGTTGTGGGTGGGGGGACGGGGCTACCCAGATAGCAAGACACGCCCCCTCTCAGCCTTGCTGATGTGGTCCAGAGGAAAGCAGAGCAATACATTTGGCACCAGCTTGGCTGCAGGAGTTGCAGGAAGGGGGTGTAGAAGGCACTTTCTAACCATCTTAGGAACCCCACTCTGGATTTGTATAGGGTTTTACTCCTTACCCTCTTCTTCTCCCAAAGGTATCCCACAAGGCAGCGGAGGTTCGAGACCAGAATTTTCCTTCTCTTTGATGGGCTCCTTTCCCAGGTTGCTGAACTGCATCTGGCCCCTCACTTCCATCTACAAGCACCTGCAGAAACCACCTTCTTGACTGTTGGACCACTATTGGTCTCATCTGCTGTATCCACTGGAGCCTGTCTGTGCATGAGGAGGACATTCCCAAATCACCGAGGATTTGAGACCCATTGGCTGCTCTCACCTGGTTTAGCCAGTCGAAGCCATTTCCCAGAGGGTGGCCGCTCTTGCATCTAGGATGCAGCAGCTTCTAGAAGCCACAGGTGAGAGCTGAGTGCAGGGTGAGGACCAAAGGTGTACAAACTACCCTGGAAGGAGCACGATGTGTCCCCCCCACCAGAGATACTACCCCTCCCATAGCACCCCCCACACCCCTCTACTACTGCAATTATTGAAAGCTGCCTTTGGTATGTACGTATGTATAGGTAATATGTGGGGTATAAATCCTTATGCTCAATATGTTAATGTGCTGGATGCTTCACACCACCCTGCTTTGGTCCAGATCTCATTTTCTAACAATGCGGAGAGACGGAATCTTCTGTCTCCACAGGTGTGGCATCATGTGACCTCCTTGGTAAGCCTGCTCCTGCTCCTGCCCTTCAGCTTTGTTACAGGTGATGGGAATTGCAGTAAAGATTCCTCCCTCCCAAAGGGGTTCAAACCTCGCTCAAGATTTAAGCTTTTTTTTAAAAAGTTGCCTCTTATTTTAACGAGCTAAATCGATATATGACAGCATTTCAGAGAGTAATGGCAATTTTTGACACACAGCAGGGGCAGCTGTGCTTCTTAAACACCCTTGTGTAAGACATCTATTTGGAATATAAAAAGAGAAATATTATACACACAGAGAGAGAGACTTTTGGCATGTCTAAGGCAGAAATCACATCCATACTTATGGGTAGACATACATAGGATTGCACAGCCCATGGTAAGCCATCGTGGCATAGTGGTTAGTGCTGAACTACAAACCTGGGATACCAGGATTCAAATCCACACTCACCCATAAAGCTCACTGGGTAGCTTTGGGCCAGTCACTAGCTCTCAGCCTAACCTACCTCACAGGGTCGTTGTGAGGAAGAGAATTATTCACTGCCATCTTGAGCAACTTGGAGGAAAGGTGGGAATGCAATACAGAAATACGGTAAATAAGACATTTATTAGAGCAATTGCAAAGTTACTTGCTCAAGAACAGACCCGTTTAAATTAAGGAGCATAACTAAGGTTACAGATTGTTCTCTTTTGAAAGAAAATTATATGAAAATGATGTATAGATGGTATATTACACCAGTAAAAATGGCAAAAATGTATAAAACCGGGTCAAATACATGTTTGAAATGTAAAGAAAAAGAAGGTACTTTATATCATATGTGGTGGGAATGTAGAGAAGTTCGAAAATAATGAATTGAAAAAAATGTTTAAAATAACATTTGTAAAGAAACCAGAAGCATTTTGTTAGGGATTTTAGGACAAACCGGCCAAGAAAAACAAAGAACTTATTTATGTATGCTACAACAGCGGCAAGAGTCTTGTTAGCACAAGGATGGAAGAATGAGGAAATCCCAACGAAATAACAATGGGAAGAAAAACTGATGAGCTATGCAGAGTTGGCAAAGTTAACATATAAACTGAGTGAGAAGGACAACCGTGACTTCAGGGAAGAATGGGAACTATTTACAAACTATCTAAAGAGACAACAAAAGGATTTGGACTCCTTGGCAGGTTTTGAATAAACATCCACAAATTTATTAGTAGAACATATGATAGATAAGGCAATGATATGTACAATTTTACAACATTCAGAAAATAATATGTATAAACAAATCAGAGAGGGGAGCTGAGGGAAGTCTTTGGAGGGTGGGAGAGGGAGGGGAAAATGTAATTGGATATATTTGATTTATAATTTGATTTGTTAATTTTTTTTAATAAAAATATTTTTTTAAAGGAGCATAACTAAGGGAGCAATCCTGTAGCAGCACTGCAGGAATCACTGGGATTATTGTGTTAGAGGATCCAGTGGATCTCTGGATGAGAGAGGAGGTTCGCAGCACAACTGAGCTACGCCGGTTTAACTCCCTCATCCTGGCTCAGTCAGGACCGAGCTGTCTCAGCGGAGCCTAACAGAACTTAATCCAGTGTAAGCCCTGAAAAGGGGGGTGTTTGGGACTTCCGGTCAGTGCCAGCAGCAATGGCGGACCTCCTTTGAAGTTCGGAGGGGGTAGCCCAGTGGGAGATCAGGTCCTGTGCACTTCGGCGAAGCGGGGACCCTTAGAAATCGCAGGCGCGGACGCCTGCGAATGTGGAGGCTCGGCGGGCACCTTGAAGCGCCCCCCCAACCCGAAAGGAAGCCTTTTCGAGGCTTCGGAAGGGAGCGGGGGAGAAGCACGGTGCTGCGAGCGGATCGCTGCTCTCACTGAGCGAAGCCGCGTTGCCGTTGCTGGAGAGCGCTGACTTATTCCTGGGATATTCGGACTTAAAAACTAACCGTGAGTAGAAGAAATTGGATAAAAGAGCAAGATTTGGACTAATTCGGAACTTTGGTGAAAAAGCGGAAAAATTTAAAGCTGCATAAAAATGTCTGAATTGGCTACTGCGGTGGAAGCGTAAACAGGAAGTCCGCTTCACTGCGCTGTATAAAGAACAAAGCAAAGAGATTTGGAGCTAAACGTGGGAAAGCTGAATTGAAATAAGTGTTTCTTTCTGACCTGAGAACTTTGGAGGGATCTACCCTTAGGAGAGTTAAGGGAAAGACTTTTGATTTTACTGGATTGTTTAAATTGAAGGATTAAATGAGTGATCTGTCACTCAACTGTCAAAGCTGTCAAAGCTGCTAAAGCTGTTTGCTGGCTGCAAAGGAGATACATAGTGGCCAATTTTACTGGGAAAAGATTGGAAAGGACTGGAAAGTTATATTGTGTCTTTTACTTTGGACTTTTTTTTCTACTTAGTATCTTTCCCCTGTTGTTTTAAAAAGACAGTAACTTACTAGGTGGCAACAGTGTCCATCTAGTGGGACTCTCTGCAATTGCAGGAAAGGAAAGGAATTTTCCACTTATAAACAGGAAGATCAGACGTGGGAAAGGAATCTGACCTTCACTCTGTTATGGCTGATGGTCATAAGGACCAGTCAACCTTGAGATCAGGGAAAACTTGGACACATAGAAGGCAATCATCTGCTGGTTTGCCCACATCGGCAATACAATCTAAGTCTGGTGGAATGTCTGAGGAACTTTTAGCCAGTGCTCTGACTAAGATTAATGAATCAATACAGCAGCTAACTACAAAAGTGGGGGAAATGAACAGGAAGGTGGAAGAGACCAATCAGAAAGTGGATATTGCAAACAGGAAAATTGACTTAAATACAGAAACATTAGGTAATTTGGAGAAAAAAGTAAATAGCAATACGGAATCTATTCAGAAACTGCTGCAAGACTCAAAGTCTATACAGGAAAAAACTGCTGCTGTAGAGTTTAAATTGGGGCAGTTGGAAACTGAAAAAGTACCAGACTTACAGAAAGAGATTGCAGAACATAAGTTAACGTTATCTATGATTGACCTGAAAGACAAACAAACGAATCTTAGAATCAGAGCTGTTCCTGAGTTGGAGAAAGGTACTTTGATAGACTTTTTGACACAAGAATTTTTGGACTTTTGGAAATCGGAATTGAAACAAGAGGATTTTAAGATCGTGAGGGCCTTTCGACTGGGGAAAGGAGGAAGAAAGATCAAAATAAGGGACTGTTTGATTACTCTCCGATCCAAAGAAGAAAGGGACAAAATTTTGGGTTTACATTACGAAAAACCCTTGACAATTATACAATCAAAAGTGGAAATTTTTAAAGACATACCAAAACACCTTCTTGATTTAAGAAAGGACTTTGGAGACTTGGTGGACTTGTTGAGAAAAAATAAAATACTCTTTAGGTGGGAATTTCCCCAAGGTCTATCCTTTAGCTTCAAAGGAAGAAAGACCAGGATCAGATCAGTGGAGGAAAAGAACAAGTTTCTGAGTGCATACGAAGAAGACCTACTGAAAGGATTGGGAAAAGACATTGCGATACCGGACAAGAGTCTGCAAGAAAAAGGGAAACCAACGCCACCGACAGATATAGACAATCTTCTTGGGGCTGTTGGAGGAGCAGGAGAGTAGCTACAAAATGACACTACAAATTCTAAGCTGGAATATTAATGGCCTAAATTCGTCGGCTAAAAGGGGAAGAGTATTTCATACATTGAAAAAAGAACATTTGGACTTGATTTGTCTACAAGAGACCCATGTGACAAGGCTACATCGGAAAATTCTGATAAATAAAAGATTGGGAGAGGAATTTATTTCATCGGACAATGTAAAAAAAAGAGGGGTAGTACTTTATGCGAAGGAAAGCCTGTCACCAAAATTTATATTTAAAGATGACCAAGGAAGATATATAGCAATTGAAATTCAATTCCAAGGACAGAAATTTTTGATAATAGGCGTATACGCACCAAATGAAGGAAAATCAGAATTCTTCAAGAAATTGCATGAAACTCTTCTGGACTATTTGGATTATAACATCATTTTGATGGGAGATATGAATGGAGTAGTGTCTACAAATATGGATAAAGCCCAAAGACAAACAGTGACAAAAGATGGAAGACTGCCAAAGACATTTTTTGAAATGACTGACAATATGGATCTTGTGGATATTTGGCGAATAAAGAACCCCTTGGAAAGAGAAGGAACCTTCTTCTCTGAAGCAAATATGACATGGACAAGAATAGACCAAATCTGGATAACTAGAGGACTGGCCCCTAAAATTAAAAAAGCGGTGATCTGCCCGAAAATTTGCTCTGACCACAATCCAGTAAAGATTGAAGTGATATCAACGCCAATTGGGGCCTTTAGATGGAGGATGAATGATTCCTTATTTAGGAATGAGGAAATTATTAAAAAGGCTCAGAAGAATTTGAGAGACTATTTTGAGATAAATTTGAATACTATGACAGAAAAAAGAGTGATTTGGGATGCCAGTAAAACGGTGATGAGAGGATTTCTGATACAACAAAATACAATTAGGAAAAGATATCAAAATGAGAAGAGAGAAAAAATCTTGGAAAAAATTAAAGATGGAGAAAAAAGACTGAGAGCGAAACCGAACTCACAGGAGATTTTAAAAGAGATAAAGCTATACCAAGTACAATATATGAAATTGATGAATCAGGAGATTGAATGGAAGATCAAACAGATGAAACAAAAGACTTTTGAATCGGCAAATAAATGTGGGAAGTTACTGGCCTGGCAAATGAAAAAAAGACAAAAGCTGAATACGATTACGAACTTGGTTGTAAAAGGGAAGAACATACAGAATCCTGGAGAGATTCGGAAGTGCTTTCAGAATTACTTTAAACAGTTATATACGCAGGAGACTCAGAAAGAACTAGACATTGACCGATTTCTGGAAAATAACGGATTACAAAAAATATCTCAAGACAGTAAATCAATATTGAACTCTACAATATCTGACCAAGAAGTGGAAGGAGCCATTCAGAATATGAAACTGGGCAAATCTCCAGGGCCGGATGGACTAACTGCAAAGTACTACAAAACTTTGAAAGAATGGTTACTGCAACCGTTGAAAGAACTTTGCAATGAAATTCTACGGGGAGGAAAAGCACCCGAGTCGTGGAAAGAAGCATACATTACACTTATACCAAAAACCGAAGGGGAGAAGACACAGATGACGAACTACCGTCCCATATCCCTATTAAACGTGGATTACAAAATTTTTGCCGAAATTATGGCTAAAAGATTAAAAAATGTATTGGTAAAAGAGATTCATAAAGACCAGGCGGGCTTTCTCCCTGGGAGACATTTGTCAGACAATACTAGGAACATCATTGATATTTTGGAAAAATTGCAAGTTAATATCAATACTAAAGCTGTTTTAATATTTGTAGATGCAGAGAAAGCGTTTGACAATATTTCTTGGAGTTTTATGAAGAAAAATTTGCAGGGGATGGGGGTAGGTCAAAGTTTCGAAAATGGTATAAGTGCAATCTATTCGGAACAAAAAGCTAAGCTTATTGTGAACAATGTAGTTACAGAAGAATTTAAGATAGAGAAAGGAACAAGACAGGGTTGCCCAATCTCCCCATTGCTTTTTATATCGGTCCTCGAGGTTTTGCTCAATATGATTAGAAAAGACCAATTGGTCAAAGGTATACAACTCGGAGCTAAACAGTATAAATTGAAAGCTTTTGCCGATGATTTAGTTTTGACACTACAGGAGCCAGAAGCTAGTACAAAAAGAGTGTTACAATTAATCCATGAATTTGGTCAAGTAGCAGGTTTTAAATTAAACAAGATGAAAACCAAGGTATTAGAGAAGAATCTTACAGAGATAGAGAAGGAGAGGTTTCTGAAAGAGACAGGATTAACAATTGTTAATAAAGTGAAATATCTAGGGGTAAATATGACTGCCAAAAATGTGAATCTGTTTAAAGATAATTATGAAAAATGTTTGTCAGAGGTGAAGAAGGATTTAGAAGTATGGTCAAAATTGAAGTTATCATTGTTAGGCCGAATTGCAGCGATAAAGATGAATGTATTGCCAAGAATGTTGTTTTTGTTTCAAACATTACAAATTGTGGACAAAATGGACTGTTTCAAGAGGTGGCAAAGAGATATTTCCAAATTTATCTGGCAGGGCAAAAAACCTAGAATAAAATTTAAGATATTAACAGATGCGAAGGAAAGAGGGGGATTTGCCCTGCCAGACCTTAAACTTTACTATGAATCAGCCGCTTTTTGCTGGCTGAAAGATTGGCTACTTCTTGAAAATGTGGACATTTTGGATCTAGAAGGTTTTGATAATGTGTTTGGATGGCATGTATATCTATGGTATGACAAAGTTAAAGCGCATAAGGCCTTTAAGAATCATATTGTCAGGAAAGCATTGTTTAATGTTTGGGTGAGATATAAGGATTTGTTGGAAAGCAAAACACCAAGGTGGCTGTCACCAATGGAGGCAAAGGCATTAAAAAAAACAAATATGGAGACAAACTGGCCAAAATATTGTGAAATTTTAGAACAAGTTGGAGATAAACTAAAATTGCAGAGCTTTGACAAATTAAAAACTAAAGTTCGAGATTGGCTGCACTATTATCAAATAAGGGAGGTTTTCAATTTAGACAAAAAGATTGGTTTCCAGGAGGAAAAATCTAAACTGGAAACGGAGTTGTTAGAACCTAAAACTAAAAATCTGTCAAGAATGTATAATCTGCTGTTGAAATGGAATACACAGGATGAAATGGTTAAATCTGCTATGATCAAATGGGCGCAAGATGTTGGGCATAATATTATGTTTGCTGACTGGGAACAGTTATGGACCACAGGTATGAAATTTACGGCCTGTAACGCCTTAAGAGAAAATATAATGAAAATGATTTACAGGTGGTACTTAACCCCAGTCAAGCTAGCAAAAATTTATCATTTGCCTGATAATAAATGTTGGAAATGTAAAGAAAATGAAGGTACTTTTTTTCACCTTTGGTGGACGTGCCCAAAGATCAAGGCCTTCTGGGAAATGATATATAATGAACTAAAAAAGGTATTGAAATATACTTTCTTGAAGAAACCAGAGGCCTTCCTCTTGGGCATGGTCGGTCAATTGGTGCGAAGGGAAGACAGGAATTTTTTTATGTATGCAACAGCAGCAGCAAGAATACTCATTGGGAAATACTGGAAGACACAAGAATTGCCTACCCGAGAAGAATGGCAGAGAAAAGTCATAGACTATATGGAACTGGCTGAGATGACCGGCAGAATTCGAGATCAAGAAGAAGGGTCGATCGAAGAAGATTGGAAAAAATTTAAAATATATCTTCAGAAATACTGTAATATAAAAGAATACTAGAAAAGGTTGGAGAAGAATATTAGACTGTATTGGCAGACAGAGTATAATGGAATAAGTAAATATGAAGTGTAAAATAAAAGATAGAGGAGAATTAAATATTTTCGAATGTCAAAATAAGCAAATGAAAAGAAGGTTAGAAGGATTTGCTGGAGATACGATTTGAATTAGAATACAAAGCAGAGAAGTGAGAGGAAGTCACGGAAATAAGTAAATGAGAAAACGGTTTTAATGGTTTAAGTTGAATTTTTCTTTTGTTATTTTTTTTATTGTGATTTTTTGTCTTGTGTATTTTTCTTTGTATTGTGTGTTTTTTTTGTAGGATGTATGTGATTTGTAGGATGTATGGGATTTGTTTTTCTTTTTTTACTTTTTTCTTTTTCTGTAACCTTAAAATTTGAATAAATATTTTATAAAAAAAAGAAAAAAAATGAAAAGGGGGTGTTTGGGAACATGGCTCTGGTAGGACCAAGGAGACTAAATCCCATTCAGCTTGGTCACGTAACCTGGCAGCCTGCTATAAATTAAGCTGGCAAAGAGGATGGTGCCACTCAAACACTAATTAAAAGGCTTGTTTCCCCTCTGTTGGGTTTAGGCTGGCTCAGCCAGGAATAGCCCTGCTGTTGAATGGAGTCTGGATCAGCTGTAACTGACTTCCTTTGCACCAGTTTCTTGTGTACAGGATGGTTCTGTTAGTTAGTTACTTACTTTCAGTGAGTAAAACTTAGTTGAATACAACCCATTGATTCCCCCCCCCCATGCCTAAACTGCCTTCAAATTGGGGACCCAGTGAGAAAATATGTTGTTGTTTAGTCGTTTAGTCGTGTCCCACTCTTCGTGACCCCATGGACCAGAGCACGCCAGGCACTCCTGTCTTCCACTGCCTCCCGCAGTTTGGTCAAACTCATGCTGGTAGGCAAGATCAGCACCTTGGAGAGGGCCAAGGTATGGTCCTTTCAGAATCATGGTCCTTTTTCTTGTGCCCACTCGATGACGAACTCAAAATTAGGTGACAGTTTCTACGGCGTTCCCATCCGTGTGATACATAGGCAAAAATGCTGCTCAAAGGCACAGCAGGTGATACACACATGATGTTGCGCCCTTTGTTTGTTTAGTTGTTTAGTCATGTCCGACTCTTCATGACCCCATGGACCAGAGCACGCCAGGCACTCCTGTCTTTCACTGCCTCCCGCAGTTTGGTCAAACTCATGCTGATAGCTTTGAGAACACTATCCAACCATCTCTTCCTCTGTCATCCCCTTCTCCTGGTGCCCTCCATCTTTCCCAACATCAGGGTCTTTTCCAGGGAGTCTTCTCTTCTCATGAGGTAGCCAAGCATTGGAGCCTCAGTTTCAGGATCTGTCCTTCCAGTGAGCACTCAGGGCTGATTTCCTTCAGAATGGATCGGTTTGATCTTCTTGCAGTCCATGGGACTCTCAAGTGTCTCCTCCAGCACCATAATTCAAAAGCATCAATTTTTTGGTGATCAGCCTTCTTTTGGTCCAGCTCTCACTTCCATACATCACTACTGGGAAAACCATAGCTTTAACTATACGGACCTTTGTCAGCAAGGTGATGTCTCTGAGTAAAACTCAGTTGAATACAACCCATTGATTCCCCCCCCCCCCATGCCTAAACTGCCTTCAAATTGGGGACCCAATGAGAAAATATATATATCCCCTTAATTCCTTACTCATTCCAACCCTATCTGGCAACCAAACCTTTAATGCTGTTTTTGTTTTCTTTAAAGCAGCAGGGGACGGGACCCAGAGGTTTGATTTCAGCTCAGTCCAAAGCCTGTGGCTCTTGTGAAGCTATGGCAGTATTCTGAGTTCAAGTTTCGACTTGAACTTTGCTGTTTCATACAGCCTGAAATCTGTTACAAATATTAAGCTGCCTGGTCAAATTTCATAGCAGATCCATCAAATGCTCCTGGCCCTGGAAGAAGAGAAAGCGGGGCTCTTTCATTTGCTGGTTCCCTGCTCCCCCTTTCCTTAATCGGTTCAAGTCTGCTTGAACTGGCAAGAGAGTGAGGATGGGCTTAGGGATAGTGTCTTATCTACTTTTCAGTGTTGACGTTCACCTCTGTTTCATTAGACAGAGGGGCACTGGTAGCAAGCTGAGATTTATCCCAATATTGTTGAAGCTGAATTCTTTTTTCCCCTCTGTGGGGAGGGGGTCAATGATTACAATATTTGATCACCAAGTTGCATGGCAATTTCAGATGAGCCGTGTGAGCAGTATGTCACGCCAGTCAGCTCTTGATCCCCAGATGCAATGAACACCAGCCCTGCAAAGAAATATTGCATTTATTAATCTCCAAATCTTTGTTTTTCAGGAGTGTATTTGTTACAGCTCATCCCTTCATTTTTTATTTTCGCAAAATATATCAATCACCTTATTCACTGCATTTTCCCTGCTACCAACAGCATCAAATTCACACCACCGTTTGAGATAGCTTCTGTATCTGCCAGCGCAAAGGATGCCAGGTGAAATATAAGGTCATTCATTCATTCATTCATTCATTGTAATTCACCCATTCCTTCAGGGCCAAACTAGGCATTAAATTTGTCACACAATTTGCCCTTGTGTAAATGATTTTTTCTTCAGTGCTTGGAAAGTTCATTTCCAGAAGGAGCGATTTCTGGTTCTATTTCCTCATGTCCAAAAAGGAACTACTTCCAGTTCATCCAAATGAATCCTTTGTTTATCAAAGGTTCTTCCTCAGCAAAGACTTTTGCAGCTTTCAGAATTTCACAAGCTACTGTGCTGAAGTATGGGAGGGGGAAGTTAACTAGAGGCTACACATGTGATAACATGTCTGACCAATAGAATGCCAACAGGGGAAGCTTTCCCTATCATTGTATTTCCAGACATGTTTACCCTGTTTAATTTGTGCCAGTGACACACCTGTTAAAGGCACAAAGCACAATTCACTTTGTTCCTGGACTTTTTACTGCAAGCTGATCCTGTCAGAAGAAAGTGAATCTCTTCAACAGGGAAAACACAGGAAATGCCTCACATCCCTTCCTTCTGATTAAGTGACTAAGTGGCCTTGGCAACAGCAGCACCTCCATATCTGCCTAATAAGCCTTAGAACCATGTCTCTACATTTTGCTTCCTAACATTCTTTATAGATTTCAAATTAATTTTAAAAAATGAAAGCTAAGATTCTGGGCCTTTTGCAGAGAGAGGTTGGGAGAGGGAAGGACAGAATGGAGATGTACTGGAAATCATTTGAAGTTTTACCCCAAAATGAACTTAATTTACCTTTAGTTCATCTGGCAATTATGGGAACTACTTTCAGATGCAGTTCAGGGATTTTTGAACTAGTTCAGCGAACACATTCACTTACTAGTTCTTTCAAAGCGCTGTTTTTCATTAACAACTCACTGGCATGAGGGGAGCTAGTTTGGGACTATGGTATGAAGGGGGGGTTAATGTCTTGCCCTTGCTATGGTCCCAGTGAGATCCCACCCCCCAGAAGCTGTTATTGGAGGAAAGATTAAGACCACAGTAGGGGCAAGGGTTGAAGTCTTGCTTCCCTATGGCATGATCCTGATCTTGCTCATGCCCCCCACTCACATTCTGGGTACTTGTTAAAGAAGAATCAGTGATATGACAAACGTCACATCTTGCTTGGTCCTAAGCTGCTACCATTTATTTACATTCATTCTGTAAAAAATTCATCTATGGAACCTTCATTCAGGGCCACCGACAAACATGTACAGTGGGTATACAGCCCCAGTAGCCTGTGGGCCATTCTTGAGTTCCTATAACAATAATTTAGAAACTTTCACTGCTTTGGAACTAAACTAAGTTTTACTGCCTCTGCAACCTTTCTGACTGATGTGTGTAAAAGCACATGAATCTGATCTTTGGAGAGTTTCTAAGTAAACCATTTTTTAACTTACTGAATGTGTGGTCTTTTCCTATGCTGGGGGAAGAGGGAAATTCTGGAACTCACTCGGAAGGACACCTTTTAAAGGTACAACAGCCTATACTTCCAAGCTTTACTTTGCTGAATAATTTGTAACATTCAATCTCTGCTGGGGCCCTCTCTCACCAAAGAGTGCGTACCACAAACTTGGATCTTGGCATCCAGTGAATTTTTACCTTTCTTTTCTTTTCTTGAACCAACACTCACATCAACCTTGACATGTAGGTTAGGCTGGGAGACAGTGACTGGCCCAAGGTCACCCAGTGAGCTTTATGGCTGAGTAGGGACTAGTTAAAGCTATGGTTTTCCCAGTAGTGATGTATGGAAGTGAGAGCTGGACCATAAAGAAGGCTGATCGCCGAAGAATTGATGCTTTTGAATTATGGTGCTGGAGGAGACTCTTGAGAGTCCCATGGACTGCAAGAAGATCAAAACTATCCGTTCTGAAGGAAATCAGCCCTGAGTGCTCACTGGAAGGACAGATCCTGAAACTGAGACTCCCATACTTTGGCCACCTCATGAGAAGAGAAGACTCCCTGGAAAAGACCCTGATGCTGGGAAAGATTGAGGGCACAAGGAGAAGGGGATGACAGAGGACAAGATGGTTGGACAGTGTTCTCAAAGCTACCAACATGAGTTTGACCAAACTGCGGGAGGCAGTGGAAGACAGGAGTGCCTGGTGTGCTCTGGTCCATGGGGTCACAAAGAGTCAGACACGACTAAACGACTAAACAACAACAAGGAACTAGAGCCTGGGTCTCTCAGGTATTAATCCAGCACTCTAACCACTATAGCACTTCTATCTAGCAAATGTTAACCAGTACATTTTCCCATCATTTGCCTTCATGGTGGAGCTCCATATCACCTTTAACTGTGCAACCTGAGTTTTCTGGTATGCCACTGAATTCTACCCCAAATGTGCAGCAGTCTGGAAGTGCTCTGTTTAATATTGAATCAGATCAGAGGCCCACTGAGATTGTAGTCATAAGCACTTATCTGGGAGTAGGTCCCATTGAACTCAGCAGGGCTTCCAGACATTCATAAGACCGCACTGTTAGTCTGGCACTCTGTCTCTGTCAGAGATGGTTGAGGAAGGCTTGCAAGCAGAGCTGACTGGAAAACCACTCTCTGCTTTGTCTTCTAGTTCCACTTTTTGGCTAGCACGAGTCATTGACAGAGCACAATTCTTTGGATTTGCTTTAATTCTTTTATTATTTATCTGTTTAGAATGCTTGTGCCCTGCCTCACAGTCCCCGAGAGGCTCTCAGAGCAGCTTAAAAATGAGCCACACAATAAAAATGACATTCAAGGCTGCTATCAGTCAGAGAAATACCACGAGATCCCTGTGGAGACAGGATTATGCAGGTGGCATTTCCTGCTCTCATCTATGGTCTTCCCCAGTGTCATCGCTAAGCAGCAGAGCCCACAGATGACCTCTGAGGCAAGGGAGGAACTGGAACTCACCCAGGCCACAAGGGAGGTAAGTCATCAAAAGCCATCTATAGGGGCACAAAGAAACAGAAGAGTGTAAGAAGAGTTCTGCAGGATGAGGCCAAAGGCCCATCTAGTCCATCATGTTCTTACAGTAGCCAACCACATGCCTACGGGGATCCCAAAATCAGGACTTGAGTGTTCCAAATTGGAACAGTTACAAACAATTTGACATTGTTAGTTGGGATTTTTGCAGTTCAGTGTGGCAACATTGCTGTACTTATTCCATAAATCGGGTCCTCCCTTAAAGAGGGCACATGTTACGGTGAGACCTGGAGACTGACCTCCTGGTTATGGGTGCGTATATTGGCCAGCCACAACACCCGATTGGTAAGTCCCTCATTGATGGTTTAATCTGGCCAATGGGGTGCAGTCTAAACAAATTGAGGGACCTATATATACCTATGCACGTGACCCAGAGCTTCCTCTTTCAGCTTGTGCATTTGGAACACCCGCCCACCTCTCCCTACTTTCAGGGCATTTTGCGACTGACCTTGCTATGCCGTTGTGTGTCATCTGTCATTGGGACAGGGGCATGGCAGGAATTTCCCCTACTTGGCTGATTGGCTGTTGCCATTTGGGTTTCCCCTGCTGCGCAGGAAATCGTTACAACTTGTAAGGTTGCGGATAGGCACTGGTTCAGGTGATAGGGATGGGATAGCGGTCTCGCCATCCCTATGTGAGGGTATTCCGTTAAAGGAATCCAGGGACTCAACTTGGTTTGGTCAACCCCCGAGAGGGGGTTTTGCCCGTGCCTGAGTCCAGGGGGAGCATCTGGGTAGTGAACAGAGTCTGTTCCCGGCTTTTCACCTACCTCAGGTGTTCACCCTCGGCTGACCTATGCTGGTGCCCTGGGTCACCGCTACCTGCAAGGGTGCAGGGAGCTAGTCGAACCAGAGCCTATGCAACCACTCACTTTTCTGTAATCAATAAAGTTGTGGCCTAAATTCTGCCAAAAACCAAAACTAAAATTTGAGTCAGATGTGTATTTATTTAGGGGGGAGGTCTCTGGGTCTAAACTCTCATCAGCTTTCTTTTCCACTTTTAATGACCTGGTTTTTGTTGTTGTTGCTGCTGCTTATTGTATTTCTGTTGGAAAGGCCCTCAAAATGGCATGCATCAATTAAAAGCATGAAGCTGATACAATAGTAACATTCAACATCTCTAAAAATTCTCCAGCAGCCATTAAGTCCCATCCTAGCTCACTTATCCCGGCATATCTAGGGTTAGCATTGTGCCCTTAGTCCAGGCATAGGCAAACTCAGCCTTCCAGATGTTTTGGGACTACAACTCCCATCATCCCTAGCTAACAGGACCAGTGGTCAGGGATGATGGGAGTTGTATTCCCAAAACATCTGGAGGGCCGAGTTTGCCTATGCCTGCCTTAGTCTGAATCCACACAGAAGATACTTTTTAAGAGAGCTGAGAGCTGAAAGTTGTTTGAGGGAAGCTTTGTCCCCCAAGCGGGTGGCGCTGTGGGACGCGGGTGTGCAAGCGGGTGGGACATGGGTGGCACTGTGGGTTAAACCATAGAGCCTAGGACTTGCCGATCAGAAGGTTGGCGGTTCGAATCCCCGCGACGGGGCGAGCTCCCGTTGCTTGGTCCCTGCTCCTGCCCACCTAGCAGTTCGAAAGCACGTCAATGTGCAGGTAGGTACCGCTCTGGCGGGAAGGTAAAGGGCATTTCCGTGCGCTGCTCTGGTTCGCCAGAAGCGGCTTAGTCATGCTGGCCACATGATCTGGAAGCTGTATGCTGGCTCCCTCGGCCAATAAAGCGAGATGAGCACCACAACCCCAGATTCGGCCACGACTGGACCTAATGATCAGGGGTCCCTTTACCTTTACCTTTACCTTGTCCCCCAAGCAGAAGCACATACTGGCACAGTTCAGAT
Source organism: Podarcis pityusensis (assembly GCF_964106645.2). NCBI lineage: Eukaryota > Metazoa > Chordata > Lepidosauria > Squamata > Lacertidae > Podarcis > Podarcis pityusensis. The sequence goes on along the minus strand of NC_138032.1, from coordinate 13,708,507 downwards.
AAAATGTAAACCGTGGTTTGTCGTTATGTGCACGAGTCACACCGTTTGATCACAGCTCAGCATCCTAGTTTGTGAATGATGGTCTGCACAAACCACTGTTTGCTCTTTTCAGAAAAAAAGCAAGCAAATGGTAGTTTCTTGCAAACGAAAGCTTCTCATTTTCTCCCTTCGCAGGTAAACCTGAGGCTTTACTGCAACTTGCGCATATAACAAGCACACTTTCGCCATTCATTTACATTATGCAAGCTGGTCTTCTGTTAGTTGTTGATGATCCTCAATTGCTTGCTTGAAGCTTTGTGTCTATTTTGAGCTATCTATATTTGCTGCTTCACCTTTGCTATTCATTTATGGGTTTGGTTCTTTTTTTAAAACAAACAAACGAAGAGCACCCACAAAATCTGGGCGCCTTAATTAAATATCGCGCTGCATACATGTTACCTGTTACCAAGGCAGTATTGTTTTTGAAATCCTTTGAGGTGGAATTGCTTTCATTCTATCTCAAGTGCTCTGTTTTGATCTTGGATCTGCGCCTGCTTAGCAACAAATGGGACACGTGTTGGTGGGGGGCGGGGTAACTCCAGGCCCCGCTCACAGCCCAAGCTGACCTGCAATGCTCCTGTTCTTAAAGGCTGCTTCAAAACATTTGAGCCGGCTTTGTGTGTTGACCCAGAGTTTCACAATGCAACAGAATGTGGGCAGCATTTAAAAAAGGAAAACAGCAATGGTGCAGGACTCCAGACACCTTAATGGGAAGCTTTATTCAGCTAAAGAGTCACTCCTTCCTGTCTATTCTGCTGAACTGTGCACAGCTCAGCCAGAGAAGGGGTGGAACAGCTTAGCTAGAACAATGTGGTACCTTAGGCACTAGACTTGCATAGGTCATCTTCCACAGTTCTTGCTGATTTAAGTATGTGCAGAACTGGGGTGCCAACTTGAATAAAATTTTGTGGAGGGTGGCAAGTAAGCACCATCTCAAGTTCAAGAAGGACACTGACAAACTGGAACGTGTCCAGAGGAGGGCAACCAAAATGGTCAAAGGCCTGGAAACGATGCCTTATGAGGAACGGCTAAGGGAGCTGGGCATGTTTAGCCTGGAGAAGAGGAGGTTAAGGGGTGATATGATAGCCATGTTCAAATATAGAAAAGGATGTCACATAGAGGAGGGAGAAAGGTTGTTTTCTGCTGCTCCGGAGAAGCGGACACAGAGCAATGGATCCAAACTACAAGAAAGAAGATTCCACCTAAACATTAGGAAGAACTTCCTGACAGTAAGAGCTGTTCGACAGTGGAATTTGCTGCCAAGGAGTGTGGTGGAGTCTCCTTCTTTGGAGGTCTTTAAGCAGAGGCTTGACAACCATATGTCAGGAGTGCTCTGATGGTGTTTCCTGCTCGGCAGGGGGTTGGACTCGATGGTCCTTGTGGTCTCTTCCAACTCTATGATTCTATGATTCTATGATTCTATCTCACGTAACAGATTACAAGGCGTGACACATACACACCATTTGAATGGCAACGCCCATCAACTTGGGGGGAGCAGCCCCCTCAAATATTTTATTGGGGGATATTTGAAGGGTTACGTAGGTCGCCCAATGCCCTTGGTGCATTTAGTTTGATCTATCAGTGTTCTCCTTGCATTCTTATCAGTAGCGTAGCGTGGGGGGTGCAGGGGGGGCTGGCCGCACCGGGCGCAACATCGGGGGGGGGGCGCTCGCACTCGCAGCTCTCTGCCCCTACCTGGCTCACTCACTCTCTCTCACTGCAGTGCTGGCTGTGCGAATCCAATCCGAGCCGCTGGGTCGCCGCCCACTGTGGAGGGGGTGGGTGCCAGGCGTGCGGTGCGGAGAGAGAGCGAGGGACTATCTGGGGGAGGGACAGTGCAGCGGCCGCCCAGCGCAGCGCTGAGCGCGGGAGAGAACCACACCAGACCAGACCAGGCAGCAGCAAGAAGAAGCTGGCAGCGGCGGCAGGTTAGGGGTTAGGGGGCGCAAATTACTTGCCTTGCCCTGGGTTAGGGGGCGCAAATTACTTGCCTTGCCCCGGGTTAGGGGGCGCAAATTACTTGCCTTGCCCCGGGTTAGGGGGCGCAAATTACTTGCCTTGCCCCGGGTGCTGACAACCCACGCTACGCCGCTGATTCTTATACAGTGAATAAACTGATTTGCTTAACCCTCCCCACCTCCAAGTCATGGAGGGGGGTATTTGCAAAGAGGAGACTTTCTCCTCCATCATCCCAGCAAGTGAAGGTTTGGAATCACACCTTTGCTGCCATCAGCCAGCTGCACCTACATATCACAAGTCCAGAGAGCAGCCCAGGTGGCCAACTTCTTCTTCCTCCGTCTTGGTATTGCCCTGGTAGAATACCACAGGAAGAAGGATGGGGAAGGGGATGAATTAGAATTCAAAGGTGCCAACTTACCTGGGGGCCCAGGTAAGCCCCACCCTGCATAATTGATCATATGATGCCGTGCACACATACCATTTGAATGGGAATGCCCATCAATTTGAAGTCCCCTGAAATATTTTATTGTGGGGGCTGAAACCCCATGACCCCCAGGAGTTAGCTCCTATGCTATAATTGGTTGGTTCTGCATGCCACTGGCTTTGCTGCCACATCATCATCATCATCTATTTATTTATACCCCGCCCATCTGGCTGGGTTTCCCCAAGCCACTCAGTGCAGCTCCCAACAGAATATTAAAAACACAATAAAACATCAAACATTAAAAACTTCCCTAAACAGGGCTGCCTTCAGATGTCTTCTAAAAGTCAGGTACAGTGGTACCTCGACTTACAGACGCTTCAGGTTACAGACTCTGCTAACCCAGAAATAGTACCTCAAGTTAAGAACTTTGCTTCAGGATGAAAACAGAAATCGCACGGCGGCGGCACAGCGGCAGTGGGAGGCCCCGTTAGCTAAAGGGGTACTGCAGGTTAAGAACAGTTTCAGGTTAAGAATGGACCTCCAGAAAGAATTAAATTCTTAACATGAGGTACCACTGTAGTTGTTTGCTTCCTTGACATCTGATAGGAGGGTGTTCCATAGGGTGGGCACCACTACCGAGAAAGCCCTCTGCCTGGTTCCCTGTAGCTTCACTTCTCTCAGTGAAGAAACTGCTAGAAGGTCCTCAGAGTTGGACCTCAGTGTCTGGGGTGGGCAATGGGGGTGGAGATGCTCCTTCAGGTATACTGGACTGAGGCCGTTTAGGGATTTAAAGGTCAGCACCAACACTTTGAATTGTGCTCAGAAACGTAAAAGGTAAAGGTAAAGGGACCCCTGACCATTAGGTCCAGTTGTGGCCGACTCTGGGGTTGTGGTGCTCATCTCGCTTTATTGGCCGAGGGAGCCAGCGTATAGCTTCCGGGTCATGTGGCCAGCATGACTAAGCCGCTTCTGGCGAACCAGAGCAGCGCACGGAAACGCCGTTTACCTTCCCACCGGAGCGGTACCTATTTATCTACTTGCACTTTGACGTGCTTTCGAACTGCTAGGTTGGCAGGAGCTGGGACCGAGCAACGGGAGCTCACCCCGTCGCGGGGATTTGAACCGTGACCTTCTGATCGGCAAATCCTAGGCCAGGGGTCTGCAACCTTTAAGACAAAAAGAGCCACTTGGACCCGTTTCTGAAGAAAAAAAAACTGGGAGCCGCAAAACTCGTCATTATAAAAATAACTTTTTTGTCACTTTTTATTATTATTTCTTTGTTTGACCCCTCAGAATTACTCCTCCTCATAGAAATAAACGTTAAATTAACAAGTTACCTTTTTTTGTTTGTGTGTTCTTCACTCCTCTTCAAAACAGTGACCAGCGTACATGCCCCCTTTCAATGCAGTGACCAGCGTACATGCCCCTTACAATGTAGCGGGCGGGCGGGAAGGTGACATCGGGACGGTGCGTGACTAACGCACGCACCGCCCCCATGTGACGTCACAGCCAGTACAGCGCCCGCCACAGTGGGGAGTGTCGGGGCGCACAATGTGCCTCCTCCCCTCGCTAGTATCCACCCCGGAGCCGCGGCAAAGGTGTAAAAGAGCCACATGCGGCTCCGGAGCCGCGGGTTGCAGACCCCTGTCCTAGGCTTCATGGTTTAACCCACAGCGCCACCCGCGTCCCGCTCAGAAATGTACTGGGAGCCAATGTAGGTCTTTCAGGACCAGTGTTATGTGGTCTTGGCGGCCACTCCCAGTCACCAGTCTAGCTGTGGGTCTCTCTGTCTTCCACTCCACCCGTTGCAATGCTCACCAGCCATCACTGAATAGAGTCTTCTTCTACCCTGAGATTGGGAACTTCCCAGCTAACCTCGACATTTCCTGATCCCTAGCTCTGCAGACTTATACGGAAGTATACCTGGCTAAATGCACCCAAAGGAGGTTCACCCGAGTGCCTATGCAGCAGCTGCAAACTGTAACATCTTTTGCTCAACAAGAATGTACTGGGGAGGTGTGGGGGACGGAGTGGAGAAATAAACCATTGGAACAAAAATACCCTCAAAACAAATATGTTGTTTAGCACAGAGAAATTCTTCCTCCTCGGTTGTGTATTGCTCCCATCTGCTTCCCCTCGATGCCAGCTGCCAAGCATCTCCACGTAGGCAAAGTGGTACAAATAAGTTGCCTCTCCGCCATCCTTCATGCCAAAGGCTCTACTTCCCCACCCTGCAAAGTTAAAGTTGATGATGAGTGAAATATACTCAGAGTCGAGAATGGATTTCATGCTCTTTATTCAGCTCATAGTGTTGAGGAGGAATGAAAGTTTCCCCAAAGTATCTGCTTTCTATACATTATTTACACAATGGGCTGCACGTGATTGGCTAATTCCGGAATTCTCCTGTAGGCCAATCAGGTTGTGGATTCACTTCCACCTGGAGCTGGATTGGGTGGCTCCTGCAGACCAATCATACTGCTGCATTGTTCTAGGACCAATCAGACTGCTGCATTCTGAATCCTATTGTTCTAGGACCAATCAAACTGCTGCATTTTGGATCCTATTCAACTCAGTACATAACAATGAGGTAGTCATTTTAAAAACCGTTCTCATGCAGCCAGTCACCTCTGCTCAGGTGGCAAGGCACAAATCACAGGAACAGGATCACAGGAAGGTGGCTCATATAATTATTAGATCATTGGTCATCTAGCTTAGAGAGCCAGTATGGTGGAGTGGTTAGAGTGTTGGGGACTAGAACCTGGGAGATCAGGGTTCAAATCCCCACTCAGCCATGAAGCTCACTGGATGACCTTGGACCAGTCACTGCCTCTCAGCCTAACCTACTTCACAGGGCTGTTGTGATGAAACAATGGAGGATGTGTGTGCTTTGTGGGGCCTTAATAGGAAGACATTAAAGCCGAGGATCCCAATAGCTGAGGTTTACCCATTCTGGATCCTTGGAATTTACATGGTGAGTAGTTTTGTTTTTCCAAATGCTGAGGTCTTCTAAATAAGCTTTGCATTCTGAAATGCTGTAGAACACAAGGAAAGCACACAACAATCGGCTCAGTTGTCTATTTGATTTGCCTACAGAAAGGTCCCATGCACAACTCCCTATGTCTCCAGATGGGTCTGGGAAAGATTCCCTCCCCCAAATCCTGGAGAGCTGCTGCCAGTCAGAGTACAGTGGTACCTTAGGTTACATACGCTTCAGGTTACATATGCTTCAGGTTACAGACTCTGCTAACCCAGAAATAGTACCTTGGGTTAAGAACTTTGCTTCAGGATGAGAACAGAAATCGTGCTCCGGAGGCACAGCGGCAGCAGGAGGCCCCATTAGCTAAAGTGGTGCTACAGGTTAAGAACGTACCTTCTGGAGAATTAAGTACTTAACCCGAGGTACCACTGTACACGTGGGACGCGGGTGGCGCTGTGGGTTAAACCACAGAGCCTAGGACTTGCCGATCAGAAGGTTGGCGGTTCGAATCCCCGCGACGGGGTGAGCTCCCGTTGCTCAGTCCCTGATCCTGCCAGCCTAGCAGTTTGAAAGCACCCCAAAAAGTGCAAGTAGATAAATAGGTACCGCTCTAGCGGGAAGGTAAACGGCGTTTCCATGCACTGCTCTGGTTCACCAGAAGTGGCTTAGTCATGCTGGCCACATGACCCGGAAGCTGTACGCTGGCTCCCTCAGCCAATAAAGCAAGATGAGTGCCGCAACCCCAGAGTAGGCCATGACTGGACCTAATGGTCAGGGGTCCCTTTACCTTTACTTTTTACCACTGTACACAATAATAAAGTAAATGCATCGATGGTTGGACCTGGTGTAAGGTCACTTCCTATGTACTATGCGTTTGCCAATTCATAGGTTTCATAGAATCATAGAATCATAGAGTTGGAAGAGACCACAAGGGCCATCGAGTCCAACCCCCTGCCAAGCAGGAAACACCATCAGAGCACTCCTGACATATGGTTGTCAAGCCTCTGCTTAAAGACCTCCAAAGAAGGAGACTCCACCACACTTTTGTAGCTTTGTAGCTCAGTGGCAAAGCACAAGGCCTTAGTTCCAAACCCTGGCATTTCCAGGCTAAGGGATGCCCTGGTTTGAAACCCTAGAGAGCTGCTGCCAGTCAAGAGTTGACAACGATGAACTAGATGGACCACTGGTTCGGCTTGGTTTCAGGCAGCTTCCTCTGTTCCTGCTAATTAGCAGATGGAGGCGGCCCAATAGCTTGAAGAAACGTCTCATTCATATGAAAGTGAGGGCGACCGGTGGGGGGACACAAAAACCCTTATTACCATCATGCAGGGGGCAAAAAACCCTCCGCCTACAACTGTATGCATGTTTTCCATTTGGCTTCACGTGAAAGCAAGAGGCGCACATTGCAACATCAGCTGCAAATAACGAGAGTGTTTCCTTTCTTAAGTGGCTTCTGAGCCCGGCACCCAGGAGGCTCTTGCTCATGCAGAAGATATTTTTAAATTTGAAAAGAATGGGGGAAGAGCACATTTCCTTTTCTTCTTCCTCATAGCATCCCTTTGAATCTGTCCTTCTGGGTGCAAAAGCTTTTCATCATCGCTGCCTTCTCCGGCTTGGCAGAAGCGATGGGGTGGATTTTTCTCCTTCTTCTAACTCTGTCGTCTCCGCATGCTCCTCTGTGCCGTTTGAATGAAATAAATTAAATCAAACTCCAGTGGAGGGTAAGACAAGGTTCTATAGAGCCAGAATGTGTAGTATACATTTCTAGAGGGGAGGAGAGAGGAAGCCGGCGAGACACCTGGAAGCTGCAGCCGCATGAGAAAATCACTTTGGAGAGACTCTTAAAACTCTACTGCACACACACACACACACACACACACACACAGAAAGGGTGGGAGCAGGCATATATTTCCAGTGACCCATCAAGAGAAATGCAACCCACAAGCTTGGGGGGGGGGGGGAGACGAGCAAGGAAGTGTGTGTGTGGGGAGACATATTCAGTTGTAAAATAAAAACACAAATGAAGCATTGCCTAGAGTAAGTCGATAGGGAGACATTTTTTCTCCCTCTCTTAGTATTAGATGCCAGGGTCCTCAAAGGAAGGACAGGAGCTTCAAGAAGGGGATAAAGAATTGCTGGCGCTGTGGGTTAAACCACAGAGCCTAGGACTTGCCGATCAGAAGGTCGGCAGTTCGAATCCCCGCGACGGGGTGAGCACCCGTTGCTCGGTCCCAGCTCCTGCCAACCTAGCAGTTTGAAAGCACGTCAAAGTGCAAGTAGATAAATAGGTACCACTCCGGTGGGAAGGTAAACGGCATTTCCGTGCACTGCACTGGTTTGCCAGAGTGGCTTAGTCATGCTGGCCACATGACCCAGAAGCTGTACGCTGGCTCCCTCGGCCAATAAAGCGAGATGAGCGCCGCAACCCCAGAGTCGGTCACGACTGGACCTAATGGTCAGGGGTCCCTTTACCTTTACACCAAAGAGTTAAAGCTTGGCATTTGCTTCCACAAAATTTAGTGAGGGTTGCTTGGATAACTCTCAGAGGGGGTGAGAAGAATTCAGAGGATAAATCTATTGAAGCTACAAATCGTGAGAACCATCTCTTTGGCCCCCATTACCAGAGCCAAAGTGGGGGCTGGGCTGTGCCAGTGGGGCCATGGCCCTGGGCACAGATTTTTGAGGGGGTGCCCGCAGCACGGCCTGGCCTGGCACTCCTATTCCAGTGTCAGAGAAACCAACACTCGTGCAGAGGAACACCGGGCCGCATCGCGTTGGGGGCACCAGCATGGGGGCACCTGGTTCGCACCCACCAAGTGCTCTGCCAGCTGGCTGGGCTCCCCACTGTGTGGGCAGGCAGGTGGCACAGCATGGTCCTGCTTGCATAGGAGCCAATGCCTAGTGGCCATGGAGACTTCGGACCCCACAATAAAATATTTGAGGGGGCAGGACCCCCACAAAGTTGATGGGCATTCTCATTCAAATGGTGTGCGCGCACTGCGTCATATGAGCTATTATGCGGGGCAGGGCTTAACTGGGTCCCCAAAATATTTTATTCAAGTTGGCACCCCTGCCCTCTTGGCTCCAGTGTAGGATGGGATAGTTTCAGTGGTGTTGGTGGTGAGGGTTGGGGTACCAGGGAGCTCACACTACACGGCTACCAGTAGGCCTCTGAATACCAGTCGGTGAGGATATTGGGTGGGGAGAATGTTGTTAGACTCATGTCCTGCTTGTAGACTTCTCCATAGGCATCTGGTTGGCCACTGGGAGTACAGGATGATGGAGCATAGGCCTTTGATCTTACCATCCTTTGCTGGTTCTTGGAGGGCTGATTACTAACAGCCAGCTACAGGCCCAACCCAAACCTTGATGCCTCACCACATTTCCCACCAGTCCAGGCTTCCTGCAAGGAGTAGATGTTGCTTTGTCACCATGGCAACGGAGGCCATATCTCCCCATCGTCTTTATGACTAGCATTGGCTTCAGATCTGCTGTGGAGGCGACCAAGGTATTGTTCTGGCAGGCATAACTGGGAATGGTTGGGTCCTGTAAGTGGCCTTCTGCCTTATCATTGGCCTGAATTGGTTCGCTATTAACAGACCCTTGACAGAGGCTCTCCAGGTGCCTCAGCTATTTTTGCAGTACCAAGCAGACAGGAGGTATCTCAAGTTCTTCAAAGCCCACCGTACATTATTGGTTGGGTCTTCCTGGCCTGCTGCAAGCCTGATTAACCCAGTAATTTTGAATCAATAGAAAAATGTCAGCTCCCCTCTGCTTGCTGCGCAATGTCTGCCATCAGTGCAGTTATCCCTCAGGTTATCTCCAAATTCATCCCCTTTTCTTAAAACCAGCTGCAGGGACAGCTTGGGATCACAGGTGTGGTAAATAGGGGTGGAGAGAAATTTGACTCAGTTTGCATTTAAATATTATTATTATTATTATTATTATTATTATTATTATTATTTTATTATTTGTAGCCCGCCCATCTGGCTGGGTTTCCCCAGCCACTCTGGGCGGCTTCCAACAAAGATTAAACATACATTAAAATGTCACACATTAAAAACTTCTCTGAACAGGGCTGCCTTCAGATGTCTTCTAAATGTCAGGTAGTTGTTTATTTCTTTGACATATGATGGGAGGGTGTTCCACAGGGCTGGCGCCACTACTGAGAAGGCCCTCTGCTTGGTTCCCTGTAGCTTTGCTTCTTGCAGTGAGGGAACCGCTGGGCAAACCTACCTAATCTGCACTTTCTGAAGCCAAAAACACAGTTATTCTTCAAAAAGGGCTCTTCTCTGAATTTCGCGATGCAGTTTTCCCAGCCAAGAATTCCCATCCTAGGGTAAAATGTGCGTGAAATGCATGTATTAGTGAAATTAACATTAGAAAGTGAATTATATTATCAAAAGGCACTTTGGAAAAAAATGTGTATATTAGGCTTCTCAGCCCATCCTTACCGTTTGATGTTTGGCACTTTGGTGCTTTTGAGGCCTCTGGACTAGCCAACAATAAGTTCATCAGGTGTTTATTACGCATCCCTGGTCTACCCAGCTTCTGCAGGCCTGGGCTAAGGTGAGGCACCTGCAGTTTCCCAACAGGCTATTATTATTATTTACTATACCCACTAGTGCGTTCCAATTACAAGCTACGTTAAGCAGGAGAAGTTGGTCATAATCGAGTGGTTACGTCACAGGGTGTAGCTGAGTGCATTGTGGGAGCGTTTACAACCGTGCGCGCCCACACAAAAAGCCCTCAGGACTGTAAACAATCTGTATGTCTGTCAGAGCTGTCATTCTGAAGCAGCTTGTGGAGGAAACGGGACTTAATTTGCAGTGAAGTTTCCTGTGCTTGAAAGCAAGAGTCTCCGGCTGCTCTTGTTTAAGCTCCCTCTCGCAATTACCACTTTGCTTCTTATCCATCCCAAGGCCCTCTCCTGAAATGTTCTTTCCCCAACCCCACTGGTTGAAATCACAGCTGGTTTGTTTTAAGGCAGATTTTTGATGCGCGCACACACACACTTGTTTACAGATGGATGGGAGACATCTTGGAAGAAAAACAATGATCGTGATCGGTTGTCCTTCCATTCCATTTGATTCCTTCTTCCTCAGTCTTCAGACCATATGAAGGATGGAGAACCTCAGGTCCAGGGGCTGGTTGCGTCCCTCCAAGTGTGGGATACAGTTGTACCTTGATTCTCAAACAGAATGTGTTCCAGGAGTTCATTCGACTCCTGGAATTGTTAAAAAACCAAGGCATGGCTTCTGATTGGCTGCAGGAGCATCCAAAGTCGCAGAAGCCACACCGGACATGGAGCTTCAGAAAATTGTTCGAAAACTGGAGCACTCATTTCCAGTTTCTGATCGTTCAGGAGCAGAAACATACGAGTTCCAAGGCGTTCGGCAACTAAGGTACGACTGTACCTCGGAAGTTGAACGGAATCCATTCCAGAAGTCTGTTCGATTTATGAAACGTTTGGAAACCAAGGCACAGCTTCTGATTGGTTTCTCATTGTGCAGGTGCGCCAGAAACAATAGCGGAAGCCGCGCCGGACATTCGGTTTCCAAAAAAAGTTTGAAAACTGGAACTCTCACTTCTGGTTTTCAGTCGTTTGGGAGCTGTAATGTTTGAGCCCCAAGGTGTTCGGCCACCAAGGTACGACTGTATTTACAATGCAGTCAAACCAACAAGGCATGCTTGCTAGATAGGCACATGGTGGCAGCTGAAGCTCACAGAGTTTTCCTGTAAATTTACTAGAGAGAACTCTTAGAGACCTCCCACTGTGCCCTGACAGGGGGAGAACTGTAGCCACATAGAATCTCCTCACCTGGCACTTCCTTTTTGCTCTTCCACCTCATTCCAGCATTGTAGAACATATGCTAAATCTGAGCCACTCCATTTTTAAGCTAGACTAAAATAGGTCTTTGTAACTGGATTACCATTTTAAGCCTGCCTCAGCAAAGCTGCTGCTATCTGTGATTCTTCAACAAGTATTCTGAGTGAGTCGATGTTATTTTTACCCTCTACAAGACGGTTTGTATGATTATTGTTTAAAGGGGGAAATATCAAAAGAATCCAGTCTGCCTTAAAGCATCCTGGATTACTTAAACCTAAAAGGCAAAAACTAGCCTATCTCAGGTTCCCTTTTAGCAGCAAAGGGATGCACTCTGTTGAACTCACAAACCTGAGAAAGGAAGGATAATATCTAATAAATATATACTCCTCTAGCATCTATACACATCCCTATGCCAAACCTATCTATCTGGCCTTCAGGCCAGGCCACACTTCCTGTCCAGCCCTATCCCTAGGCCCCACCTTTCAACAGCCCGGCCCTACACCCTTCTTGAGTTATTTTTGCTGGACTGGCATGTGTCATTGAACTCTGATGTCGCCTCTTGCTTGCCTGGATTAGTGGCGGACTTTGCGCGATGCTACAGTTCCTGCACTCCATTCTACATCATTGTTGTGGTGCCCTCTGTGGTGTACTGGTCATGCTACCTTAAAACCACCTCTGCCTGGATGGAGGATAGAGAGGGTGTTTGTTGTGTAGAAACTGGGCTACTGTACAAAGGTGAAGTTGACATTTGTTGGTCTGCCCACTTTCTCCTTCAGAAATGTAGCATGTGGCCCCTGGAAAGTTGCCCGGAAGGGAAATTGGCCTCTGGACTGAGAAAGGTTTCCTCACCCAGTTCAATATGAATGCAATGAATGACAAAGCCAGACAACCTCCCACTTTAATTGCAACACCAAGCAAAAGCCAAAACACTGGTAAAATAAATTATTATGGTTAGGGAATGGTAGAACAAGTCATTTAAAAAAAAAAATACAGCTGAAACAAGCATGGAAAGTCAAACTAATTTGGTAAGGGATTATTGAACATTGCTTTATTTGATATACGTTGTTTATTTTAAAGTTATTGTGACTTTTTATATTGGATCAGATTTTTATTAGTAATCTTTGACGTTTTATTTTGTTCTTATATATGTCGGTAGCCACCCAGAGTGGCTGCGGCAACTCAGTCAGATGGGCGGGGTATAAATAATAATAATAATATATAAAATAAGGGGAGTAAGGAAAAATAATGAGCAATATATCCTTTAAGTGGTATCTTGCTCAACACTTTTGTCAGATCTGCTGGCAATTCATCTGTTCATCTCAGACTGTTGTTTCCCAGACTTCTGATAGTTAAGCACAGTTTGATTCTTTTCGTTCTGGAGTCAAATTGATGGTGCAATTTTGTTACAATGTAAAAAAAAAAATGTAACAAAAGTGTGGAGGGGGCCTCAGAAGACCTCCTCTTAAGTAGGGGCAGATCTACTATGAAACTGAAGCTTTGGGGCCCCTAATCCCCCAGGGATTTTAGTCCACAGCTGTTTACTGTTACTATTGAATGGGAGAAAAGCAATGACAAACCTAGACAGCATCTTAAAAAGCAGAGACGTCACCTTGCCAACAAAGGTCCATATAGTTAAAGCTATGGTTTTCCCAGTAGTCATGTATGGAAGTGAGAGCTGGACCATAAAGAAGGCTGATTGCTGAAGAACTGATGCTTTTGAATTATGGTGTTGGAGGAGACTCTTGAGAGTCCCATGGACTGCAAGAAGATCAAACCATTCTGAAGGAAATCAGCCCTGAGTGCTCACTGGAAGGACAGATCCTGAAGCTGAGGCTCCAATACTATGGCCATCTCATGAGAAGAGAAGACTCCCTGGAAAAGACCCTGATGTTGGGAAAGATTGAGGGTACAAGGAGAAGGGGAAGACAGAGGACGAGATGGTTGGACAGTGTTCTTGAAGCTACCAGCATGAGTTTGACCAAACTGCAGGAGGCAGTGGAAGACAGGAGTGCCTGGCGTGCTCTGGTCCATGGGGTCACGAAGAGTCGGACAAGACCAAACGACTAAACAACAACAACACCACCACTATTGAATGGTATGCCTCTTGGCTGGGAGGAGGGAAACCCAGAGTGGCGACTCATGCAGAGGCACAACAGAATCCCTCCTCTGAGGCCTGGGAAATCCTGCTGCTTCTCTGAGCTGGGAGTGATTGCCTCCTCACTTCAGACTCGTACTCTTTCAGGAGCTTCCAGTCATGTCATCCATTTATTTAATGTAGCACGTGAGCTATTATGTCAGGGCACACTGGCACGTCCTTGGACAGAGTTTGGGAAGGTTTGCCCTACTTACAACGCATCCTGAACATATGCCTAATTTGCCTAATGTGCAAGCTAGTCTGGTCTCCACAAAATGAGGCCAGGTTTTGTTTTTTTTGCGGGCAGGGGGATTGCGGGCAAACAATAATTGGAGGAGAGGAATGCATTGCATATTAGGCTTGTAGTACCACCAGACTGCTGTATTCTGGGGGGAGAGCAAGACTCCCAGCTCACCATGTGGGGATTACATAATCACTACTCATGTGCTTTTAGAGATTCTCCGAATGTTCAAAGTTTCCCTCTGTGCCATTTCTGCTAAAAGGATGAAAACGGCACAAATGCACTGGTGGCAAGTAAAAAAAAAAAAGCGTGCATAGTAATGTCAGGCAGAGTCTAAGGACAATCACAAATCTCCCTCACATCTAGCAGAATCTGGAATTCTCAGATATGGAAATGAGACGTGTGATACTACAGGAGGTGTTTGAGGAAGCAACAGAATTCTAACCAACGGGAGTGTATTAATCGTCCCCGAGCCCTGTTAGGCCTCTGGTATGGAGTACTCTTTACTCCATGTACATGTCAGAAACTTCCTTAAGATGCTGCGTGAGATTGCATGATGGCTCTGCTCTGCCTCCACAGCTGGAGGCGGCGATGTTTCTGAACGCCGGTTGCTAGAAACCACAGGAGGGGAAAGTGCTCTTGAGCTCAGATTCTCCTCACAGCTTTCCCACTTGGCCGCTGTGAGAACAGGGACTCAGCTGCATTACTCAAAAAACAGCGTTTTGGATGCGTTATAAACATGCAACACCAGGTGGTGCTGTAGAACACAAAACATTTCTATGCGATTTTACAAAGCGGTTTCCCCTGCTGTGTGTAGATCCACCCCAGGGTGCTGGACTAGATGGGTCATTGGTCTGATCCAGCAGGCTCTTCTTGTGTTAACACTGCCATGGCCATGCAATAATTGATGCATTTGCAAAACTGATTTCTCTTATGGGCTGTCACGTACATATCCCAGTGCCTGAAGTAGCCAGAGGGTACCCAGCCTCCTCTGCCAGATCCCTTAGAGAATATCTTCAGGAGGGCCCGGCCCTACTGTTAGGCGAGATGAGGCAGTTGCCTGAGGCAGCAGATGCTAGAGAGAGTGAGCAGAGAGTAGCAGTAAGGTGATGGAGAACAGGAGCTGTGTGTGCCATGTAGCCTGTCTTGTGCCACCTAAGCTGGTGGGCACACAGAGCAGGGTCTTCTCACCAGTGGCCCTGCCCTTGTGGAATTCAGCTCCACATGAGATTAGGTGAGTGCCATCTAGAGATGGGAGAATCTGTACATTTCAGTTTCACATGCTTTTCAAGTTTAATTTTATCTCACCACATTTCCACATCAGCTTGTGATTTATTTTTACATAAACAAGTCCATACAAATTTCTCCCAATATACACAATTTTGCTAAGCAAATTTCCCTGACAGAACACATCTTTGCATGTTGTTTTCACTAATAATGTGCATATTTATGCACACTTTCCTGCACATACGGATTTTTGTGTGTAACGCTTAGCTGGAGAACCACATTGCAACAGTGGGAAACATGCAAATTTTGAAAGATGGCTGCATTCCAGCTCATGGATCATTTCAGAAAGTGTGGATTTGGTAGGCTTGCCTTTAAGTGTAAACAGAACAGAATTTCTCCCTCATCCTTAGTTCTCTCCATTATTTTATTATTATTTATTTAATATGTATTCATCTGTAGGGTGGTTCACAACCTAAATGACATAGGATGCAAACTTTCCAGTGCCCCATAGTCCTTAGCACTGCTTTCAAACTGAAATTAGATTTGGCTAATAATCTTGGCCCACCCTTATTCTTCAGAAGGGGTTTCTGCATTATTATTATTTTAAAGCATCACATGCATGTTTATTCACCTATATACAGTCATACCTTGGTTCTGGAACGCCTTGCGACTCAAACGTTTTGGCTCCCAAACACCGCAAACCTGGGAGTGAGTGTTCCGGTTTGCGAACCCTTTTTTTGGAAGCCGAACGTCCGACGTGACTTCTGCGGCTTCCGCTTGAGTGCAGGAAGCTCCTGCAGCCAATCGGAAGCTGTGCCTTGGTTTTCGAACATTTGCGGAAGTCGGGCAGACTCACGGAATGGATTAAGTTCGAGAACCAAGGTACGACTGTACAGTCATACCTCATGTTACATCTGCTTCATGTTACGTTCTTTCAGATTACGTCCCACAGCGACCCCGAAGTACCAGAAAGGGTTACTTCCGGGTTTCGCCGCTCACACATGCACAGAAGCACAAAATGACGTCACATGCATGCGCAGAAGTGGCCAATCGCAACTCGTGCATGTGCAGATGCGCCGCTGTGGGTTGCGCTCTTTTCATGTTGCAAACGGGCCTCCGGAATGCATCCCATTCGCAATCAGAGGTACCACTGTATGTCCATTACCTTAGAAAAACATTCACCCAATACTTCCACAAAGTACTTTTCTAAGACAATGAGCACCAGTCATTGTGTGAAGACTGTGGCTCAGTGACAGAGCATCTGCTTTGCATGCAGAAGGCACCAGATTCAATCCCTGTCATCTAGGCAGGGCTGGGAGGGACCCCTGTCTGAAACCCCAGTCTGAAAAGCTGCAGCCACTTAGAGGAGACAGCAGTGAGGTAGATGGACCAATGGTCTGACTTAGTATGAGCCACCTTCCTATGGGAGAACATAACTCAGTAACTGATGGAAATTCTTGGGCCGAGTGAATTTATTTCTGGAGTGTGAAAAACTCCCTGTTTGCTCACAAGCCGAGGAGCTAAGTCCATCCTGAAGCATGGTGTTCAGCTTGCTCCCATAAAGATCCTTATGTACGAGCTAGGCTTCAATTCAATTTCATGCTGTTAAGAAAGGCTCTTTGCTTTGTACAGTTAATAATATATTGCAGCAGATGATTTATTTTATCCCACTGCTTCCTCCCCCCCCCCCGTTTTATTTTTTGCTCCTGCACTATCAAATTGCCTTCCAAGTTTTAATTACAAATGAGACCCATCTGGCCTATCGTCTTTTCCAATCGCCTCCTCAAAGAGGAATAAACGGCATTTGTTAAACGAGATGCCGTTAGAAAAGTCTACCTCTGCACACACATCCTTAAGAACAACCCCAGTTTGTCTGGGTTCATACAGAACACTAAACTGTGGTTAGTAAAAAGTGGAAGTGAAAGGTTCTGGTCTCTTCCTCGTGGCTGCGCTAGAGAAGACGGGGGAGGCCCTGATGAGGCTGAGGTTATTTCACATAACATTAACACAGAGCAAGAGGAGCAATAAAGATCATCTAGTGTAACCGATGGAGTAGATCTGTGCTGGTCCCGAGGGCTAACCGAGAGGCGAGGTCTGAGTCCAGTCCGAGGTCGATGGTGCGGTATGGAGGCTGTCCATCAAAGCTGTAGCTGGGTCCAAGGTGGGGAGTCGGGTGGGGTCAGGAACTCTGGCAGAAGAGCAGGACAGGGTGCGGGCAGGAACAGGCTAGCAACAACGTTGCTCCCGCAACCTGGGACTGGGGCTGACTGGCTTTTATCTGCCCCGAGGCATAGGGTGGCCCCGGTCCATAGGTGACTCACCTCTCCTGGCCTGGAGGCGAGCACTCCTCCTGCAGGATCTTAGTTCCCTCCGCCTCTCTGCCCTGAGCCTCTGCAGCTCAGGAGAGGCTGGAGGATTACCGGACCCAGAGGCAACCTCCTCTTCCCCTGACGGGGCTGAGAGTGGAGCACCTGGAGGCAATGGGTCCTCCATCACCTCAGGGGTCAGAGCAGACTCAGCTGGTGCCTGCACCTGAGGATCCAGCACAGGTGAGGACCCTTCAGGCTCAGGCCCCAGCCCCGGCTCAGCTGGTTCTGGAGGCGGGGACTCCTGTGCAGGCTGGGATTCCTCAGGTTCAGCCTCTGAGTCCGAATCCCAGGCCATCACAAGATCTATGAATGCAGCACTCTTTGGTAGCTAATTATTCCACCAGAACACAGTCAGTTAAAGGCAGCTCCCTATCGGGACTTGAGTCGGGCGTAGGTCAGCAACAAAAGATCACCTGAGGCCAGTGAAGTTAAATCTTCATTCAAGGAAAGAAACCACTGGTCAGGCCTAATGGTCTCAGAGACTCTTCCTAGGAGGTCTTGCCCGATGAAGCAGTTGTGAGGACTGAAGGTCCCACCCCCCTCTAAGGCTCCACCTCTCCAGGATTTCTCCCACACAGTCTCAAACTGAGTCTGCGCACAACTAATCTCTGTCCTTCTCTTTTCCTTTCTCTGTATGTTCTCAGAGACCAGGGAGGAGGGAAGCTGGTCACAGCAGGAAAGGCAGGCTCCCTGGATTCTTCAGCAGCCTCTTGACCCTCCCTTACTCTCCAGCCTCTGCTTAAGCATCAGAGTCTGAACTGCTCTCTGCCACAGACTCTTCCTGCTCACTAAACCCTGTTGCCCCTCCAGCTTCTGACACCTCTACCCACCCCTCCCCAGTCTTCTCCCTCTTACCACCATTCCCCTGGCTCTGAGCCTTCTTCCCATGGGGGTTCCCCAGCTGGTGCCTCCCACCGATGCTTTGCATCCAGCCAGTCCATGACACTCCCTGACGGAGGGCCCGCAAAATCACCTCTCCTTTTAAACTCCCTTTGTCTGCATTAGTCTTGTTACCTTCTTAGCTCCCATTTCCTATCTTCCTTACTGTTACCGTTTGGTCTTCCTGATCTTCAGCCCCTTCTAATGATGCACACAAAACTGCTGACTGTGGGCAGTAGGCAATGTCGGCAGATGTCAGGGAGTGCAACAGCTGGTGGAGCCAGAGCCAATGATAGGCAGCGCCAACTTGTCTCCATCTTCCTCCCTGCTGAGGGGAGGCAGCACTGAGATGAAGGAGCAGGATGTGCCTACAAGGGGCAGCACTGAGATGAAGGAGCAGGATGTGCCAGTCCACCAAGACAGGCTGTAAGTAGAGGGGTAGGCAGCTAGGGGCTGGATGAGGCATGAATGACCAGTCTCCATGGAATGTATTGCTATGGAACATGTTCTACCAGCACAAAGATTCCTGCTTGTGAAAACAGAACTTTTTTCTGCTCTCCTTTCCCTGTTGTTATTGTTTAGTCGTTTAGTCGTGTCCAACTCTTCGTGACCAGAGCACACCAGGCACTCCTGTCTTCCACTGCCTCCCGCAGTTTGGTCAAACTCATGCTGGTAGCTTCGAGAACACTGTCACACCATCTCGTCCTCTGTCGTCCCCTTCTCCTTGTGCCCTCCATCTTTCCCAACATCAGGGTCTTTTCCAGGAAGTCTTCTCTTCTCATGAGGTGGCCAAAGTATTGGAGTCTCAGCTTCAGGATCTGTCCTTCCAGTGAGCACTCAGGGCTGATTTCCTTCAGAATGGATAGGTTTGATCGCCCCCTAAATCTGTTTCAGGGGTCCCCCCCAACCTTCCAGAGCAGACTCAGGGAGAATGTGGGGCGCATGCAGGGAGATGAGCTGGGGAAATCTGTTGAACAAGCAGAAACCCTTGCTTGGAATGGTTGGATACTGTCCACGATTTTTATTTACACGTACAACGTATCTCTTTTATAAAGGCTAGGCTTGCACGGCCATCCTTTACCTCCACAAGCACAATGACCCCAAACAAAACTATATAAATATTTATAGTGTCCCTCGGTACATTTCCAGAACTTAGCAAAAGAAGCATTCCCTCTTTAAGTACTTCCTGCTGCAATGAACATTTGGCCTCTATTGTCCTTTAAACAATCGCTGTAAAAACACCACTTTATTAGAACACATTATTCCCAAACCAGAGGTGGCTACTGTGGGATCACCCAGATATTGTAGGACTCCAGTTCCCATCAGCCCATGGTCAGTCATCAGGGATGGTGGTAGAGGACACCATGTTGATTAAGCTCGTACAACCCAATGTGTGTGCTGGTGAGTGTGTAACTCCGTTTTCTGTTGGCCCAGTCCCCTTCATTTTCCACGTCTTCTGAAAACCGAGATAATGATTACAGAAGTCTTCCTCCCCCTCTCTCAGATATTTAAACAGGCAATTATTTCTCATTATCCTTTCTAAATTCTAGTGAGGTTTCTCTGATTCAGAATTAAGAAACTTGGAAAGATCCACAGGGTAGCAGAGAGACTTGTGATTACCGGCTGGGGGGGAAAAAACACCAGGGCTCTATTTGTGGTTCAAAATGACTTTATGTTGTCCTTGCTAGTTGCTCCTGAATTGGATTTCAGCCTTTTTATTTAAGAGAGAGGTAGTGCTCTCTTTCTCTTTTCCCTCCACACCGCCGTCTCTTCTGTTTCAGAATTTCAGACTGCAAGCTTCAAAGGACAGTGACCTCCCTTTTTTTTAAGCATATTAAAATGCTGTGAGCATGGATGCTGCGATATAAATAATTACAATTTCCTCATCGCATTAGTCGGGGTCTGCTCCATGTTTGAGAAGCCCCAGCAAGGTGACCATCCTAGAAACTGCCTTATACTGACTGATACCAGTGGTCCATCTTTCTCTGTATTGTCTACACTGACTGGCAGTGACTCTCCAGGGTTTCAGGCAACAATTTTTCCCAGACCTACCTGGAGATTCTGGGGGCTGAACTTCGAACCATCTGCCTGATGCTTTACCAGTGAACTGTGGTCCTTCCCCATCAGTGTTCCCCGCTACCCTTTGCTGCATCGTAAATTGTATTTGTTTATTTAAAGCATTTAGATGCTGCTTGATTCTTAGCCTTTCTAGGTGGTGTGCGTAAAAATAAACCATACACAGAATAAAACAACCAGAAGTCACAATAGAATGAAACATGAACCTGAGTCCTGCCTTAAAATGCCTGCTGGAATAAGTAAGTCTTTGCCATGTGCTTGAGGTTCAGCTGTCTAATCTCAGTGGGGAAATGAATTGCATGGCTTCTGATAGTTATGCATCATGCATCTGAGCCTTGGGGAACCAACAACAGGGACCCCCCCCCCGCCCCCACAATCTCATTATTGAGGCAGGGATATAAGGAACCAGGTAGTTCATAAAATAGCTTACTAGGGTCCTTGGAAATTTATACCATACCCTCCAACATTTCTCTGATGAAAATGGGGATGTCCTATTCATCATCATCATCATCATCATCATTACCCTGCCCATCTGAATGGGTTGCCCCAGCCACTCTGGGCAGCTTCCAACATACATAAAAACATCATAAGACTTTAAACATTAGAAAACTTCCCTACACAGGGCTGCCTTCAGATGTCTTCTAAAGGTTGTATACTTATCTCCTTGGTTCAGTGGTCGCATAACTCCATACCCTCCAACATTTCTCCAGTGAAAATCGGGACGTCCTAAGGAAAAGCAGGACATTCCGGGATCGAATCAGAAACCAGGACGGCTTCTGTAAATCCGGGACTGTCCCTGCAAAATAGGGACACTTGGAGGGTCCATAATACAAGAACCTTAAACCTGGTCCCACAACATATTGGCAGTCTTGCAAGCTTTTAAGCACAGAGTTATGTGCTGTGGGTAGTCTGCCCATATCAACGCAGACTTACGTTGCAACAGTGGCTAAATCTGGCAAGCCACTTGCCATGTTAAGTTTCTCACAATTGCCCAGGAATGCTTACTGCCATGTTTGGTTCTCCAGAGCATTATGGGAAATACATGGCGGGCAGCTTCCCAGAACAAGCCAGAAATCCATGGAGGATAAGGCTATCAATAGTTACAGTTCTTATTGTTTATTAAATTCCCATACTGCCCTTCATCTGAAAATCACAGGGCATTTTGCAATACATGAGGACTATAAGCTGCCTCCATGGGTTGGAGGAGATATGCTTCTGCAGTCCAGTTGCTGGAAATTGCAGAATGGTAGAGTGCTCTTGTGCCCAGATCCTGCTTGCCCCTTTCTCACAGGCATCTGATTGGCCACTGTGGGAACAGGTAGCTGGACTGGACTGATCCTGCGGACAGACACTTCTTAACAGACACTGGTGTGTGGGCTTCTGGAGCCACCGAAAGCTGCCCAATGCCCCACTTGCCTTAACGGTCCAGCTTCCACTGATTTTTATTACATGCAGCATCACAAACCTGTGATTAAATCTCTGGGTTTCTCCCTCTGGCGTTCGCCCACAGCTGAGTCAGGAGACGGGCATCCATTTGTGCTTGAGGCACCAGCAGAAGGAAGAAGAGCCTCACCTGTTTTTCTGAGATTAGATTAAGCTGGTCCCTGCAGAAGGCTCCCATTCTCCATGCGACTGAGTCAACCTCGTCTCAGGCCGTACGGCAGATGGGATGTCTGACCCTGTTTCCAAAGAAATTAGAAGCTGGCATGTAAAAGAGAAGGAGCCCCGTCCAAACTCTTCACATTTCCCTGGTGTTAAATCACAATTTTATCTGGCCATCTAAAAAGGCAGCACATTTTTGGCACGGCTGGCCCAGATTTCTGGTTTAAGGCCCCAATGTCACACGGACAACAAAGGGCTGTTACCGCATGGAAGCGGGATATCTTTTGGAATCTCTGCAGAATGGCCAGCCTGCCATGTATCCGATACCACCGCTAAAAGAATACAATATTCCGTCCCGTCTGCTTGTCCATTTGCAGTGATTGAACAGTTGGGCTATTCTGCCTTTTTCTCACAAAAGAGCTCTTGGTGTGTATTTGCAAGCGCTAAGAGGAACCTGGACGACGGTCAGATTCACACATTATATCTAGGCCACCGATGTCCAAATGGTCATCCAACGTCCCACCTGTAGGCCATAAGAGCTTCCTGGTTTGTATTCCAGGTGGCTGGCATTGGTGGCAGTGTAGCAGAAGAGCTGTAGCTGAATTATCTATGGAGCATCCTCAAACAGACAGGTTCAGAGTCCCCATATGTTTTGCATTCAGGGACCTTGGAAGCAGCTGCCATTTGTCCCACCACATCTTATGATGGAGTTATGAACATATGAGCACAGTAAGAGCCAATGCTTGATCACACCAAAGGCCAATTTGGTCCAGTGTCCTGCTCCCACCATTCTGTTCTGTGGGGAATCTTTTTCTTCAGCAAGAAGGCTACATTTCTTTGTAGGGGAACTTTTCTGGGGACTAACCAGAAGTGGCTCTCCAGGGTTTCAGGCAGGGGACATTCCCATCCCCACCTAGTGGTGCTGTGGAAAGCAGATGCTCTATCACTGATATAGAGCCCTTCACTTCAGTCCCCATAATCTTTAGTCACGATGGCTCTTCAGGGCTTCCATGTTCAGAAGCAGTTGTTATTGGCACAGACGTCTGGCAATGGAAGAGTGCGCCTTCGGGGGTGTTGTAGAGTTAGAGTGCCTGCTTTGGTTGTAGAGACTGATGTGGGAGGATAGCTCAGTTGGTTAGAGTGTGGTGCTGATGATGCCAAGGTTGCAGGTTCAATCACTGTATATGAGATGGTTGCATATTCTTGCATTGCAGGGGGTTGGACTTAGATGATCATCATGGTCCCTTCCAACTCCATAATTCTATGATTCTATGTTTTGAAGGCATCCAGTTGTGCTGATGCTGCCATAAGATGCACCTGACCATAAGGCACAACTAGTTTTGAGAGGAGGAAAACAAGAAAAAAAATGAATGAAACAGTGGATGTATGATTTTTGTGGTTCATACTGTGGCCACAGACATGTGATTTGATGGTGAGTTTGGGGTAGCCCAGTGCAAAAGTCCTGAGGATCCATGTGGATCCGTGCTTTGTAACCATGTTTTTGTGCCATTGCGGCCCCACACAAGAGTGGGTGCGTGATTTTTTGGTGCAGGCTGTAGCCATGGACATGCTATGTGATCTGAAGGTGAATTTGAGGTAACCCAATGCAAAAATCCTGAGGATCCATGGGCTTTTACCTCCCCTCTCCCAGGCAGCCTCCTTTATCTCTAGCATCCCTTATCTCCCTCCCCGATTGCTTGCCCATCAGCTGCTTCCTTTCAACACTCCCTTCCCTTGTTTGCCTTAGTGTCTTTTCCTTAGCTGGAGCAGTTTTTTGGTCCTCCTCTTCTTCTAATTTCTCTCCTCATTTCTTTAGTCTTCCTGTCTCCTCTCCTTGCAAGTTCATTGTCTTTACCTCCCCCCTCCCAGGCAGCCTCCTTTATTGCTAGCATCCCTTATCTCCCTCCCCAATCGCTTGCTAATTAGCGGCTTTGTTTCAACACCCACTTCCTTCTTTCTTTCTTTTTAAAAAAAGCATGATCTGCTTTTCTCCCCTGGGCAATTAGGCTCCAGGGCCCACACATTTGCTCCATAAGACACACAGACATTTCCCCTTACTTTTTAGGAAGAAAAAGGTGCGTCTTATGGAGCGAAAAATACAGTGTTTCTTTTTGCTGTGCACCTCCCAGCAGTCAATTCTCCTCTGGTCACTGCTGTGGATGGATGAAGCACTATACCACTGAACAAAAGTGCACACCTCATCCTAGTATATGCATTTTTGCACACATTACTTGGCTGGAGAACCGCAGCACAGTTAGAGAAGTGCAAATGTGGAAGAATGGCTGCGCCTGTTGTTTCAGAAAGGGAATTTTTCTTTTAAATGTGAACAGCTGAAACATGTCTAACAACATGCCTTTGACACAATTAAAGCACACGGCTTCCCCAAAGAACCATAGGAACTGTAGTTCCCCCCTTCATTCACAGAGGTACAGTTCCCGGGATTCTCTGAGGGGAGAAGTCATGTGCTTTAAATGTGTGCTTGGTGCAGTAAATGGAAGGATAGTGTCCAGATAGGCAAACTAAGGCCCAGGGGCTAGATGTGGCCCAATCAACTTCTAAATCCAGCCCACAGACGGTCCAGGAATCAGCGTGTTTTGACACGAGTAGAATGTGTGCATTTATTTAAAATGCATCTCTGAGTTATTTGTGGGGCATAGGAATTTGTTCTCTCCCCCCCAAAGAATAGTCCGGCCCCCCACAAGGTCTGAGGGACAGTGGACCGGCCCCCTGCTGAAAAAGTTTGCTGACTCCTTGTCCATATCAAGGGAAGTAATAGTTCCACTCTATTCTGTCTTGGCATAGGAGCCAACTCCTAGGGGCTGGGCCCTCACAATAAAATATTTGAGGGATCTGGGCCCCCACAAAGTTGATGGGCACAGTGGTATGCGCACACTGTGTCATGCGATCGATTATGCGGGGTGTGGCTTATCTGGGTCCCCACAATATTTTATTCAAGTTGGCACCCACAACTAGAATACTGTATCCCATTCTGGGCAGCACAATTTAAGAAGGATGTTGACAAGCTGGAATGTGTGCTGAGAAGGGTTGACCAAGATGGTCAAGGGTCTGGAAGACAAGACAAGCCTTATGAGGAACTGTTGAGGGAGCTGAGTATGTTTAGCCTGGATAAAAGGAGACTGAGAGGAGATAATAGCCATCTTCAAATATCTGAAGGGCTGTCACACGGAAGATGTGGATTCGAGTTACAAAAAAGGAGGTTCCGACTAAGCATCAGGAAGAACTTTCTGACAGTAAGTGCAGTTCGACACTAGAATAGGCTCCCTTGTGGTGAGTGTGTGGATTTCTCCTACAATGGAGGTTTTTAAGCGGAGGTTGGGTGGCCATCTGCCATGCACGAAGGAGATGAAATTCTTGCATTGCGGGAGGTTGGACTAGATGACCCCGAGGGTTCCCTTCCAACTCCGCGATTCTATACTGCCGGCTGCTTCTCTCTCTGGAAGTTCCACCTCTGCACAAGAATATTGGGGGAGAGAAAGGATGAGGACGGACTTTCAAGGCCAGCATTTGCAGAGACGCTGCTGCTGCCTCCCTCCGTCTCCACCCCCGGCCCGAAACACACACACACACACACACACACACACACACACACACAGAAACAGTGTGGATCCCCCCCCCTCCTCCGCCCCGTTTTTCTTTAATTTCCCTGTTCCACGTCACAGTTGACGCCGGGACCTTTGTCACCCTCAGTGCTGCCACCACGCTGCTGCCAGCCAAAGCGGAAAAACGGGAGGTGTGTGCATGCATATGTGTGTGTGTGTGTATGTGGGGGTGTGTGTTAGTGAACGCTAACAGCGGGGGCGGGTTGGACGAGGGCTTTGCGCGCAGGCGCGTGCAGGCACACACACACACACACACACACACACACACACACCCCTCCCCAAGCGAGGGATCCCCTCGCTTCCCAGGGATTGCCCCCCACCTCCCTCTGCAACTTCTCCCCAGTCATGCAATGGAGATGGGGAAAAGCTAGAGGTGGACGAAAGCCTGCATGCATTCCTTGTTCTCCTCAGCTTTGATTGTGCTCGCCTCGGCTGCTGCTGCTGCTGCTGCTGCTGTGCAAGCGCGCCCCTTCGCGCGCGCGCTCCGCACACAGCTGCGAGGCTGTTCGGCGCGCGTAGCGGCGTGTGCCCGTGAGCGCGCGCGCGCGCCTGAGCGTGCCCGCGCCTCCCTCTTATGTCTACAGGTAGCAGCGGCGGCGGCGGCAGCAGCAGCAGCAGCGGAAGGGGGGTGAAAAAGGCAACTGAACTGCAGGAGCCTTTGCTCGAATTTGGAAAGCGGCTGATGCTCCATTTGCCTACGGATGTACAGCCTTCTGTCTCCTTCGTGATCCCGTCTCCTTGGGCCACTGTGTGCTGCTCTTCCCTGATCCTCCTTCTCCCTCCATCCCTCTCTCCTTCCTTTTTTTTTTTTTTAAAAAAAATTAAATAATAATAATAATAATAATTTTTAATCACCCTTGGGGATTTTGCATGATATCTATCTATAGATACAGAGCCGCAATTCCCCTCCTTGCAAGTGACTTTTCTCTCCGCAAATAATTTTAGAAATTAATTTCCTCTCTCCCGACGTGTTTCTACGTTTGGCTTGCCAAGTTTGTAGCGAAACACGTCTTCTGAAATTCTCCTTTCTCCCGCTCCTTTTTTTGGGGGGGGGGTGAATGGGGAGGGGGGCGTTGGTGTAGGATCGGTCGCAGCGACAGCCCCTCGCTGGATGTAGAAAGGCAGAGATTTTGCGATTTTTCTCTTTTCTCCTTCCTCCCCTTCCCCACCAAATTCTCCTCTTCTCTCCATCCTACCTCTCCTGGACGCCTCTCCCCTCTCCTCTCCTCAAGACATTTGGAATCCTCTAGGGAGCTAATGGATACTAAGGAATCAGCTTGGCACATTCTTCCGTCGAGTCCCTGTCCAGAAGAGGAGCATTAAAGACATGCACGTTGCTTGCTCCCCCCTTGTTTTTTCTTTTCCTAAAACAAGACCCAGCCTTCAACTTAGCTTCCTCTTCTTCTCCAAGTATTTATGATTGCAGATCAGGTACAAAAGGAGGAGTAGTTTGATAAGGTAAGGCATCTATTTCTGTCCTTTCCAAGACGCCAGCATGTTAGCTATCTGGGCTTTCCAATAACTTGCCTCTTTCTCCCCATCTCTTTCCCCAGAAGGGGTTCATTTCTCTCTCCGCCGTCCCCCCCCCCCACCTCAGGTCCAAGTCTCTCCTATGCTTCCCCTGCAAAATATATCTGAATTGTCTTTGTGTGTGCTCTAGTATTAAATCTGATTAACCCTCCACCCCTCCTCCAATATTATAAGAGTTTATGTCTGCTCCAGGCATGTTTTGTCTGTATGGGAGAGCTGGATTTCAAACACACATGCCAGTATCTTCTGATTAAAGGAACAGCTCCCACCCGCCCCACTCTTTCCCCTTTTTGGGGTATACTTCCTCTTCTTCCACAGCAGTCTGCATTAACACAGCATACATAAGCAGCAGGCAAAAGCCGGCCTTTATTATTTATGTGCCTGGGAGAAACTTGACAAGTGGAACTAAAAAGTCTTTATATATCAAGGTATTTGCTGCAGCTCTTATAAATAAAGCCCATTTAATTCGAGGGAGTCAGCACCATCAGTTAAGAATAGGGTGGAGGAGACGGCTTGATCCTTGTAGAAGTGGAGGGGGGGCATTTATTGATTAAGGCTTTGGTTGTACGTTTGGGGCTCTGTTCATATTTGCCCTTAGCGGAGAAAAAGCCCATAATCTTTGCTTCAAAAAGCCAGAAGCAGTGGGATTTTTTTGGGGAATGGGCTAGTTTTCCAGTAACACTCTCCCCAAACATTTTCTTCTCCCTGTGCTTTTAAAATGCATGAATTCTTGACCTGTCCTCTCCTGTGGTTCTCAGCCTCTGGCTGCAATCTTTGCAATCTTCACCTAGGCTTGACTCCTTAGTGACCAGCTTCTTAATAAGTGGCTCTGTGTTTGGGAAGGATAGAGAAAAGTATTTTTGGGGGCGAGACAGAGGTGCATTGGCAGAGGAGCGTGCAGTTGTGGGAGGCAAGGAGGAAGCCCCATGGAGGGTGTGTGTGAGAGACACCCCCACGCAACACGCTGGAGAAGCGTTAGTGAGAATCACAAGGGTGTGCTAGTGCATCTGAATCTTCTGTGCATGGTGCTTGCTAGTTATTGGAAGCCGAAGAATGACTGGGAGCAGCAGCCAGGAAACAGAGGAAGGAAAGAGGATGTGGAAAGACAGTGGAATCAGGCAAATGAACTGAAGGGGAGGAGGGTTGGGAAGAGAGATTGGGAAACATAAGATGCTTGCACTGAGAACGTTTGCAAGCTTTCTGGCCACACAAGGTTCTTCCATAAGCATTGCTGTTCGCTGTTGTCTTTAAACGAGTTAAGCGCAGTAGCTTATCAGTCACCAGGAGTCAGAGAGACGGGTGGTGATGGGTGTGCTTGTGCATTTGTGCATGAGTGTTCAAACGCTGGCTACAGAGAGGCGCTGGTAGATTATAAAGCATCCCCTTGGAGCAACTGCCTTGACTTCAGTTCATCTCCTTCGCAGGATTTGGCACCAACCCAACCTGGCCTCCTCTTCATCATCATAAAATTTCTGTTATTTCCCTTATAGTTATTCTCCCCTCCTGGGTGATTTCCTTCCATGTTACTTTCTTGGGGCGATTCTCATCCGCTCTGCTGAAACATGCTCTGTAGAGGTCTTTTTACGAGGGGCAGGAAGTGGTGTAAAGAAAAGGATGGTGGGAAACACCTGGCTGGAATTTATTTGCATTACAAAGAATCATTTGAATTGCAATTAACTCTCCCTGGGATATAACCATACACAATGAAGCTGTTAGAGCTGAGGCAAGGGGAAGGTGACATAAAAGAAATTAGGCTTGGCCTCTCAACGATATAGATCCTTGGTCTCCATCAGTGAGCTCTCTGGGCCATATTTTATATCCCAGGTTCATACTTGGGAAAGAGCAAGGCTTTCAGCAAGCAGCTAATTGCAGAAATATTCTGCTTTTTATGGGATTTAATGGTCCTTTTTTGTCTTAAAATAAAATCTTTCTGTGCTAATAAAGCAGTCTGTATCTATCACAAATTACTTGTGCTCCTCTAAGGATAAATGTTAACCTTTTTTTTAATGCATCCATTTCCAAAATAATTAATTGCTGTGAACAATTGCTAAAAGGGTTCTTGGTAATAAAGGTGTCGTCAAGAAATGCTGGGTAGCGTTTGACCATAGATCTTTTGCTATGTTTTTTTTAAATAAAAAAACCCATCAATATGAAATACCCAGCGATTCTTTGCCACTTGACAGCCACGGGGAACTGAGGGCACATCTGATGAGAAGATCATGGGTGATTAGGGACAGGGGTGATGGGATGGGTCCATTCACCAAAAGGGCACCAAAAAATTCACATTGTTCTTGGTTCAGACAAAGAGCTAAGACACCACAGGGGCTGATTTAGTGACTTGCACAAAACCCAAGTGGGCAACACGGTTTGGACCATCCGATTCCATGTTTTGATTAAAAGGGAAGGAGGGGGGAAGTGAAATGTTGTAGTAAGTCGGCTGGTTCTGGCGTTAGCCTTTGCAATCCTCTTAAATAAACACAGGGACTGTGGCATTCAGTTTTTCAGCAGAATATATTTAATGCTCCTGCAGCACTGGAGGAAGTGGTGATGGAGAAGAAGGATATATATATATATATATATATATATATATATATATATATATTCCTTCCAGTCCATCCCTGCTGCCTTTATTTTCATGCTTTCTTTATTAATGGGATTTGCTGGAGTTGTCTCCCCTCCTCTTTTTCTTCCTTTTTTAATCCACCATTTACATTTAGGATGAATAACAGAAAGAAATGTCTTTTTAAAAGCCCCTCTTCCGACGAATCACAGAAGCCCCCAGCCGCTGAAGCCTCTCATCCCCCACCCCCCAAAAAGAAGAAAAGAGCCCACAAAAAGATTTTACGCTTACCTAACTTCCCCCCACAAGCCCCTTGTTCCTGCTCGTTGCCTCTTCTGAAACACTTCTGTAGCTGATGCTAGAGACAACGTTTGTGTATCTGATTGCCTCTGATCATTTGTTTTAAATATATCGCCCCACGTTTCAGCTGGAGTTCCATTTAACAGTATTGACAAATCATTCATTGTAGGAAAACATCATTAGAAACATAGGCTCTATTCATCATGTGAGCTCTCTTTCTCTAGGCCGCCGAGTATTGAATATAATTAATCAATGAAACTAATTTCTTAACTAGAGAATTACCTTGTAGCTTTGCTGCGAAATGTTTATGTGGCTTCTGATCATCCCTTGGAGGGCTTGTTCCTGGGGCTGGGGGCTACTACACTGAACGGGCAGGAATGATTCTGCCTGGCTTGCAGCACTCAAGACTGCTTTCTCTAGCATGGACTCCCATCTACTGAACAGTGAGAAGGGAAGTCCCTGGTTCAAGTCTTGTCTTTGGTGTGAAGCAGCTGAGAAGCTTTAGGAAAGCCACCTTCTCCCAGCTGTTCATCTGAACGTTCTGTGGCATTCTATTATGCGAGTAGACATAGATGGGTTTCTCAACGCCTGGGGTTATTGTGGGCTGGATCAGTCCAAAGGCCCATCTAATCCAGCATCCTGCTCTCACACTGGCCTACCAGATGCCTATGGGAATCCTGCAAACAGGACCAGTGCACAGAAGTGCCGTCCCCACTTTTGCATCCCAGCAGCTGCAGTAGTGGATGGTGGGGTGGGGTTGTGGCGCGTACCTGACCTCCCAGAAGTGGAGATGCCTCTCCTCCCCAGGAGGGAGAGTGGGAAAGGCAAGGCAGGAGGGAGGTCAGCACTGTGCAAACACACTGGCAGAACCAATATGGCGCTCTTGCTAGCGTGTTTGCACAACACCAACCTTTCCGCCTTGCCTTTCCCACTCTCCCTCCTAGTAAGCAGCAGTGACCCAGCTGCTGGGAGGTCAAGTAAGTGCTATAGCTCAACCCTACAGTCCACTACTGGGCAACTGGTATTCAGAGGCATAGTGCTTCCGATGTTGGAAGCAGTTGCACCCAATGCTCAGCATTGGTCCTGAGTAAGAAGAATCTTTAGTACCCCCCCCCCCCCAATTCCTTCAACTTTGGATACCTTGTTTTGTTTAACACATGCTTTCTCTTCCACATAAGATGATAAATGCAAAGCTATGATCTATAAATCTGTATTTATTCATGCCATATGAACACTTTGATTCAGCTGCTTAGTGGATGGTTGTATCAGGCAGGTGTTCCTCCGAGCCAGATGACCCAGTTCTTTGTCTGGGTTGCCTCCCCTGAAATCTACCCCTTGTCGATGTGTCATGGATTGTATTGCTGCTGTTGGTTTCTATGGTGAAAAGTGTTGGCATCTTGGAAGCCAAGACCCAAGTTTGGGGCAAGAACTCTTGGGTGAGAGAACCCCAGCAGAGATTTAACACCACAGTACAAGCAGCAAAGAAAGATGTGTAAAACCTTCCAGTGAGTCCCCAAAATGCCCTCTTTTAAAAGCTCTTTCCAAGCGATCTCACTTCCCTAGCATAGACACAGAACAAATGTTTTTAGTAAGTCATACAATGGACTCCTTGCAAAACTCTTCAAATGTCAGATTCAGGTGCTTTTCTATACAGCAGTCAGAAAAGATGCTGCTTAATTACAAAAGGTAAAAGTGACTAAACTATTGGTGGAGAAAAATATTTGTTTCAGATTCCATTCTGGTCTGAAACAAAAAGAGGCTGGTTAAAGCCATGCACTGGAGTGACTAGTTTAGAGCTCCTTGCATGCTGAAATCCACTTGGAGAGTGAGATATAACCTCACTTGGAGGTTATAAGCCTTGATCAGGGCCATCTTACCCGTAGGTGCTAGGGGTGCGGGGCACCTGGGCACTGGGCTCTCAGGGGCTCCAGGTCGAGAGTCCAGGGCCTGAGAGTTGAGTCTGGGGGAAAGCCTGCCCGTCGGTCAGAGTGCCGCAGTGGGCTCTTCTGCACCATGAGTTTGGAGGTGACCAAGCCAGCGAGACACTGAGGCGGCCAGCTGGCTTTGCCCTCCTGCACGTCTGGGATTGGGCAACCTGGGGGGGGGGGGTGTCTTTTTTTTTTTAATTAATATTTATTGCTTTTCCAACGATTTAAACACTACAAAAACAATACAACACAATTGTATTGTATTGTGATACAATACAAAAACACTACATAACATTGACACATAAAACACATTAGACACATTAAACTAACAAAACAAAACAAAAACAGTTTAAAATAAATCAAACATTTTCAATATCTTATCTTTCATTCACTTATTTCCACGACCTCCTCACACCTCCCTTTTTGTATTCCACTTCTGTTAATTGTTTCAGCAATTCCTTTCCATCTCCCTCTGTTTTCTATCCTATAATTATCTTAACACATTCTAACCTTATTTTTCCTTTAATACTCTATTAATCTATTTATACTTATTTCCTTATAACATTTCTACTAAAGCCGTATAATTTCATTCCAACATTTTTCTAACATTCATTAATTTTACAATATTTCTGTAAATAGTCTTTAGACTTTTTCCAGTCTTCTTCCACCAACTCTTCTCCCTGGTCTCGGATTCTGCCAGTCATTTCCACCAATTCCATATAGTCCATCAACTTCATCTGCCAGGGAGGGGGGGTCCTTGCACCCCGGCACCGCATATGCTTAAGACAGCCCTGGGCTTGGTGACCCATTTTCTCTCAAGGTGGAAAGTGATGACATGCTAAGCTTGGCAGGGCAGCTTACTCTATGGTTTAACCCTTTCATGAACTAATTTGGATTCAAACATGCTAGAGTTATGTGAGGCTGGAGAGAATCACACTTCTCAGCACAGAGTGTTTGTGATTTGTGGGTGGTAACTATCTCCACCCTGAGATAGATGGATGCCAACCGGTAACCCCTCACATAGGCTACTGCAATGTCTTGTGGATGGGGCTGCCTCTAAAAATGGTCCAGAAACTACAGTTGGTTCAAAATAGAGCCCCCAGGGTATTGTGACTGGGTATTTTCATCATGTTATGACAGTGCTTTCCCAGCTGCACTCACTCTGAGTTGGTATTGGGACCCAATTTAAAGTGCTGCATTTAATCTATAGAACTCTAAAATGCCTTAGGTTTATCTCCCTGCATATGTCTACATGAATCTTAAGATCCTTCTTCATACACACAGAACTGAGATAGGTGACCACTAAGGAGAGGGATAGCCTTTTTGGTAGTGGCACCGCAGCTATGGAATGCTTCTCTTAAGAGAGACTCACTTGGTGCCTTCTTTGTGGTCTTACCAGCACCGGACAAAGTCCTTTTCTATCACCTTGGCTTTTAAATTGTGTTTTAAGTCTCAAATTATTTTATACTGTCAATGAAACAAATATTGGATTTTTTTGTTTGTTTTTTTGCAGTTGTCTATTGTTTCTGCCGATTTTATGATAGATATGAACGATGGTTTTGTTGGCAGCCACCCAGGGAATACTTACTGATAAGTTGAATCAATAAATAACGAAAAACACCTGTTTTAAAGATAGAGAACAAGGAGACTGACTTGTCTTCCAGTGAGAAATGTGGGAAGTCATGATGAAGAGCTCAAAAACACAAGCACAGAGGAAAATGAGCTGAGCAGAACTTCTCTCTCTATCACCAGCCAGCCAGTGTAATATACCCTCACTGGCTGTTCACCATCCATTTCCTTTTCCACTGCAATTCTGTCTATGAGCCACAGCCAGGCTCCTCTTCACCACAGCACAGCTCTAGTGTGGAGTGTCAGAGAGACATGTATGCACAACTAGCCCCTTGCACAGAAAGCAGGCCTGAGCAAGATCAAAGTTCTCCAAGATAAAGAAAACCCATGGGTTTGGCTCAGGATTAGTTTATGAAGGACAGAGTGGTTGAAATATAGAGAAGTTGACCTGACTTAATGTATTCCTATCAGATACTTGTGCTCAGCTGCTGTTTGAAGACCTCCAAGGACAGAGGTTCCCATTTCCAGCCTAAGTGGCTTCTTTGGTTGTTGAACCGCTCCTAGCATATCCATCATATAGGCTTGATTTATGTTAGGGAGGGGTTATAGCTCAGTGGTAGAGCATCTGCTTTGCATTCAAAAGGTCCCTGGTTCAATCCCTGACAACTCCAGGTAGGGTTGGGAGTCAACCTTCCCAGAAAACCTGCCAGTGAGTGAGGACAATACTGAGCTAGATGAATCAGTGGTCTGACTCTGTGCAAGGCAGCCTCTTGTAGTCCACACTGTTGACTCAGCAATCAACATGGAAGAAGAAGAAGAAGAGTTTGGATTTGATATCCCGCTTTATCACTACCCGAAGGAGTCTCAAAGCGGCTAACATTCTCCTTTCCCTTCCTCCCCCACAACAAACACTCTGTGAGGTGAGTGAGGCTGAGAGACTTCAGAGAAGTGTGAGTAGCCCAAGGTCACCCAGCAGCTGCATGTGGAGGAGCGGAGACACGAACCCGGTTCACCAGATTATGAGTCTACCGCTCTTAACCACTCTACCACGTTGGTGTAAGAGAGCAAGCATTCTCTTTGGTAGGAAGGAAGGAAAGTTAGCAGTGGATTCAAATTCCCACTCCACATTTTCTGCTCCATTCTTGGGAGAAGAGTTTGGAGCATGAGTGGGGGGTTGGGAGAGAACTCAAAATAAATTTCAGAGAGCAGGGGCTTAGCAGAGTGGAAAAAACAGAGGAGAAGAAAAGTCAGAAATAGCCTCTCCCACTGCAGTTCCTAACAAGCCCCCATCTCCTGAAAGTTAATTAAGAATTGTCCTCTCCCAAAACCAGGCGGCAATTGTTGGTTCCCCTTTTGCCCCTTCCTCCTTGAATGTGGGCAGGGGAAAGTACTTCCAAAACCATGTGGATCAAGGCCACTGAAAACAGTGTCTGATAGTAAAGGAATAATGATATCAGCAGGAATAATGATATCAGCAGGGTACTGTTAGCAGAACTGCTTTGTTTCATTTGCAAGTACTCTCTCCCTTTTAAATACAACCGACTCAGCTGCCTTTGAAACAATTGGTCTTGTCTGTGTGCTGCCACGAAATCTTTCAGGTTCCTGTGCCCATGAATGCGGCAATAACAGAGGAGATCCTTAAACGGCAGTGAATTGCAGGCAAACGCTAGGGTTCAGGAGGTCAACTAAGTCATTCATTATTGCACCGGGAACATTGCTGATCTAGGTGTATGGTAAATTAAATCTCATAAGGGTAACTTCTGGTAGAGGTAGGCTACAGCTCCCCCGTTTGCTCTGTAGAATGGGAAAGAATGCTACCCTATGCCGCACACCTTGTCTCCCTCCCCTTTGAGCCAATGCCGTTCACAAACACATATTGCAACCTCCCCTGGTTCTTCAGACTTAGGCAAGCAACAAATCCAGGAGTCTTACTGAGCCCTTTGATGGGCAGTATACATTGTTGGGGTGGGGACTTTACCATGGGGACCTGATTTAAGTCAAAAGAAAATTTGCCTACAATTATTCCTAGTCCTGCATAGAAGAAGAGATGCTTCTGTCCATTCATCCCCAGTAGGGTGTGAGCACCTTCTGTCTGAGCTTCTCAAAAGGCCTTCATCATTGGTTCAGAGTCAGGTGGGTCAATCTACGCTCCATTATTTGAATGGACTGCTTTTTTTGTGTTGGATTTGATCACTGGAGCCATAAAGACTTAATCCAGTGGTTTTCAAATGGCTCCTTGGAAGATTAGGTTGCTGAAGAAATCAGCAATGACGGACAATTGTTTGAATACAGTGTGGAGTTGCATTCAGCAGTGCACTCTCAGTTCCTGTGTGGGAACGAAAATGCCTAAGAAGTATGACCTGTTCCTATACTTACAGGAGGTAATCATTTTGTGCGGCAGTTCTGTTCCTGGCCCGTGTGCGCATTGGTGGAGCATGCATAAGCCCACTCCTCCCCATTGCACCCCATTTTGCCCCTTCCGGGTCCAAAAGGACCAGTGCATCGGTGGTCATGCGTCAATTGGACATCCACAAAATGGTCAACACCTGTACTGATCCAAGATCCTTGGCAGATCTGATGGACTCATTGGCAGAAAATAGGTATGGAATGGGTTCCATGAGGGTAGTAGCGTAGGGTCTTTCATACCTAAAGGAGAAGGCAGTGTGGCCTCTTATGGCCTCTTGTAGCCTCAGGTTTGGGCAGATGCATGATGTTGTAGCCAAATGAGTCATACTTAGAGTAGCCCCATGGACTCAAGTTAGTCTGCACCTTTTAGAAGCTTTTCAGGAACTTCTACTTTGGTTTGGTTTGCAGCGATCGTGTTTGAGCCTCAATGCTGTTTACACTTATTGCAATGCCTTTGATTTAGGGTTGCAAACTTCAGTCAATTAATCGGTTAGGTTAAATGATATTCTATATATATCCTATAAAGTAGTTATGAAAGCTACAGATGACAGGCATCATATTAGCATTCCCTTTCTTTCTCATGCAGGAGGGCATGGCACGTCTGAGATTGCTTTTTGATGTCTGTAGCAGGCACAAAGTATGCTCCCCCCCCAACCCCCCATTTTAACAGTCTGGAAAAACATGGGGATTTTAATTAATTGATCAATCAATCAATCAATCAATCAATTAAAACTCATATGAGTGATTTATTTAATCAGGTGGCAGTCCTACATTTGCATTATATTTTATACCAAAAACTTTTGCTTACATGCCTTAAC
The DNA here is from genome assembly GCF_964106645.2 of Podarcis pityusensis. Lineage (NCBI taxonomy): Eukaryota > Metazoa > Chordata > Lepidosauria > Squamata > Lacertidae > Podarcis > Podarcis pityusensis. The sequence continues at coordinate 13,672,019 of NC_138032.1, read as the reverse complement.
ATTTACATTATCAGAGAAAAATGAGCTCTGCGCCGAAACAAATGGAAATGAAAAGGCTGATATATTTCTAGCAGACTGCAAATAAATGTGGAGTTGGGACCAAGGGGTCAAATGTTGTTTTGCCACAAAGGGCAATTTGTTAAAGCATCCCTCTAAGTGCTAGCAGATCTTGAATTGATTGTACTCTCCAATCGATAAAGAAACTCAAGAGACCAGTGCATCTGGTCTGGACCCAGGATGCACTGTTGGCCTGACCCAAGGTACAATTATTCTAGTAACTGAGCTGATGGATTTGCAAAACCCAAGAATGAATTTGTTTCTTCTTGGTATATTTAATCCACATTGCTTAGTATCCTATCACCATGAATAGCCTGTACTGGAAGAACATTACCAGTGGGGTAGGATGATGGAATATTCCACTCCACACCATACAGCTGAGTTTCTAACAGTCTGCACCAGCCTTTCTCAACCTGGAGTCCCCAGATGTTATTGTAATTATTTAAACAATTTTCCTGTCCACGTCAAGTTTATCGTTATTATACCCATAATGCAGAAGGATGGAGCTGTGGCTTAGAGAACGTGGGTTATGCTAGCCTTGCAAAGTAACCTGATGTTGTTATACCGAGTTTGCTGGAGGGCAGGGCGAGTGAGAGTAGTGTATGACAACCGTGGAGTTGGAGACTCGATTTTCTTGGTGTGTGTGTGTTTAGGGAAAATGCAGTGCAGATAGGATGTGTGAAATTTATTGTACCAGCAGTGTGATTAATTAAGGTATGGATGAGTAAAAGGGACTCAGGAAAAGAACAGGAGGTTCAGAAGCAAGTGGGAATATGTTGTCTAGATTCCTAATAGATAGTAAGTACACCCATTGAGAAACCCTGGAGAGGTAGACAGGAATACAAGTTTGTCAGAGGCCAGGTCTACCTAGGTCCTCCCACTCATTCACTTGACCTACTAGAAATAATGGACCTGCTCTCTGATACAAGTTATGTTTGTTTGTTTGGAATATTTACTCCCCATTGCCTACGGCACTAGGAAGATTCCTGCAGAGGCTCGTGTTGACAATGTCCCTTTTCAGTACAGACTGTACACAGTTTTCATGTCTTTATTTATTTTAAAGCATTTCTAGACTGCTTAATATTTTAAATACTCCTAAGCGACAGAAATAAGACAAAAACGACAAAACTTTATTGCAAGCGTGGCTACATCATTGATTTGTATAAAAGCACCACAATGCTGGCAGTTTTATCTTAGATCCTGGATTTTCAAGTATGTTTTTAAAAAATGAAACACCAACCCCAATGAGCAATTGTGGTTTTCCATCACAGCCAGTAAGCATCTCAACCAGGCCATGGGTCTGTGAAAGTATCCTCAGATCTATAAGTAAGTTGAGGTGGGGGTGAGAGTGACAATACAACGTACATTCTCTCCTGTGGTTAAGGATGTGTACTCTTGATGTTTTGTTTTTTTTAAAAACAATTTTTATTAACAGGCCAATCAGATCACATTAATTCCAAATCACATTAGTTCCTAATTATACAACCAAATTTTTAAAATTTTGTTGGGGGTACCCATATTTCGAGCTCCGAAAGGGATCCAAACATCACTCTTGCTGCTGCTTTAATTACACAGTTCTGTCCAGATAGTCTCTTTGTTATTTTCCTCATCTTCTTGTTGTTATCATATATTCCTTTCTTTGTGATCTCTGATAATCTTCACAAGCGGGTTGAAAACAAACATATCCTGTGTGGATTTTACTCTCTCCAAGAGCCATATCACATAAAGGACAGACGCCATTTCCACACCTCTGTACAGAACATTCCCACAGTCTGTCCGTTGATTTCCACAGGCCTGCCAGTCTGTCATCAATTTTCTCAGGGGGCCCTTACACTTGATGTTTTGCTTTTGAATCTATGGAGACCAAGTACTTATCCACACCCCCCCCGGTAGTCCACACACTAGGGCTGCCATATTTTAGAAAGTGAAAATCCAGACAGAAAAGTTCAGCTTGTTAAGGCAAAGTTCTTGAGCTTTTTTCCCCAAAATCGCAAAAAATAGAGGTTTTAGAACTTTCCTCACCCCCAGAAATCACCCAAATCTGGATTTTCCCGGACATTAAAGGGAATCCCAGACATGTCCGGGAAATTCCGGATGTATGGCAACCCTACCACACACAATCTAGATCTATTGCATTTTTATTTATTTATTTTTTGCTTCTGCAAAGCACTTTTTGAGAAACTGGTTTCATTCTGAATAGAAAAGCCCACTGGAGATTACCCCACTGTGTGTCAATTTGAAAACACATAAAAGGAATGTGTTTGTTTGAAAACAGATGAAGGCAATTGGTGTGTGTGTGTGTGTGTGTGTGTGTGTGCGTTGTGAGTAAATGTACACCAAGATTGCGATCCTTCTTCATTCACTTGAGACATGTTCAGGGAGGAAAAGGCATGGTAATCTAATCAAGCAGGGAGATTTCAAATGTGTATCAAGTGACTGCATTCAGCCTAGTAGACATCAGAATCTGGATCAGAAGCAGAATTTTGACAAAGAGCACAAACTATTCTGGATTAAGGAAACACTACATTTTTGTGCGACATATGGGTTAGTGTGTACGCAGCCTACTTTGTGTGCCGGTGCTGACTGGAATGCAGGCACAGTAGCCAGTCGGCACCCTGAATGGGGCAACAAGTGATGAGGAATAGCCCAGCAAACTGGGTCTCTCATTTGAAATGAGAAACAAGTTGTTGTTGTTGTTTAGTTGTTTAGTCGTGTCCGACTCTTTGTGACCCCATGGACCAGAGCACGCCAGGCACTTCTGTCTTCCACTGCCTCCCGCAGTTTGGTCAAACTCATGCTGGTAGCTTTGAGAACACTGTCCAACCATCTCGTCCTCTGTCGTCCCCTTCTCCTTGTGCTCTCCATCTTTCCCAACATCAGGGTCTTTTCCAGGGAGTCTTCTCATGAGGTGGCCAAAGTATTGGAGCCTTAGCTTCACGATCTGTCCTTCCAGTGAGCACTCAGGGCTGATTTCCTTCAGAATGGATAGGTTTGATCTTCTTGCAGTCCATGGGATTCTCAAGAGTCTCCTCCAGCATCATAATTCAAAAGCATCAATTCTTCGGCGATCAGCCTTCTTTATGGTCCAGCTCTCACTTCCATACATCACTACTGGGGAGAAACAAGTAGGACTGTTTAAAGAAATTAATGAACTGATTGCATCTGCATCAATTTGCTTATGAATACAAATACTTTCAAAGGCGGGGTGGGGGTAGGGGTGGGGAAGAGTGTACTGTTATAAGTTTGGGAGCATGGGAGTACGCTGTCTTCCAAGGTCCTTTGAACCCTTGGATCAAGCAAGTGTTAAAATATAAAGCCAGGCTTGCTTCCTGATGAGGCGATCGCCTGGGCGATGGGCCATTAAGAGAAAAAAAGGAAAAGAGCTTTATGTGAAATGGGTGGGGCCCCTCCCTCAACTCACGGTTAGAAGAACAACGTCAGAGTTGGGTGTTGCAGCTGTGTGAGCAAGAAGAAAAAGCAGCAACCTGGTGAGGGAGAGTCAGAGCGATGTTTGATTTCTGCTTGAAGCAAACGTGTGTTAAAAACCACCACCACCACCCTTAAGTGTGGCAGAAGTGGTTTCAACTTTTGCACGCGCCTTTCCCGTCCTGTGATCAAATGCCTCAGAATGCAATGAACATGTGACTAAGCAGGGGCAAATTGGTAGCTTTTGGTTTCTCGCAGTTTATCATTCTTCCTGCCCATATATTTTCACACCAGCAAACTTCACCCCCCCCCAATTCTTTTAAGAAAAATCCTTATCAGGATTTTAATATAATTTTATCCTAATAAACGATTGCTACTATGGGGGAGGAGAGGCCCACTTGGGGTGTTTTTGCTGTGAACCCCTCCATTGTAGGCTCAGGTAGTGTATATGTGCAAATAAACCATATATCATAAAGACACTACAGTCTCTGCTGTACCCCATCCCAAAGGAAACACGAACCCTGGGTAAGCTCCTCAAACCCCTGGAATCTTGCACCGCTCAGAGCTTGGGGTGACGTGCAACAGTACTTTATCTTTTTGTAGACATCGGCCACATGAGCCTCAGTAGGCAGTCCATCAGAAAAGTCAATCCCCTTGTGTAGACTGCCTCCATGTACACGTGACATTTGCCCCACTGTGATTTGCTTGATGGTTACCTAGATTTTCCAGATGACATCTCTCTCTCTCTCTCTCTCTCTCTCTCTCTCTCTCTCTCTCTCTCTCTGTGTGTGTGTGTGAAGAAACCCATGAAAGGGAAGCACATGCCTTGATCAGCTGGCCACACCCCAGTGGCCACCCATTTAGGGTTAATGAGGAACAGCCCTACGCATGCACAGCTGTGCATGTGCAGGGCTCCTCCTTGTAACCAGGATCCCTGATTGGCTTATGGTTTCTGATTGCGCATCGTTGGGGTTGCTCTTTTTTTTTAACCCATTTGTGGCAAAACGTTTTATCTGCGAAGGAAATAGCTTGAACACCCATTTGCTACAAATCGCGGTACAGTGGTACCTCGGGTTACATACGCTTCAGGTTACATACGCTTCAGGTTACAGACTCCGCTAACCCAGAAATAGTACCTCGGGTTAAGAACTTTGCTTCAGGATGAGAACAGAAATCGGGCTGCGGTGGTGTGGCAGCAGCAGGAGGCCCCATTAGCTAAAGTGGTGCTTCAGGTTAAGAACAGTTTCAGGTTAAGAACGGACCTCCGGAACGAATTAAGTACTTAACCCGAGGTACTACTGTATTTGTTTTAAAGACAGCAAATGTGTGTTAAAAACCACCACCAGCACCCTTAAGTGTGGCAGAAGTGGTTTCAACTTTTGCACGCGCCTTTCCTGTCCTGTGAACAAATGCCTCAGAATGCAATGAACATGTGACTAAGCAGGGGCAAATTGGTAGCTTTTGGTTTCTTGCAGTTTATCATTCTTCCTGCCCATACATTTTCACATCAGCAAACTTCACCCTCCCCCCCCCCATTAAGAAAAATCCTCATCAGGATTTTAATATAATTTTATCCTAATATACAATTATTATTTTTCGAAATTTGCCCAACGTACACCATTTTGCAAAATAATTCTCACAAGTATAATAGGTGGGATTCACCATCAGTGGAACCCCTGTGTCTGAAAGGTCTCCTTCCTCGCCTCCCCTGCATGCCCCCACTCCTGGAACTGACTCTTGGGTTGGGAGAATCCTCAAAACAGTGAGGGAGGGGGGTCATTCCGCCTGGCAACTTAGCTGATATGCTTTTGTAGATGGATCATTTTTAATAGAGTGGCATTGAATGCAGCTCAATGCATTTCTGTATGTTCTCACTAATATATTCATTTCTATGCATATTTTATCCCAGTATATGCATTTTTTTATTATTATTAAAAAAAGCACACACAAACACATTACTTGGCTGGATAACTGAATTGCAAAATGCATTGGAGAAGTGCCAGTTTCAAAGAATGGCTGTATTTCGGTCTGCCTATTGCATCAAAAAGTGCAAATTAGGGAAGTCCACCTTTGGAATGTGAACATCATTGAATTGCTCTCCCATCCCCTCATGTGACCAAATGACACCCACCGCAGCTTCGGTGCCACACCAGTCTTCATTTTAAGAATCCAGAGACACATTTCCGTAGATTCTTTGACTCCTTAGCGTAAAACACTGTTTCGTAGGACAAGGGGAAAATATCTACACACCCCTTGGCTATCCAGCAGGGAGCTCCTTTCGCATTCTTTTTGAAGTCTGTGGGAGGTACACAATGTTTAAACATGGGGAGCTGACAAAAATATTATGCAACATCATCCAAATTAATGCGCAAGGCTCCCTCTCTCTCCTTAAAGTTTCATTCCATTAATTTCTGTAACTCGGTAGACTTTAAAAGTTCAGATGAAAAGGGAACTTAATGCAATTACACTCTTTAAGGACTCCACATTAGCTGGTGGTATTTGATGTTGACTACTTCTTGTCTCATATTTTTCCTTTTGTGTTCAGCATTTTCTTCTGCAGAATTAACTTATCTCGCTGTTTTCAATAAAGTCTCACCTCCAGCTGAGAAACGTTTAACTTTTTTTTAAAAAAAATAACTTTGAAAAAGGAATTAAGGAAGGGGGAAAAAACCCTTCTGAGCCACTAATTAAGCATATTTATTAGAAAATTAAAGTTAAAAGGGGCTTAACTGCAGCTGAAACTCCAGAGAAAGCCATATCTGGCTGGCAATTTTTATTGTTAAATTGGTGGTACAGTGAAAATGAAAAGTCACTCAGTTAAGAGAGAAGAGCTTTTAGATCTATTCAGTGGAGCTTACTGTTAGTTATTGCTCGAATTCCAGGGGCACTCAGAGGCCTCTTTAAAACTCATCAACTCACTGGGCTAAGCTGTGTGCAAATACCTAATGCAAGCTTGTCTGCTGAAGTGGTGCCTTACAGACTGGGAGATGGATAGCCAACATTGTAAATCTCTAAAGGGCGCAATTGGAAGCACCTATTAACTGGGCTGCAACCCATTTCAGGTCCAAATCTACATAGCTGAGGAGTGCAGCTGTGCCAATCATTAGCCCATTTCAATTTGGGGTGTGTGAAAGGGTTTCTTTGGACTGGTGGTAATGAAATATTTCCCGGGGGTGGGGTGGGGGGTAGGGAACTACAGTGGTACCTCGGGTTACATACACTTCAGGTTACAGACTCCGCTAACCCAGAAATAGTGCTCCGGCAGCGCGGTGGCAGCGGGAGGCCCCATTAGCTAAAGTGGTGCTTCAGGTTAAGAACAGTTTCAGGTTAAGTACGGACCTCCGGAACGAATTAAGTACTTAACCTGAGGTACCACTGTACATTATGAGATTGTCCCGCTTTTTAAAATCTGTTTGATTCATTTCTGTTCTTTTATTTATTGCTTCCTCCTCTTCTTGGTTTAATCACATGCAGAATCCCATCAGATTGGGGAATCAGGATGACATCATCACAACCTACAGTGGTACCTCGGGTTACATACGCTTCAGGTTACAGACTCCGCTAACCCAGAAATAGTACCTTGGGTTAAGAACTTTGCTTCAGGATGAGAACAGAAATCGCGCGGCGGCAGCGGGAGGCCCCATTAGCTAAAGTGGTGCTTCAGGTTAAGAACAGTTTCAGGTTAAGAACGGACCTCCGGAACGAATTAAGTACTTAACCCGAGGCACCACTGTACTAGTTTTATTGGCTGCTGATGTCAAATGAAACTAACAGACGTTTTTTGCTTTAGACATGTGAGTGATCCTATCTAATCAGGGGTGACATCACAGTAGTATGTTGCCAATTTGGTTTGGCTGTGTGCTGATGTCACTGTGGGATTGGAAAGCAGATCTGGAAGAATTGTCCTTACTCTGAAAGCATGAGAACTTTAAACCCCTTTCAAAGCTATCTCTGAATAATCACTGAAATGGGGCTGTTTCTGACATTGCCCAAACCACCTAACAAATCGGAGGTGCTTAACCTCTTCCTACTAAGGGGGAGAAAGTGTCATAAGAGATATGCAAGTCTAAACTACAGACAGACACATGTGGTCCCCAGGGCATGGTCTTGAGGCATTTGATGAAACAAATTTGTCAAAGCTAAGCAGGTCTGGGTCTGGTTCAGTGCCTGGATGGGAGACCATCTTGCAAACAAATGTATGGCACCTTGAGTTCTATCATGGAAGAAAAGTGAGATATCAGTGCAATGCAGTGACTAAATTAAAAATTGCCCAATATGAAAACCAAATGCATGCCTTATCCTTTCCCTACCAGTTGAACCTATTCTGCAATGTATTTTTAAAAGGGCATTTTCTGTGGGACCCCACTGTGTAGACAAAATGCGTAGCTTTACCCTTAGTTTCTCATGGGTTATTTCTGATGGTTGCTGATGCAGAATGGGAAGTGGATCTATATAATAAAACTCTAATCAACACCAGGGCTTAACTTTTGATCACCAGACAATGGGAAGTTCAGAATCAGATACCATTATTCAGTGTTGCTTGCTAAAAAAATAAATACGGTGGCTTCACCCTGTCCCTTATAAAAGGATAAGACCCCATCACAGTCCGTCTTGATCATGAAACTCCTGGGGAAAGAAGGAACTGAATGGTCATTTCTTCCACTTTCTTCAACAGACTTCAGTTGCCTTCTAGGGTAAACACTGAGCATTCTTGCTTGATCATCCTCATCGCATTCAGCTTCATGGGTATTGATCCTATTTCCTCATGGACTCTTGAAATGGTGCCTGTTTTTGAACCGGTTCCTTGAATGCTAGAAGGGAAGAATTGATCGTGTCTTCTGACACCTCAAACCTCCCTTTCTGCCTCCTTCCGACAATTCGTTGAGCCTTCCCGGGATCTGAGCTGACACCAGTTGCTAACTCAGAAGCAACCCTGGGTATCAAGCCTTGATACCCACAATTCCTGCACTGCAGGCTGACAACACTGGGTCATTTCAGGAAAGAAAGGAGGCATGGATAAAGGATTCATTGTTTGGAAAATGATCAGGCTTTGTGATTGGCAACCAAGACACATTCCAGCATTGCATGAAATGGGCACTTTTTAACCAGATTTAATGGGAGTCACAGCAAAAGGAATATAAGTTTGACAATGTTTAGGGTTCCATAGGGCGAAAGTGGCACACTGAACTAAGGGCAGGCAATGTGGTGCCCTTCAGATGCTGTTGGACTACAACTCCCATCATCTCTGACTGTTGGCCATGCTAGCTGAGGCTACTGGGCTATGTACTCCATCAACATCTGGAAGCTATCATGTTGCCTACCACTTCGTTAAACCATGCTTAGAGGGGAAGCCATAGAGGAAATGAGGAAGCCCAGAGAAGAAGCCAGGTCTACACAGGAACAGAAAGTACCTGAAGGACCACCTGCCACTGCATAGATCTGTCATACCACTTAGATCATCTGGGGCAATTTAACTTGTGGCATTGTACTCTACAATATATCAGAGGGCAGTGATCTGAAAATGGGCATCTGCTGCCATTGCCCCTGTACTCTGGAATGCCCTTCTCACTGCTATACATGAAGCATCATTCATCAGTTGCTTCAGATGTCTTCTAAAGAATTAACAGTGAATTTTTAGATTTGTTTTTATCATACTCTTCTACTGGTATCTATGTTGCCTCTCTGTTTCCATGATACTGCTTTAATTCTTTTTATGTTGTGTACCACTTACATGGGGACGCGGGTGGCGCAGTGGGTAAAACCTCAGTGCCTAGGACTTGCTGATCGCATGGTCGGCGGTTCGAATCCCCGCGATGGGGTGAGCTCCCGCCGTTCGGTCCCAGCCCTTGCCCACCTAGCAGTTTGAAAGCACTCTTAAGTGCAAGTAGATAAATAGGTACCGCTTTATAGCGGGAAGGTAAACGGCGTTTCCGTGTGCTGCGCTGGTGCCGGTTCGCCAGAGCAGCTTCGTCACGCTGGCCACGTGACCCGGAAGTGTCTTCGGACGGCGCCGGCTCACGGCCTCTAGAGCGAGATGAGCACGCAACCCTAGAGTCGGACACGTCTGGCCCGTACAGGCAGGGGTACCTTTACCTTTACCTTACCACTTACATATTTTCAAATGCTAATTTTTTAAAACCATTATATCAGTTTCTCAATCACCTGAGCCACTCTTGTCAAAGTGTGATGAGGCAATCTCCATAACTGATATATCTGAGTCAGAAACAGATTCCTAGCATCTGCCTCTTCCCACCCATTCTTAATCAAACGCTTGACCTGCCGCAATCCAGCCAAATATTTCCATAGTACTGGTGGTGACGCTTGCTGGAATCCTGCCTGGTCCCTCCTCACCCAATTTGTGCATTGTATCAGACGTGTGGAGTGGGACAGTTGAACGTTTCCCAAGGATTGTCACAGCAGGGCCTATGACACTGGTGATCCACTCTAAATCCCAATTCAGGGTCCAATTTTGGGGGGATGTCAACTGGGCACCTGAGAAAGGAAATTAATGTGTTCCACTTCAGATAATTTCTGATTCCGTCCATATTGCTAAATTCAGCATGTTGCATTGGTTCTAGGCCTCTCTGTTTCCTCTCTGCTGGCAATGGTTGCGCCCTAGATGTGACCAGGCAATTTGCTTTTTGCAAACCTGGAGGATACCCATGTCCAGGAGAAAGCAATGGGGTGGCAGCTTTTGTTCAAGGTCTATAGCTTGACTGCAAAAGTTCCCAGGTGTCAAGCCTGGGTAGGGCTGAGAATGCATGCTCCTTGAAATCCTGGAGACAGGGGTGTAGGAAGGGGGGGAGGTCTGCCTTGGGTTCCATCATGGAGGGGCGTGTCAAAAAGGAACAATTACTGCCCTACTAGGGCGGTTCATAAAAAACCTTTTTTGGAAAATGCCTGCTCCAAAGCTCTTATCTTCCTACATTAGGGATTATATATCTATATCTGAAATTTCATGCATATCAGTTAATATCTTGACCCTCCTCCACAGAAATAACTGTTTCCTTGGCCATTTTCATATGTTGTGAAGGCTGAAATTTCAATTCAGTGGAGCCAAAACACAATCCATCCTGTAGATTTAAGTATCTGTCCACAGTCGCCTCCTTGTTATCAGAGGCCCATAATCCACATTTCTTTGTAAGAAAATATGAAATAATGTAAAACTATTTTTGCAGGCAAAAAATAATAATAAATCAATGGGGGGGGGGTGACAAGAAATTTTCTGCACTGGGTACCACCTGACCTTCCTATGCCTCTGCCTGGAGAGCCGCTGACAATCAGAGATGACAGTCATTAGCTAGACCTGACTTAGTATAAGGCAGCTTGCTAGCTCTTTTCTATGTTGTTCCAGCATTCGTGCTTGCATTTTTAAAAATTTCTAAGCATTCTTACATCGTAGGAATGCGTGCTTAAATTTACTCTGGAGTGTGTACGTGGAGCAGAGCAGTATCTAAAGCGGTTCATTTTCCCACTAGGTGAACTGCACAGTCAATTTCTGTTCTGTAATTTGTTTTGAAATCCCATTGACAAATCAACAATTGCAAATTAAATGATGGCAGACCTTCAGGCATCACAGAGCTATGGCAAACGCAGCACTCTAATGTTCATTATAATAAATCTTTCCCCTCCGCAAATGTTTTAATGTGAAACTTTATCATACCTCTGGCGTATTCATGCGTGTGGCATCATATCCAGAAAATTCGGCAAGTGGTGCCTAACAACGTCATTGATTTCACTTAGAAGAGGGCAGATAAACATGTAATCTAATAAACTAGAGGAGATGGAGTTTTAATACTTGTTCCTATATTATATATTATTATATTGATTAGAGGGTTGATTCACATGTAGCCTTAATGCATAAAAAACATTTGTTGCGGAGGGTTGATTCACGCATATCTTCTCTGTATTAAAAACACAGCATACGCCTCCCCATATATAAAGGCAGATACGTATGGAATGGGTTCATTTTTTGTAGCATGCACATTGCTCCAGTGAAAAGCAGCCCCTTATATTTACATGCATAGTAGCTGGCACGCACAGTGAATACTACAAATTTTGCTGTGATAACACTGGAACTCAGCAGTCATCTATCATTGCTTTGCATCCCAAATGCTCTCCATCCCTCTCTCTGGGGGCTTCCACATGCAAGTTCATTGTGGACTGCGGTCACATCCATACTCATGCATTTATAGTACTCTTGTACCACTTGGTACAAGTGGGTGACGTGGGTGGCGCTGTGGGTTAAACCACAGAACCTAGGGCTTGCCAATTGGAAGGTTGGCAGTTCGAATCCCCATGACGGGGTGAGCTCCTGTTGCTCGGTCCCTGCTCCTGCCAAGCTAGCAGTTCGAAAGCACATCAAAGTGCAAGTAGATAAATAGGCACCGCTCCGGCAGGAAGGTAAACGGCATTTCCGTGTGCTGCTCTGGTTCGCCAGAAGCGGCTTAGTCATGCTGGCCACATGACCCGGAAGCTGTACGCCGGCTCCCTCAGCCAATAAAGCGAGATGAGCACCGCAACCCCAGAGTCAGTCACGACTGCACCTAATGGTCAGGGGTCCCTTTACCTTTACCTTTACCACTTTAAGAACCATGTCTTTCTCCCTACCACTCAATAACACTGGGAACTTTAGTTTGTTAAAAGTGTTGAGAGTTGTCAGGAGACTCCTCACAGAGCTAAAATTCCCAGGACCTAACAAACTACAGTTCCCAAGATTCTTTGGGTCAAGCCATGACTCTTAAAGTAGTACAAGAGTTCTTGCGATGTATGGTGTGGATGTAACCTTGATGTTACTCATTCTCTCAAGTTTTGCACTGTCTCGTAGTATTTCCTCATTCTGGTCCTATCTACATTTAGTATGTATTTAGCTACAGTTCTCCAGGATTATTATAGGGGAGAGACATGTGTTTTAAATGTACAGGGTTGGCCCAATATATTTTGATACCTGAGGCAGACCCCAAAATGGTGCCCTTCTTCCCACCAGGGAACAAGGGGTGAGGTAAAATCTACGTCAGGAACAAGAGGGGAAGAAAGAGCAACACTGGGATCTGCTGCCCCTGTGGATCCTGCTGCCTGAGGCATTTGCCTCACCTTGCCTCTTGGGTGGGCCGGCCCTTATATAGAGTGGATGTGACATCAGTTTGGATTTACTGTTTCCATGGAAAATTTGCTAAGTCAAAACTGCAACATGGAAACAGTGAATCGGAATGAAATGCGGGGAGAAGAAGGGAAGGCATTTTTATGAGGATGGTGTTGTATGAATGCTGCACAAGACCTGCATGCATGAGGAGCATCAAGTCCACAATCAGCTGCTGTAAGGAAGTGCCCTCTTTCTCATCGGCACAGTTATAAATGTTTAAATGCTTTTTTTAAAAAAATATATATATCCCGATAATGTGAAAGCAATGCCAGTAATTGGATGCGTATACAATGGGCTGCCTTCCTTTGCAGTTTTTACAGCTCTGGAAAATAGACAGCATTGCCAGCTCATAATTGCATTTCCCAGCTTGATCCGTGGTCCTGATTCTGTCTATATGCTGCTTCCATTTAAGTAGGAAACAGAGAGAATAAATTCAATGAAGTTGCTAGAGGTTTTGGCACCAGAGGGAGCCACTTGCTCACCTCTTGGCAAGAGAAGAAGAAGGGGGAAAAAAAACTTTTGTGATGGTAACTGGCAAATAATAAATGGCAAAAATTTAATCAACAGGACAGTCTTTGAGTTTTGTGTTTAGATCCGAATTTGCATGTGACGGAGCTGAATGCTGTGTATCATAATGAGACTGTTCTTTAACGTTTCATCGGGCAGTCTGCCTCCAAATGCTAGTTGCTGGGAATCACAAGAGGGGAGAGAACTGTTTGCTCAGGTCCTGCTTTCAAGATTCCCAAGGGCATCTGTCTCTGGCCACTGTGAAAACAGGATGCTTATCCAGCAGAACTCTCCTTATGTTCTTAAACGGGCGATCTGCAAGAAACCAGTGGATAAAAAACGAGAAGGATCTGAATGGCAGTGACTAATGTATCACTTGCAATCTTTTACCATGCATAGAACCATGCACCATTCAAATCTATTTAAAATTAATGCAGGTATTCCGTAGCAACTTGTGCAATGCAAATATTTTAATGAATGTTTATATATTAAGTAGATTTTTTTGGTTAGTCTTCTTTGGGCTGCAGATGGAAGGCTGCTTATTGGCAATGCTCCCGTAAGAGGAGGGGAAATCCTTGCCTGGAAAACAAACGATGTCAGGGAGAAAGCTAGGCTCCCTGACCTGCTAGTTTTCTGAATACAGGGAGGCTGTTTTTGTTGTTGTCTTGTTGTAGGGGCATTCAAACAGGAAACACTGGGCAAGCCTTATTGGATAAGCGTGCTAATTGTTTAAGTGACTGGACTGCAACTCCCATTATCCTGAACGTTGACCGTGTTTGTTGATGCTCATAGGAGCCCTTGCTCTAGCCCTGAGCTAGGTCCATTCCCCTGATCTTTCCTGACTGAGCAGCATGTTCTTCAATGAAGAGCTGCTGTGATGTAATTTACCCAGCATGCACAGCTTATATGAAAATTTCGTCCATAGGGGATGCAAGCATGACTGCTGCAGACAGCCTTCTCCTTAAGATCCTCTCCTCTCCCCTAATCCTTTGCTCTCATATGTTACTGGCAAGGCTGTCACCGACTTCAATAGTGCGGAGCAGAACCAAAGCCGTTCTGAAAGACTCCAGTGCACTCTGAGTGTTCCGGTTATGTTGTATTTGATAAGAGGAATCAGAATTGCCTAATTTATTCTCTGCAGCGAGTTTGGAAATGGACAGGCACGCTTGCCAATTTTGTATATTTGGGCTAAATCAAGTATGAAATGCCTCCTCAGCTCAGGACAGTAGAAGTTGTGCTGCCAGATTTAAGTGACTAAGGCAGCAATCCTACACCTATTTACCCAGGAGTAAGCCCTCTTGAACTCAATGGGACTTACTTCTGAGTAGGTATGCGTCAGATTGCACTATTAGTCTGAGAATTCCCTCTTAGAGAGTGAAAGGGACAAATGAGAGAGGATTTTAGTAGATCGTTTTGGTTCCAGTTTTCTCTCTCCCATTCAGCTGGTTAGAGCATGGGGCTGATAACGCCAAGGTTGCAGGTTCGATCCCTGTATGGGACAGCTGCATATTCCTGCATTGCAGAGGGTTGGACTAGATTATCCTCAGGGTCCCTTCCAACTCTACAATTCTATGATTCTATGATTCTATAACTTTTATATATTCCTAGAAAGGAATTCTAACAGTGACATCCCTGCACAATCTCTTTTTGCACTGACTCTGAACACACCCATACATTCACTGAGTGTTCCCAAACTAGACTATTTATTGTCGCTCGTAAACCTCCTTAAAGTGTTAAACGCAGATACAGTGGTACCTCGGGTTAAGTACTTAATTCATTCCGGAGGTCCATACTTAACCTGAAACTGTTCTTAACCTGAAGCATCACTTTAGCTAATGGGGCCTCCTCCTGCTGCTGCGCCACCGGAGCATGATTTCTGTTCTCATCCTGAAGCAAAGTTCTTAACCTGAAGCACTATTTCTGGGTTAGCGGAGTCTGTAACCCGAAGCGTATGTAACCTGAAGCGTATGTAACCCGAGGTGCCACTGTAGTGGTGGTGGTGAGGATAATTTGATAAGTCCAACTATCACTACTACTGCTAGATCTGTGAGCCTGCTGATCCTGCATTCCTCAGTTTCATGTCCCCCAAACTTTTTGTATCTGGAACGGCATATTCCTGGCTTAAAACTGAAGGCATATTTTATACTTGAAAATATAGGTGTGTATTCTCTCAGTCATCTTCTAGGCAGGCATGGTCTTTGCAGCTACAGAATAGCCCATATATCCTTCCATCTGAGCATTCAGCTCAGGGAGTGTTTTGTGTTTTCTAGGCAACTGTCATGCTTTTGGAATTCCTCCCTGCCTCTCAACTATGGCATGTTCTGCTCAAGAAATCTCATTGCTTCCTTACCTCCTCCCTAAGGATGATGTCACATTGACAGAGAGAGAGGTGTGGAGAGAGAGATCAATGCCATAGCAGCCTTCCCATTCTAAGGAGCATAGAATGGTGGATGCAATCAAAACGATGGCTTAAATTTTGAGTAAAACTTCAGTTCTTCTCATGGCATTCTATTCTGCTGTAACACATAGTTTGGAAACTAGTGATTTAGTAATTTAGCTCTGTGATTCACAGTCCCATACTTCATAAGACAGCAGCAAAATTGTTATTATTATTATTAAATAATTAATGCATTGATCGGCATTACCCCTAATCCTGTAAGGTCTTCTTCAGGTGGCATAACACCCCCATGTAAGTAGCATCATGTTGGGAGAGGAGAAAAGCCTGGTCAACGCCTCCTGTGTTGTTGCTACCCTTCATAGGTTGGAGGGCGAACTTCTGAAGCAGGCAACCTCTTATATTCAAAGCTCCTTATGTAATTTAGAACCCAGAAAGATCAGCTGATCTCAGAAAGAGATCTTTCCCACCACCAGCTACCAAATAACAGATGATGCCAGGGACTGCGTCCAAACCAGCTGCCTACAATGCACGCGAGCTACCATCAAGATACGACCTCCTTCTCCAACAGTTGGGTCATTACAAATTTGTGTTAGATGTCGCAGAGAGGAGAACTAAATTGTTTTTCCATCTGCAACCATGCATGTCGTGGAATATGGGTCGAAGCCAATTAAATTCTTCTCAGAGCAGACCCATTGGAGTTAGCAAGCCTAAAATTTCAACAGGTCTTCCCAACGACCGTTTCTATACTACTTGTGTATGATGTGTTCATACTGATTGCACGAGATTTGTGGGGAGGTTATACAACATTGTAGTGAGCATTCATTCCAAATTGTTTGCAGAGAGGTGATAAAATGTTGGATCGAGCAATTGTTAGCCTTTGCTTTCAGTTGCATTTTCCCATCACTTTCAATACCACAAAAGTCTGGTTTGTTTATTTTTAATGTGGGTTTTTAATGTGGACAAGAGCTTCAAATCCAGTGTAATTGTCATAGCTGTCAAGTGTCCCTTATTTGAAGGGACAGTCCCTTATTCCAGCGCCATGTCCCGCTGCTGTCCCTTATTGATGGATGTCCCTTAAATGTCCCTTAAATGATGTCCCTTAAATTTCAAAGGAAGCAGCTCCTCTCCCTCCCTCCCTGCCGGCCAGGGAGGAGGGAGGCTCCAACTGCGTTGCTTGGCTGTGTTGCTCACCCAATAAGAAGTCTAAGAACGACTGGGGGGTGGAGCTTGCATGCCTTGTGCCGGTCAAATCGGCTGCGTTGCCTGGGTACTCGCCTTTGCTCAGGGCTTCCCAGCGGAGAGGTGACGGTGGTTTTCCTTGAGGCTTCGTTTGGCTGCTGGCTGGGCTTTCTGCCTTTGGCTCAGAGGGGCTCAGAAGTTGAACATACCTGTGCTGAGTGCTCGGATCGGAATCGGATGGATACGTCATCAACGGCCCACTCACCCTTGCCGGCGAAAAGGTCTGTCTGGAGCGGGGGCACATGGTGGGGGAAAAGGAAAGGAGATCTCGTGGGAGGGGGGGAGGCTGCGTGTGTGTGGCCGGTTAATGCAAGCTGAGGGGGTTTTTGAATGCTGGACACCATTTTGTTGCACGTGCTGCTGCAAACTTTGCAGTGCAAAGCCAGGCCGGGGAGCCATCTTAAGTTGAGGCTGCTTAGGCCTTGTGGTGCATGTGATTCAGATTCTATTCAGTTGAACCTCTGGTTACAAAGTTGGTTGGACAGTGTTCTCGAAGCTGCCAACATGAGTTTGACCAGACTGCAGGAGGACAGGAAGACTGGAGTGCCTGGAACAGGTGAGGCTGCAGGTCCCTTATTTTGGCTGCTGGTCCCTTATTTTCAAGGCTGCTGATCCCTTATTTTCAAATCTGTAAGTTGACAGCTTTGGTAATTGTTGCAACTTAAACTTGCCAGTCTGCCACTGAATCCTACTCACTTCTGATGACATAGCTGTTTATGGAAGTTTTTAAGGCTTGGTGTTTTAAATATGTTTTTAGATGTGCTGTAGGCTGCCCAGAGTGGCTGGGGAAACCCAGCCAGATGGGCGGAGTCTAAATATTATTATTATTATTATTATTATTATTATTATTATTATTATAGTGACAGTCTGGAAGGGCCCTGCAATTCCCACAATCCTTGACCATGCTGGCTGGAGCTGATGGGAGTTGGAGCTCACTAACATCTGTAGAGTCACAGATTCCCCCACCCCTGATTTAGCCTCACATCAAGTCTGGTTCTCGTGGTAGTGTTGCGTTCATTGCATGCCAATAATAGTTCTGAGAACAATGAGATGGAGGTATGAATAAACAGCTATAGAAGAAGATGGCTTGGTAAGAAGCTTTGTCACCAAGCGGTCTTTGGGGCTTTGAATCTTTCTGCTTCAGACAACTGGAATTGTAATGACTTCTGGAATGTAGCACACAAGTTAATCAGACAGAGAGGGATCTGTAAAAAGAAGCTCCTGGTGAATATTTCTTTAAAAGATATTGATTTAACAGATCTTCTGCTCAGATGACAAGTTCATGGATTTTAAACAAATTGTATTCAATCAGCTCAGCTCCGAATTTGGTTATGAGCTGTTCAAGTGCTTACTACAAGCCATCATGCTTCTAGTGAAATCCTATATGTTATAGTAATGAGTGCTTTGGGGATGTCTAATATGCGAAGATAAAATGCAGGAGAGTAGGAGAGAAGTCGAGGAGGCAAATCCATTCAGTAAGAAGATCTATAAAGGGGAAAAAAAGAGGAATGAATTTGCCTTGAATAAGGTATTCGCATAGCAGGGAAGGAGAATCTGCTTTTCATCCAGGTTTAATCTCCAGGAAGGGTTGAAAAAGATCCATCTTTGGTGAAACTATGGAGAGCCACTGTTTGGGAAGAGTCCGCTCAGAAGTTGAAAAGGTCCTCAGAAAAGTGCAATCAGTTAAATAACTTCAATTAATTAAAGTTTTATACCGCGCTTCATCCACAAGTCTCAGGGCAGTTCACAACATTTGGTCCCCTCCTACATCAATGGCTCACTTCTATCATGGGCTTCTCCCTGCCATTTTTAATTTTCTATAGTGCTCCAGAGCAATGCTACAGCAGGCACTATGGTGCATCTTGCAGAGGTTTAAAATAGTAAACTCTGGTAAAAGATAAAGGGACCCCTGACCATTAGGTCCAGTTGTGACCAACTCTGGGGTTGCAGCGCTCATCTCACTTTATTGGCCAAGGGAGCCGGCGTACAGCTGGTTATGTGGCCAGCATGACTAAGCCGCTTCTGGCGAACCAGAGCAGCACACAGAAACGCCGTTTACCTTCCCGCTGGAGCGGTACCTATTTATTTACTTGCACTTGACGTGGTTTTGAACTGCTAGGTTGGCAGGAGCAGGGACCGAGCAACAGGAGCTCACCCCGTCGCGGGGATTCGAACCGCCGACCTGCTGATCGGCAAGTCCTAGGCTCTGTGGTTTAACCCACAGCGCCACCTGCATCCCTGGTAAACCCTGAGACCAAGCCAAAAGACAAGATGAGTGGGTGGAGTAGATGGGTAGGTTTGAATGCTGGTGGCTCCTGCCAGGACATTGGGTCTTGGAAGCTGCACAGTGTTTCTAGGTGTTCTTGCTGGGGCCGTGCTTTGTCAGTTAGGCTATCCCAAGAATCACATTTACACTTCTTACACAGACAGACAGACAGACAGACAGACACACGCGCGCGCGCGCACACACACACAAGTCTGTACCCAGAATCACAGAATCATAGAATCATAGAGTTGGAAGAGACCACAAGGGCCATCGAGTCCAACCCCCTGCCAAGCAGGAAACACCATCAGAGCACTCCTGACATATGGTTGTCAAGCCTCTGCTTAAAGACCTCCAAAGAAGGAGACTCCACCACACTCCTTGGCAGCAAATTCCACTGTCGAACAGCTCTTACTGTCAGGAAGTTCTTCCTAATGTTTAGGTGGAATCTTCTTTCTTGTAGTTTGGATCCATTGCTCTGTGTCCGCTTCTCTGGAGCAGCAGAAAACAACCTTTCTCCCTCCTCTATGTGACATCCTTTTATATATTTGAACATGGTTATCATATCACCCCTTAACCTCCTCTTCTCCAGGCTAAACATGCCCAGCTCCCTTAGCCGTTCCTCATAAGGCATTGTTTCCAGGCCTTTGACCATTTTGGTTGCCCTCCTCTGGACACGTTCCAGTTTGTCAGTGTCCTTCTTGAACTGTGGTGCCCAGAACTGGACACAGTACTCCAGGTGAGGTCTGACCAGAGCAGAATACAGTGGCACTATTACTTCCCTTGATCTAGAGGCTATACTCCTATTGATGCAGCCCAGAATTGCATTGGCTTTTTTAGCTGCCGCGTCACACTGTTGGCTCATGTCACGTTTGTGGTCAACCAAGACTCCTAGATCCTTTTCACATGTACTGCTCTCAAGCCAGGTGTCCCCCATCTTGTATTTGTGCCTCTCATTTTTTTTTGCCCAAGTGCAATACTTTACATTTCTCCCTGTTAAAATTCATCTTGTTTGTTTTTACCCAGTTCTCTAATCTGTCAAGGTTGTGTTGAAGTGTGATCCTGTCCAGTGATCTGTACCAGTGCAACAAAAATTACAAATGGTCCTGAATGCAGCTGAGAAATTGCCTGTAGGTGCTGGCCAGAGAATCTGCAAGTCTTTAGTAATCTGTATGTGTTGCTCCATTCATTTCTGGGCCCAAACTGGGCTGGTTTTGACCAGAACTTGCTGAGCCCTGAAGAATACCTGAATGAATGCCTCATATCCCTCCTCCCAACAGCTTGCGTTTGTTAGGAGAACCCCATTGCAACTTGAAATTCAGTGAGTGCTTAATAAAGCTTCTCTGTTCATTCACATTCAGCAGGAACTCCCTGCTGAAGGAGGTTTCTCTCTGGAACATCCCTAGCTTTATTAGAAATAGGGTGATAATTTTTAAAGCAAAGCTTTTAGCAGTTCAACTTGCACTACTGTAACAGTCCCCTAAATTTATTATTTTTGTTTTTTTAATTCTTTAGTCTTCCGTCTTGCTACTTTAGTTATTCATTTAAATTGATTTTACTGCATTGTAAACAATGGATTAATGGAGATTTATATATATATAAGTCACATTTTGATGGTGGTGATGGGCTGAATGCAGGGTGAAAATGCATGAATGAAAATAATTCATTGGCTCAGGATCAATTAACTCAGGACATGTATCTGGTGCTGATGCCTGCAGAATTTCCGGGCATCTTCATACACAGCACATAGTTAAACAATGGAATTCACCCCTGAAAGGTAGAGTGGTGGCCTTGAACTTGGAGAACTTAGCCTTATTTTCCATGAATTTGTCTATCAATGGCTACTGCGCATAATTGCTATATATTTTCTCCAGAATAAGCGGCACCATGTATGAGGTTGCTGGGGTCTGAGGTCTGTAGGGAAGTGGTAGCAATTACAACATCCTCTGCCAGTCTTTCAGGACCCTGGACAGCTCTCAATAGGACCTGCTTGCATATTGTCTCAACCAAGCACCAGAGACATCTGAAAGTTGGGTGCCCCTCTTTCCTTTCAGTGGCTCCACCCTCTCGAGTGCAGTCTTTAAAGGACCCCAGCTGATCTTGCTATCGCATACTTGTGAGCTTCCCACAGGCACCTGGTGGTGCTGACTGAGGGAGACCACCATGATTCTCTTGTGGAACATCACCCCTCTGCTTCTGAGTAACCTCAAGTGCCCCATATATACCTAGGATTAAGCAGAAAGGCAAAGGGCAAAGGGCATGACTTCAAAGCAACGTTTTACCCCTGCACTTTTTCTTGTCTTTCTAAAAAATTAAGCACCACACATCACCAAGCTGTTAGATGCATTTGCATCTGTTGATGAAGAAGCATAGGTCATGGTGTGAACACCTCTCCCTTCTCTCCCCCCCCCACTCCCCATATTCCCCACTGTTCTATGAATGCAGCAGCTTTTGCCGTCTGCTCCATGGAGCAAATCCTCCCAAGATGCCTGCAAATGCCATAGCTGAAAGGTCTGCCTAACACATCAAGATAATTGGAACATATCGGAGGAGATGCTCCCTGGTGTGGACTGTCTCTCTGTCTCCATGGATGTTTGAAATGTTGCTAAGGGGTGATTCACACAACCAATGAGCACTGGGTGGCTTTTGGAGGTTGTTCGAAATCACTACACATGTTGGCTCTACAGACCTTGAACATGAACCTTTTGAAACCTGCCATTCAAGCAGGAGACAAGGCAGCTAGCCCTACTCCTACCTGTCCTGTCACAGAGGCTGGTGGAGATGGCAGAAGTGGAAACACCTGGAGAGTGAGTTGAGTTTGTCTTGTCTCACTCCCCCCCCCCATTTGCAGGTGTTTTATTCATTTAATAGCTGCTTGGGCCCAAGGTGCCAGCCATTGGCACAAACCAAATATTAGCGGCTAAAGGGCTTCCATTCTGTGGCTCTTTAATCCATGGCACAGAACTAGCGACAAAAGACTGAAGACGTTGACCCTGTTGCACTAGGACAGACTTTCTCAAACTCAACCCTCCAGATGTTTTGTGACTACAATTCCCATCATCCCTGACCACTGGTCCTGCTAGTTAGGGATCATGGGAGTTGTAGGCCAAAAACATCTGGAGAACTGAGTTTGAGGAAGCCTGCACTAAGATCTGCAGCACCAATGCTGCAATATGTTGGATGGCAATATATTCTCAGAATGAGATTGGTTTGGGTGGTAGGACATCCCATTGTAGGTGGGCAGGCCCCACTTAACAGGGGAATTGAAGGAAAGAAGTGACTTAGCTGCTTAGTTGCTCTTTTTGACTGGCCTCTGGCATTTGGTGCATTGTATTTTTTGCATCTGTTGTCTTGATCTGTTGTCTGTCAATATTAATTCATTGTCATGTTTTGGGGGTGATTTTGCTTTACTGTTTGCTGATACGTTGTGTCTGTTCTTGCATAATACTATATGAACGTGGATTCTTGAACTTAGTTGTTTTGTTTACTTGCATTTTGAGTTGTTGTTGGGTGGCAAAGTAATTTATTCTGTAATTTTTGCTGTTTCCATGGATTGGGAACTGCTTTGAGTATAGTAGTGCGGAAAAGTGGTTTATAAATTAATCAGAAAATAAATTGGATGGTATGTGCTATGCACAGAGTGTCAGGATCATCCTACATGCAAGTAGGAGACCTGCTTGACCTAGCAGTTGAGGGGAGTGGAAGGACTGCAATACTGGAGAGATTACAGATGAGAGAAGCTATGTTGACATTGAGACCTGCTGAATGGGAGATTTAAGGACTCGTGTGCGGTCCCCAAGTTACTAGCTGGCTGCCCTCATCCGTTCCCTATCAGTGGGAATGGATATTTGTATATTAAGTGGTATAGCAATTAAATAGTTAAATCAAATCAAGGATCGGGGTCCATTCCCGTGACCACAAAACCAAACAAAATCTAGGTTAAAAGTTCTCTCACATTTCATTCAACAGATTGGTCTGACAACCCCACTGCTCTATCTCATGGAAGAACCCTTTCCAGGCCATCACCTCTTTAATTTGCTGTATGCTGTTAATTTGGAATTGCAGAAGGGGGGCAGGTTAGGAGGTGCTTTTGTGAGAGATTCACTTCTTAAAGCCTGGCTTCCAAGAAGTGATAAGAAATATGGATGGAATGAAATCAAGCTAGTGGCAGCTTCTTATGGAAAGCAGAGCTTGCAGTGGCTTCTCCTGGTCATCTGCCAGTTACAGAGGAACCCAGATCATGATATTACCAAGTGAATTGCATTGGGCTACCTGTGATAGTCTCTGCCTCACTTACAGTAATATTTTGAAAGATTTCCCTTTCCCTTCTATAACCCTCACCTGGCTCTAATGCCAGTTTTGCTCTATCCAACCTGTGCATTTTGCCATTGCCTTAATGTTGGGACAGGAAGATGGAGAGAGAGGGAGAGGGAGGGGTAGAGAGAGAGAGGAAGTTAAAAATAGCACAGAAGTGTTTACAATGCTTTGTGAGCCCAGAATTAAACCAGTAATAAGTTGTAATAGCTTTTTGATTAGCTCCTTGCCACTGAAAGTAAGATTTTACCTGGTTGCAAAACTCTCTTTCTGGCAAGGGTTACACCAGGAACCACCTGCTCTGATGGATTAATTCTGTAATTGAATTTCAGCTCACTTCAGTGAATGTGCTCTTGTTGTGCTAGGTCCAGATTGTACCTGTTCCTAGAGTGGGCACAGGAAAAGGAAGGTTGAACAGGAACATCTATCAGCCTCCTGCAAGAAGCCCAACCATGAATGCAAAACCTGGAGGCTGTTCATTACTAAAGTATCAGATGCATAAAAATAGCCCCATAATCATGCACAAATCTCTCTCCTCTGGTTCTCTCCTCCTCTCCTCTCCCCCCTCTCATACACACCAGGCTAAAACAATAACACAAAGCCAAAAAACCAGATACAGTGGTACCTCGGGTTAAGTACTTAATTCGTTCCGGAGGTCCGTACTTAACCTGAAACTGTTCTTAACCTGAAGCACCACTTTAGCTAATGGGGCCTCCTGCTGCTGCCACGCCGCCAGAGCACGATTTCTGTTCTCATCCTGAAGCAAAGTTCTTAACCTGAAGCACTATTTCTCTGTTAGCGGAGTCTGTAACCTGAAGCGTGTGTAACCTGAAGCGTATGTAACCCGAGGTACCACTGTATAAAACAGACACAGCAACATCAGCCTATGTGAGGTTGTTTTTAGACTTTCAGTATTTTGTGGGAGGGATTCAAGCACAAATAAGATATTTGTGCAACTGAACTACATTAAAGAGTCAATTCACCCTAACACAACATATCCAGCCCCCACCCCCACCCAACTGATCTGTTGAGGTTAGGAAAGTGATGGGGAGATGTAATGAGAAGTGTGAGTAATGGGAAGATATATAAACATCCCACAAGTCAATCAGGATGAATCCAGGACTAATTCTCATTATCGCATAGCCTCCCTCCAAACAAATCAGAACAAATGCTCAATAAAGGCCAGAGAGCATTGAACCTCCATGTAAACTTTGTGCAAGCAAAGCCTCAATAAGCAGAACATCTTGAGGAGCCTTGAAAGAAGGCAGTTGCATCGAGTCAGGTCTAACTGGTCCAGTATTCTCTGCTGTGACTAGGTGACAGGTTTCCAGGTAAGGGTCTTTCCCTTCACTGATCTTTTTTGACTAGAGATTTGGGGGACTTCCTGCATATGGAGCCTGTGTTTTGTCACTGAGCTATGTCTCTTCTCCAGCCCTAAACACAACATGCAGTGAAGTTCCAGGAGCCATGGATATAGGCATGCGGGCTGAATTCTTGGAGACGCTCGGAAACGTGGAGCCTAATTCAATCTAGAAATATTTAGTAATTCCATTTCCCCTCCATTTAGCTCTTTCCCTTCAAAAAGGAATTAAGATTTCCCAAGTTGCCAGAGCGTAATTAGGACTTATGCAATTAGCTGGCCTTGCACCATGGTGGCAAAGACTTGGCTTGCACGGCTTGAGGGAATAACGTTTTGGTTTTGCATAATCCTCCCCGGTGGCAGGAATGCCATGATGCTCATCTTTTAAGGAAGAAAAATAGCAAATGTCAAGGCTAGAGATCCTTGTCAGGTCTTGAACCAAGCTGTAAAACAAAGTATATTAATGGCTTCTTGGCCAAAGTCCTAGGCTGTGATTCACCTGCTGTCTCTTCTCTTCTGATGGACAGTGCAGACCAAGAGCGTTGCTGGATCAGACCAAAGGATCATCTTCTCCAGTTTCCTGTTCTCACACTGGCCAACCAGATGCATGACATGAATATGACCAGGCATAGGCAAACTCGGCCCTCCAGATGTTTTGGGACTACAATTCCCATCATCCCTGACCACTGGTCCTGTTAGCTAGGGATGATGGGAGTTGTAGTCCCAAAACATCTGTTGGGCCGAGTTTGCCTATGCCTAGTGTAATAGGACAGTGCTCTTCCCAGCAACTGTTATTGAGACATGCTGCCTCTGACAGCAGAGGCAGAACATAGCCATGAATTTGTCCGATGGTATTTTAAAGCCATCCAAGATGGTGTGCTGGGTGAAGAAGTGCTTTTTTTGTCTGTCCTGAATCTTCCACCATTCAGCTTCTCCTCTCCACTTTCTCTACACCTTGTTTCCCCAAACTTGGGTCTCTGGTTGTTTTCCGACTACAATTCCCATCATCCTCGACTACTGGTACTGCTAGCTAGGACTGATGGGAGTTGTAGTCCAAAAGCAATTGGAGACCCAAGTTTGGAAAGTCCTGCTCTACACCATAGAACTTCTCTATCTCATCTTTCTTTACAATAAGAACTCCTACTTCCTCTTGTTTTGCATCCCACATCTATGGTACAGGTAAAGGGACCCCTGACCGTTAGGTCCAGTCACAGACAACTCTGTGGTTGTGGCGCTCATCTCGCTCTATAGGCCGAGGGAGCCGTCATACAGCTTCCAGATCATGTGGCCAGCATGACTAAGCCGCTTCTGGCATACCAGAGCAGTGCACGGAAACACCGTTTACCTTCCCGCCGGAGCGGTACCTATTTATCTACTTGCACTTTGATGTGCTTTCAAACAGCTAGGTTGGCAGGAGCTTGGACCGAGCAATGGGAGCTCACCCCATCACGGGGATTCGAACCACCAACCTTCTGATTGGCAAGTCCTAGGCTCTGTGGTTTAGACCACAGTGCCACCCGCATCTATGGTAGCAGAAGCTTAATCATGTGGCCAGGCCATAAAGATGATAGTAGCAATTCCGTTGGGTGTTCAGCTATGGATGTGCCTGGTGGATGTTCTCAGATGGGTGCTGCAGACCATATTTCCTGTCTGGCTGCAATGAATAGAAATAGCAACAAATAGCCCCCATGACAGAGAGCATCAGCATCCTGTGACCCCCCCCCCCCAAGGCAAAGTCTCTATCATCCAGTTTCTGACCTTTCATACCATTGGATCTCTGACTGGCATTTTTAAACCCAGGCCCTTGTAATTTTCTGTTTCTTAATTGATATTTTTTAACTAATTAGCAGCACAGCTCTACCACTGTTGCTGTAATTATTAATGATCAATTAAAGCAGTGTAGGATGCTTTCAGTAGAAACACAAAGAAAATTAAACTCTCTCTAGCATGAAGACAATGAATTTTGCAAAGTCTCGGTTGCCATGGCTACTTGATTTGCTCATTCCCGAAGCTTCAGTCGCCCCTTAAAAAAAATAAAAATGGGGCCAAATTCTGCAGGTGCTAGATGACCCAATTAAATGTGGGAAGTGATTCTTATGATCCTGCTAACTTTTAATCCTATTGGTATTAGGGGTTTTGTTCGGGTTTTTTGTTTTTGTTTAGCTGAAGCCTGTTCTGGCTGGTCCTGGGAAGAGGATTGTACGATGATGGATGACATATCATGACTAATTAGATAATGTTAGGTTGTAAGCCCTAATAGACACAATGCATCTTTAAGATTAGTTGTTTCTTCTGAAAAGGGCAGCACACACACTGATGGAACAAAGCCATTCATTTCAGATCCATTCCATTTGCAAGTAATCCTTCACGTGAAATGGAAACAAGGTGTATGACATGCCAATTAACACATGTTAAGAATGCTGGAGCTTTTTCTCAACTTCTTCCAATGGCCCTGCTACTTCCCTGATGATAAAGAGGTTGATTTAAATGAAGGAGCCGATATGTGGGAAAGGGGGAAATGGCATCCTTCAGTTTGTCCCGTACAGCATTGACACTTAATGGTTCGAGTCTGAATGTAGACAGCCCAGCCCAGTAACCAGAGGAGCTGGAGGACAACTGAACTGCCCCAAGTAAGAGAATCAGAACTTTCCCAGTCAGTTGAAAGAACAACAACAAAACCCTTCAAAGACTATATTATTCACTCATCTCTCTTCCATCGTTGCTGTTGGGTTGCTTTAAACAAGGAGGATAGAAGGAGGGGATTAGTTTCCTGCTGCGGACTGGGAGATAACTATTGAAATGTTTGAAAGAATCACAAAAGAAGAAGAAGAAGAAAAGACTAAAAGCTGCCTCTCCCCCCCTCCCCACTTTAGCCTTCACTGCCCCCACAAGGGAAACTGACATGTAGAACGAGAGAAGATTGCATTTGTGTGCCTTCTACAAAGCATGTGAAGTCGAATTCCAGCAAACTTCAGGGTGTTTTATTATAATCACCGCTTTTTGTTTGTTAGGTTGTTTTCCCCCTCCTTTCTTTAAGCATAACACCATCGACCAAAATGGTTTGAATTCTTCAGCAGCTGGAGGAGAGGAAGGGTTTGGGGTTTTCATTTTGGAGGGGGGAGGCTTTGTGGATTAGAATCACAGAGGGTAAAATGACACAGCACAGTGCAGCTTGTAGAGTTTGCAAAACTCTTGAGGCTTTCATGTCAAGTTATTGTTTCAGGAATGTTGAAAAGCTCCTCTCTCCCTCCCGCTACTACCTCCCTCAAGAAATAATCTTCTGACAGCCTCTTTTCAGCTTCTTTCCCCTGGTCACAGGGAAATGCTCACTGCATTTTCCACAGCTGGTACGGTGCCAAGAGACTAATAACACAGTGTTCCCTTTAATGAGGTGGCAGCCTTCCTATTTTGGAAAATTAGGAATGTCAGTTTGCAGTAATCTCTGCCCCCGAGAAGCTGTGCTCATATCATTGTCTCCCAGCAGCACCCAGAATAAAGCTCGGCTACTATTTTCATTCCCAGGTCAAGCCTGAATTCCTACACTGAATTTCCCCTTAGCTCGCCAATCTAGTAAACAGCCTGCACCATACATGGCGGGTAGGTAATTCTTCCCCAAGCAAAATTCTATGCAGACAGTTTTCGTCACCTTGGTTCCATAAAATAACAGCGGCAGAAACAGGTAAAGTGGTATACCTGGCAGACAGAAATGACTATGCAGAGCTTTGAGTTACACGGAACTCTTAGACAGTGTTGCATATGGTGAAGAAGGCATACATCATGTGTCCATTCTCCTACAACAATCTGAGAAAGCAAAAGATAACCTCTTGGCCATTTGGACCTTGACAGTCATTGGATTATTGCACCCAGGAAGGAAGGAATGGGAAGAAAAACTGCCCATTCACTCATCTTTTGAAGTTGCCTTTTACTGAGCCATTTAGTCCGGGTTACAGAAGCTTCAGGTTGTGTTTTTTTGGGTTGCGGACAGCCGAAACCTGAAAGTACCGGAACGGATTACTTCCGGGTTTTGGCAGTCGCGCATGTGCAGAAGCGCTAAATCACGCTTTGCCTATGCGCAGAAGCACCAAATCGCAACCTGCGCGTGCGCAGATGCACTGCTGTGGGTTGTTAACGTGCATCCTGCACAGATCACGTTCGCAACCCGAGCGACAACTGTACTTTATTATTTTGCAAGGCCTTGGGAAGAGATCTCAGACCAAAGATCCACTTAACCAAATTTGCTAGGATTTGAGCTATGAACAAAGCATGTGCAGATCTACCACTTGGTTATGGACCTTCATGCTTTTAGCTTGAATCACAGAATGGGGGAAGGGACCCTGATGGTCAGTCCAACCCCCTGCAGTGTGGTGCAGGAATCCTGCCCACAGCTGCCCCTTGGTGGGCTTGAACCACCAACCTTCTGGTTAACAGCCAGACATGCCGACCCATTGTGCCACAAGGACAGATGCAGATTGCATCACAGACGTAAGGAAGAAGGATAATTTCACCGAGTTTTGGTTTTGAGTAGGAACCAACAGCAGCTGGATAATGTAATACAGAACTCAGCGGTCCCTGTGGAACCTGCAGAACCAGATGACGCTGTGTTCTGACTTGGTGTGAGGCTGTTTACTGTGCCTAAAGCTGCCACCCTGAAGCCACTTACGAAGGATTTGAGCTCCACTGAGCACAGTGTGAACATGCAACGATCTGCGTGCCACTGGAGTCAATGGCAAATCTCCCACTGACCTGCTGATTGTGGGGTGCATGAGTGGCCGGTAGAATGAATGCAAACTAATAGATGATCAATTTGTACTTCAGAACAACGGAGGAGTTCACCCACTCAAGCTCTAGGAAGGGAGACGCCACCGGGTTTTATGAAGCAATCGCGGAGGAGTGTTTTGTAACTGATCTGATAACATTATTACTCTTTGTGTTATAAACATAAATGACATCCAAAGCGGTTCTAAATTACTCCATT
This sequence comes from Podarcis pityusensis, assembly GCF_964106645.2. Classification (NCBI taxonomy): domain Eukaryota; kingdom Metazoa; phylum Chordata; class Lepidosauria; order Squamata; family Lacertidae; genus Podarcis; species Podarcis pityusensis. The sequence continues at coordinate 13,642,338 of NC_138032.1, read as the reverse complement.
GGTTTGAGCTTCATTTTCTCTCTGGCCCAAAAATAAATGAATAAAACCTATGTTTTCAATGGAAAACATCAGTTAATTTTTTTCTGAATTTTTGTTTGAGGGGGAGGGTATGCTACTGCTCAATCACAGCTATGGTAAAATCCTGCATATTTCCATAGTTTTCTGCAGGCAGTTCCCTATTATTCTCTAGGGGAAGAAACAGGTACCCAAGGTTGTGTGTCACTCTATAATAATAATAATAATAATAATAATAATAATAATAATAATTTATCATTATCATTATCATTATTTATTTATACCCCACCCATCTGGCTGGGTTTCCCCAGTCATTCTGGGCGGCTTCCAACAAAACACTAAAATACAATAACCTATTAAACATTAAAAGCTTCCCTAAACAGGGCTGCCTTCAGATGTCTTCTAAAAGTCTGGTAGTTGTTTTTCTAAACTTTTCCTGTCTCTGTATTTGTAGCATGGAGAGGGGGAGACTGGGTGACCCTCCCAGTGTTGCTATACTACAGCTCCCATCATCCCTGACCTTTGGCCATGCTGAATGGGGCTGATGGAAGTTGGAGTCCAGCAATATCTCAAAGAAAACAGGTTCCCCAGCCCAGCTATACCACAGATACCAATATGGTAGCCGAGTTTATTCTTGCAGCTGCATGCTGAAATATGATGAGGACAACAGTGTGATGAAACTTTTAAACTTGCAACTTTTATACTTGGAAGCCCCAGAGGCAGGTGGGCAGGGGGCTGCAGTAGAGGGAGAAATCGTCTTTAATGTGCAAGAAGAAGAAAATGATTAAGTAACGTATTTAGAGTGCTTTTCAATTTGTTAAACTTCAAGGCAATTTCCTCTCCTATTGAGACTGCCACATTGTTCTTTGAAAACAAAAGGGAATTAAAAAACGTGGCATTATTCATCACTGAATCTTTCAGCTATTTGTAATCCAAACACATTTTTAAAAAGTTGCTTCCTTTCACATTTTCTTTTCAGTTTCAGGGTAGAAAGAAGTTTGTACCCTGTGAACTTTGTCATTAGATGTCACTTCCTGTCAAATGCCCAGCATTGAATTTTGCAATAATAATACTAGTTGTTTGTTTGTTTGTTTGTTTGTTTGTTTGTTTGTTGTTGTTGTTGTTGTTGTTAAGATTCTTTTCCTGCCCTTCACCTTGAGGTCCCAGGTTGAGTTACAATAATTTAAAATTGTGCAATCTATCTTTTTGTGCAATCTCCCTCAGACAATAAAGCAAGATGAGCGCTGCAACCCCAGAGTCGTCCACGACTGGACCTAATGGTCAGGGATCCCTTTACCTTTACCTTTATCTTTTTCTTATTAATTGCATCCAACGTCTGCATTATTGTTTGCATTCCTGTAGTTGACGTTAATTCCTCAGCATAATATGTGTGGCTGTTGAAGATGTCACCAAGGCATATTTAAGCCATGACTAGATGAATAAGTTCTTCTTAACAAGCTACCATTGTCTCAGTTTAGAATCTCTTTATTCTACTTTTTTTTTATTTCACCAGATTAATATACTGCTTGATAGCAATAAAACCTCAAAGTGGTTTACCTAAAAAGAAAGCAATAATATTATAAGTAAAAAACAATCGAAACATTCAAAAATAACTAAAATCAATGATAAACCATATTAAAGCACATGTTGACATTCTACATGTCTGAATCGGCTTGCCTAAGCAAAAATGTTTTTAGCAGGTACTGGAAGGCGTTCGATGAAGGACCTGCTTGAGAGAAAAGACATAATTCACCCTTCCTCTCCAAAGGGAGCCCAGCATGCATCACAATAATACATAAAATACCATTTCACTGCTCCTGTGCATTTAATGACAGGAATTAAGTAGCTGAAGCTTTTCCCGGCATGGAGATAAGTGATGGCCCTTGCTAACTTCCGATGTGTCAGGCTGCTGGCAAGGGTAGTGATGGGCAGAGTCCCCAAGTCCAATCTGTAATTGGTCTGTTAAGATGGATTAATTAAGAGGACGTTTGCCGGACATCTGAAGCGAATCCATTTTTAATGGGTCAGTTATGCTTCGACGAGGCCTCTGGGGCCTGGAGTCCTCCTGATGGCTTCAGAAGTGTACAGGTGCCTTCTATTCTCCCTGAAACTTGCAGCCTGCTTCAGCCTGGCAAGACTAACCATTCTCTCCCCTCTCCTTTTCGTGACTTGCCAATATCAAGGAGGGCTTCGCTTTCCCGAGTCCTCCCTCTGAGCTACTAATCAATCGCACACAGGCACCAAACGGATTACCAGGCTTTATTGGCTTCTTCTCTGGCACCAGCTACACAACATCAAACGGCAAGTCTAAAACACGGTGTGTTCTCTCCCTCCCCCGGCAGGTTAACTCGAAGATTTATAGGGATGCTGGGGAATGCTGGCAACCAGCCAGCCCCATCACATGCCCCCACTTTGTGGACTAATTGTTACCACCTGCCTGAGGGGCCCCACCCGGTGATGCTTGCTCACAGGATCACTACTTCATGGCAGCCAGAGGCAGGGGAGTGGAAGAGAGGGTTCCATTCTGGATGGAAGGGGTGCAAGCTGAAAATTGTCTCTCTGCATGTGTGTGGCCTCCGAGGCATTAATGGCTCGTGGTACCATCTGCCGGGAATGCTGGATTATCACTGGGGCATCATTTAAGCAGGGGCACAAAAAGGGGAAAGAAAGAATTTAACATTTGATTAAAAAAATTTTTGAGGAGGTTTCATGGAAAAATTCAGAACTTTTTAGACATCCTTACACTCCCTTTTTCTGTTCTCTTTTTATTATTTATCGCCACCTAAACAAGGAGACACTCTACTGATATAGATAAAAAACTACTGTTCTGAATTTTTTATTTTATTTTAGGGTTTAGCATTGTTTTTATTTTAAATTGCATCTGATGGGCACCGTAATATTTTGTGTGCGCTTAAAAGGGCCTCTAAAGGTCTCAATCTGGCCCTGAGTAGGGGGCTGTGTGTCTTATTTTGCAGAGGCCAGTCCTCTGCTTGGAGAACTGTCTTGTCCAAGTCTGGTTTAAAGATAAAGAACCGTTGAAAAATGGCAGTGGGGTCTTTGAAGTTGCCCATTATTCCCCTGGATTGCTGCAGCCTGAGCAAGTTCCCAGGCCACGTGTTCCCAGTGGGGAAGGCTTTTGCGTTTTTGTTTAAATTCTCGCAATTGTTTCATCTGCAAGTATAAATCAGGATATGCACAACTTTAGGCATGTAAGAATCCTTTTCTGGTACTGCGTTTCCTGAAGGATTTGAGCACCGCACCCTCAGTGGGACAACTTAACCTGGAAGAAGCAAGAAATGCAAACCGGGAATCCTCATTGGACACATCTGATCTGTGCAAGCTGGAAATTATAGCACTGCCAGGGGGCAGGAGACTCTCTGCTGGTCTTGTGGTCCTTGCAGACAGGACCGGATTTAGGTTTGATGAAGCCCTAAGCTACTGAAGGTAATGGAACCCTTTACAGTGGTACCTCGGGTTACATACGCTTCAGGTTGCATACGCTTCAGGTTACAGACTCCACTAACCCAGAAATAGTGCTTCAGGTTAAAAATTTTGCTTCAGGATGAGAACAGAAATCGTGTTCTGCGGCGCGGCGGCAGCAGGAGGCCCCATTAGCTAAAGTGGTGCTTCAGGTTAAGAACAGTTTCAGGTCAAGAACGGACCTCTGGAACGAATTAAGTACTTAACCCGAGGTACCACTGTATATGTCCAGCTGTCCTTTGTCAACAACAAATTGTCACTGTATTTTGTGTTGAATATCTGCTATATCAGGCTTCCTCAAACTCGGCCCTCCTGATGTTTTGTGACTACATCATCCCTGACCACTGGTCCCGCTAGCTAGGGATCATGGGAGTTGTCGGCCAAAAACATCTGGAGGGCCGAGGTTGAGGAAGCCTGTGCTATATGGTAATTTATGGACCTAACAGGTATCTAAAGCCATTTGCACATAACAAAATATGTATTTTATCAAAGTAATTGATATACAAATGGGCAAACCAATGATATTTTAGGGAGCAGGCTATCAGGCGGGGGCCATTACTTACATCAGAGGAGCCTACACAACACAAAACACTGTTGGTGTATGTAGGTTTTATTTTATTATTATTTTTATCTTATATTTTGGAAATGTACATCCGGTTTTTTTTCTTTAATTTTTTTTGGGGCCCCCAAGAGAGTGGGGCCCTAAGATATAGCTTGTTTAGGTAAAGATAAAGGGACCCCTGACCATTAGGTCCAGTTGTGACCGACTCTGGGGTTGCTGCTCTCATCTCACTCTATAGGCCGAGGGAGCCGGCATACAGCTTCTGGGTCATGTCGCCAGCATGACTAAGCCACTTCTGGCAAACCAGAGAAGCGCACGGAAACGGCGTTTACCTTCCCACTGGAGCGGTACCTATTTATCTACTTGCACTGGCATGCTTACGAACTGCTAGGTTGGCAGGAGCAGGGACCGAACAACGGGAGCTCACCCTGTCGTGGGGATTCGAACCGCCGACCTTCTGATCGGCAAGCCCTAGGCTCTGTGGTTTAGACCACAGCGCCACCCACGTCCCATAGCTTGTTTAGCTTATATGTAAACCCGGTGCTACTTGCAGATGCCCAGTGATCCCATCCTAGGGAGCTTTCCCTGTCTTTCCCTTATCATTTCAAATTAGTAACGCTGATGCAAAAGCCCTTGTGCAGTGATCCTATCCATCTTCTCCTTGTACACAAAGGTCCTAGGAAGAAGCCATGCCTTCCACCTATCTCTTAACTGCAACCATTTATCCACCGGTCCATGCCACACTTCAGTATTACAGGTCACTGTCCACTTTGTTGTTTGGGGTTTGCAGGGGTTTTTTATTTTGTCAACAGCGAGAGCATCTTGTGAAGGAACCCATCCCGAAAAATTCCCAAATGCTACTTGGCTTTAGCAATTATTTGCTTGATCACCCAACCAAGGCAATCAGTCTCTTTATATCCTACTGTACAGCAAGTAAGTGTATCGAACAGGGAACACTGTCATGCTTATGAACAAATTTATTTTATGTTCCTTTCTGGGGGTTTTTTTGTACGTAATGCAGTCTTTGAAGCAGACAACTTTCCAAGTGACTCCATCTTCTCTCCCCCCCCCCCCCAAATTTGGCAATTTTTACTTAACCTTTTGATGGAGCTCAGTCCTCTGATGCCTGCATCTTTGTGTGAAGATGCCTGCTAGTGCCATCAGCAGTAGAGATCATATTTGCCTTTCTCTGGGAATAGAGAATGACAGTTTGCTGTTCCTTCCATGTGCCCAGTTGACCTAACTCGCTATGTTGCTTTTAGTACAGACAAGTTTATAAAAAGAGTTCACTTAACAGATTGCACATACTACCTCTCTTTTTTTCTGGTATTTTATTGCACTTTTCTAGTGGACTTGAAAGCAAAACAAACTCTAAAAATTGCATAAATATATCATAAATAAAAAAAAAATCCAAAATCAATTTGCCAGCAGTAACATTTCAGGTTGTTGTTTTTTTTAAAAAAGAAATTAGGGACGAGCTTAGCAAATCTTACTTCCCCTTTACCCTTTGTGGTTTATTGTGCCAATTTTAGCTTTGTAAGAATATTGGATAGAGAAGGGAGCTAGTAGAATTTGTGACCTATAAAAAGATGGCCACATTGTCCAGACACAGGCATGGTAAAGGAAAGGCATTCAGCACCTGCAGATTTGATGAAAAGATATTTCATTCGGAGGAACCTCCTGGTGTAAATTTGAATCAATATTATGGGGGAGAGGGAGGGAACAGGATGAACAAAGGATCTGCTGAGTTCTGTATATGACAGTTCATATTCACAAGAAGCAGCAGACCATTTAGAAAGAAGTAAAGAAAAATTGGGAAAAACATTGATGATAACCACAGATGCCCAGTGGAGTTACATTATGAAGGGATCTGTTTTTATTTTTTACAAGATCATGTTGGCATCTGAAAGGAAGGGTAAAATGAATAGTGCTATTATTGTTGGTGGAAATATGGCGTACCTAACGGAAAGTACTAACATCGTCGCTGGGCCTGTCATCATAATATAGCATGGTGAGGTGCTGTTTACCGTATTTTTTGCTCTATGAGACGCACTTTCCCCCTCCTAAAAATAAGGGGAAATGTGTGTGCATCTTATGGAGCGAATGCAGGCGGGAGGCTCTGTCAGCGCTCCCTTTAAAGAGCCGTGTGGAACGTGTGTGTGGCTCTTGGGGGCTTTTCCCGAGGAGGGAGAAGGGCTCTTTAAAGGGAGCGTGGCTCTTGGGGGAGCCTTAGCTGCACGCAGCCTCTCCCGGGCAGGGGATGAAGGCTCCCCTTGCCCGGGAGAGGTTGCGCGCCGCTAAAGAAGCCAGGAGAGCGAGCGGGATGCTGGCTGTCTTGGCTTATGCCATAGCCGCGCACAGCCTCTCCTGGCCAGAGAGGTTGCGCGTGGCTAAAGAGGAAGCCAAGAGAGCGAGCGGGATGCATCCTGCTGGCTGTCTTGGCTTCTGCCATAGCTGCGCGTGGCTAAAGAGGAAGCCAGGACAGCAAGCGGGATCCTGCTAGCTGTTCTAGCTTCTGGCTTAGTCATGCGAAGCCTACACAGGGGAGCGGGGAGCCTTCATCCCGCTCCCCTGCGGAGGCTTTGTGCGGCTATCCCTGGCTTTTGCGGGAGGTGGGGGAAGGAACAGAGCATGCAGCTCTGTCCCTTCCCCCACCTCCCAGAAAAGCCCCCAAGAGCTGCGCTCCCTTTAAAGAGCATGCGGCTCTTGCGGGAGGAAAGCCAGTAGGCTTGCTTTCGCTGAAGCCAGGAAGGCAAGAAGGATCGGTGCACACCGATCCCGCTTGCTCTCCTGCCTTCAGGGGTAGCCCCGCAAAGCCTCCTGAGCGAAGATGGAAGAGCGCTCCCTCTTAGCTCAGGATGCTTTGGGTCCCTTTCTTTTTTTTGGTTTTCCTCCCCTAAAAACTAGGCGCATCCAATAGTCCGGTGCGTCTAATAGAGCGAAAAATACGGTACTTGGTTGGGGTATTTTCCTATCTAGCTCAAGAGAACTGGCCCTCCCATTAAGCAGTGTGAGCAAGCTGCCTCAGGCTACTGATTTGGGGTGTCAGGGTCAGCAAATAGTCATTCAATTTATTGTTGTTGTATTATTGTGTTACTGTTGCACTTGTGTTGCCTGGAAGAGGTGCTTGTGGGAATTTCTGTCTCAGGTGACAAAATAACTTGACTGGCCTTGGGTGCTATGCATCTTTTCTTCAGCTGTGTAAATGTTTTGGGTCAGCCCCACAGCTCTTTGGTTTAGTAGTATCTCCTCTAATCAGCAGTACCTATCCAGTGTTTATATGGAAGGGTCTATATAGAAAGAACTGTAGCTTGGCAGTAGAGAACCAATGGTGGAGCATCTTTTCATGCAGAAGGTCCCAGGTTCAGCCCCCTGTATTATCAGGTAAGTCTGGGAAAGTTTCTGGAAAGCCGCTACCAGTACAAGTAGACACTACTGAGATGGAGGATCTCAGGCATAGCACATCTTTCACACCATCAGCTACCCAGTCCCTTAAAAAAGAAAAAAGAAAAGAACATGGAGATACAAATACTATGGAATCTGACAACAGATCCCATGAGGATCCCATGAGACTTTGGGGGTTACAGTTACACTGGAAGAAAGTTGCATTTTTTTAGAGACAAGCATTGGATTTATTCTTGAGTGCACTGGAAATCTTACTGAATATCCCTACAGATGCTGAAATTTTATGGATGATATGGACTCTTGCAGTAATGGTAGACCAGCTGAGAATGGAAAATCGATGCTTGGGGGTAGGCATGGAAGGAGATGGAAGCTTCTTTTAAATGACCAGAATGGACTTCTTGGGTTTCAGCAGATGCATGATTGAATTATGTGTCATCTTGTGATACGAAGTAGAATTAGTGGAAATCTTTGTTCTTTTCATGCTTATCGATCCTGCTTGTTTTTATTGTCTGCTTGTTATTTTTGTTATCCGTTTTTGGGGTCGTATTGGATTTTTGCTTTCCCCCTTTTCTTCTCATTTTGATGTGCATATAATTTTTAAAAAAACCAAAGCAAGCTAGCAAGCCAGCCAACACCGAAGTCGGTCATAAAATAATCAGAGTTCAGAAAAAGGCAATTTCTATCAGCCTCCAGTGCAAAGGTTTTTGTAACTTAAACCATTTTTTGGAAAGGTTGCCAATGGGTTAACCAGACACAGGAAAGGAAAGGGAATTATATGCAGTATAGTGCATATAAGAGAGCTGGACACTGACCTGGGAGACCACGGTTCAAATCCTCACTTGGCCTTGAAGTTCACTGGGTGACCTTGGGCCAGTCACTCTATCTCAGCCTGTCTCATAGGGCTGTTGTGAGTACAAAAATTGAGGGTGTGTGTGGAGAAGTGTGTAGTCCACCTTCAGCTCTTTGGAAAAAAGGTGGGATCTTATCTTTCCTTCCTTCCTTCCTTTGTCCTCAGCAGTTTTAGCAACAGCTCCTGCGTACGCTTTGTGCCGTCCTTCCAGGGTTCTCTTGCAAACACAACCTTCACATTCCAGCCTTCACTTGCTCAGCTCTTCTGCTGCAAATTTCAATTTTCATTCTATAATTTCAGCAATTTCTCTGACCAGTGGTTTGTATAAGGCAGCTTTCCATGGCTTTCCTACAGCTTGACACCTCAGGTGAGCCCGTGTATGAAGGCTGGGTGGAGCCAAGTCTAGAGAAAGATGCCCAGCTTGCTAAACTTTTAACAAACTAACAAACTCAATGGATAAAGCGATTTCCATTCTGCTCTCTGATTACATCGTATTAACTTGTGACACATGACGGTCTGACGTGCCGCAATGCCAATAATCAAGGTTTGGCCTTGTATTTTGTGCGCTAAATCGATAGCTGTTTGTAATTTATCTAACAGAAATCTCGAAAAGATCTGGTGAGGATAGCTCTTGCATGCAAACCTCTTCTTCGTTTAATTATTCCGTCCCTTATCTGGTGCTCTGAGCTCTTTGGATAAGTGTTAGCTTGATTGTTTAGCAACGAAGCTTTTGATAGTGTACTATCACCCTGCCAGATTCTATGCTACTTCATTCATGTTCTGCTTACGAGGAGGTAAAACAAGATCAATCAAGTATTAAGTAATTACTACACTGGACTATCACTACAAGATAAACCTGTAGTGAAATGCTCAGGCTATCTAATGTTTCAGCTCAGTTGCAAATATTTCCTGGATTACATACTGGCAAAAGGAAATTTTGCTCTGGTCAGACCTCACCTGGAGTACTGTGTCCAGTTCTGGGCACCACAGTTCAAGGAGGACACTGACAAACTGGAACGTGTCCAGAGGAGGGCAACCAAAATGGTCAAAGGCCTGGAAACGATGCCTTATGAGGAACGGCTAAGAGAGCTGGGCATGTTTAGCCTGGAGAAGAGGAGGTTAAGGGGTGATATGATAGCCATGTTCAAATATAGAAAAGGATGTCACATAGAGGAGGGAGAAAGGTTGTTTTCTGCTGCTCCAGAGAAGCGGACACGGAGCAATGGATCCAAACTACAAGAAAGCAGATTCCACCTAAACATTAGGAAGAACTTCCTGACAGTAAGAGCTGTTCGACAGTGGAATTTGCTGCCCAGGAGTGTGGTGGAGTCTCCTTCTTTGGAGGTCTTTAAGCAGAGGCTTGACAACCATATGTCAGGAGTGCTCTGATGGTGTTTCCTGCTTGGCAGGGGGTTGGACTCGATGGCCCTTGTGGTCTCTTCCAACTCTATGATTCTATGATTCTATGATTCTATGCTTGAATCAAAATAAGGTGAATTTGAACAACTTATTTTTAAAAGAACTGTATGTTGGATGCTAGGACGCAGGTGGTGCTGTGGGTTAAACCACAGAGCCTAGGACTTGCCGATCAGAAGGTTGGCGGTTCGAATCCCCGCGACGGGGTGAGCTCCCGTTGCTCGGTCCCAGCTCCTGCCAACCTAGCAGTTCGAAAGCACGTCAAAGTGCAAGTAGATAAATAGGTACCGCTCCAGCGGGAAAGTAAACGGCGTTTCCGTGCGCTGCCAGAAGCAGCTTAGTCCTGCTGGCCACATGACCCGGAAGCTGTACGCCGGCTCCCTCGGCCAATAAAGCGAGATGAGCGCCACAACCCCAGGGTCGGTCACGACTGGACCTAATGGTCAGGGTTCCCTTTACCTTTACCTTTATGTTGGATGCTGATATGTTTCTGTGTACATTTGATAGTGCAGATGAAAGTATTGCTGAGATCTACATGAGACCTAGAAGAATCTGATTATCTGATTGATCATCTGATTATCTAATTTTCCAATTAAAAATTCTAGTGTTGAGCAAGTGTGAAAAATTCTGCGAGAGTCAAGAATGTCTCAAAAGAACCTTGGGAATTCTGTTTTGTTCTGAGCTTTTTCATGAAGCGATGTCCATTTTGGATGCCATGGTTTTGGAAAGGCTCAGCAATGATCAAATTAGCATGCAAGTGCTTATTATTACTCATTGCATATTTGTAGCAGGTTTGCACAACTTGCAACCCACCAAACCATGCACACCGGCAGCAATCATGAATGGTGGCCCACCAAGGTCACAGCAAGCCTCCTCTTTTTGTCTGAAACTACAAATCTTGGCACAGAAGTGTCCAGCACCTGAGTCTCTGTCAGGGAAAAATGCAGGAAATAGTAGTAGTAGTAGTAGTAGTAGTAGTAGTAGTAATATAATGCTCTGCGTATTGCAAGGCACTGGTCTGGCAAGCGATGAGTTGTTCAGATCCTCTTATGGCATGGCACTAACTGTGCTTCAATACAGTGGACTTTGTGGTTTCAAAAGAAGAACTAGCAGACCTTTGATGCCTCTGTTTGTTCCTCAGTTGATCTTTTGTAACAGAAAGTGGAAGATCCGATGGAGGTGGGGGCTCAAACAATTTTAAACTAGGTGCATATCCTGGTTACCCCTCACTTTTTCCCAAATATTTTTTTTTGCATTTTAAGAGCAACAACCACGTTTCAGGAATAAAGAAACTAAGGTAAGCTGTCACAATAGCCAGTAAAGAAGTATTGAATGCAGCTATGTGATTTACATAGTCAATGAAAAAAACATACCAAAAGGGAAAGGATGTGTGTTCTAGAACTGCAAATGGTTCCATGGTCTAAATCGGAAGAACGGACCAGTTTTATTTCCCTGGGCTGTGCTAAGTCCAGACACTCACATAGACCAGGGTACCTGACATTCCTGCGCTGCTATATATGGAGATTAAATAAAATAAGGCCAAATGGCAAAAAAGCGTTCTCAAGCACTTTGGCCCATGGATACCAAATCTCTCTTCTTTTACACCAAATTATGTTGCAATGCAAATCCAGCTTCCTTCCCCCTCTCCAACTTACTCCTTGACATCACATTTCATTAGAAATGGGAATCCGACTCTGAAATTTTCAGGCACGGGAGTTGTACTCAGTGACCTTTTCCAACATACCAGGCCTTACATGAACTTGACATGCAACAGCGAAGGATTTATTTTTTTTAAGGGAGAGGATTAGATTATGCTTGGTGACCAGAGTGCTTCTTCCATCCTCCCTCCCTTGCGTGTCAAGGTATTGAAGGCAGAAGGAGGCGACTGTATTATCAGATCAATTTTGATTCACCCGCTCTAGCTGTGGAAGAGGAATCATGCCTGGAAGGATGCTCAAGGCATGTTCAAACTGTCTATCCAATTGCAAGGTGCTCTCTTGCTTCTGAACGAGACAGCCGAGAGACACTTGGGGAGCCCGAAGGGGGAAAACGAACATGTTGTTTCTTAATTAGGACACCTTTGGAGCTGCAACATGCAAAATGGCAGCGGAGGTTTCTGCCTAGCCCAGCCATTTTTAATCTGTGTCTCCCGAACGAGCCTTCTGTGTCCCACAAAGCTGGAGCGGGGCCAAGGGTGAATCAGCGAATCCATGCTTCTCAAAAGGTCAAAGGAGCATCATGCGCTCCTCTGCCCATAAATATGTCAGGAGCAAAAGTGCTGAGGTGAGCACTCACATGGCATAAATCTGCAATGTAGATGAGCAGGAGCAGCATTGCATTAATGCAGTCTCATGACAGTGACAGTTACAAGACTGGAAAAGGCCATAACCCCATCACTTGTTTTGTGTAACCTGCCAACCTTCTCTGCTTCACCGTATGAAAACTGAGCAATAGTGGGTTGGCCTGGCTGAAGCCTATGTCTTTTCTTTCCATGGCTGTTTCTACCTTCATGCATGCTAGCATTACCTGGCTGAGACGCTTATCAGCAAAAGTCAGGTTTCGCAGTGCAGATTCAATTCACACTTGGCTTGGATTAGTCTTACCCACAACTGGCATGTATTCACAAGCACAGACCCCTCACTATGCGGTATAATGAGGCCTGTGTGTGCTTTGTACAGTTGTTGTTATTATTAGTGATTACAGCAGTATTAGCAGCAGCAATTAGTACAGTGGTACCTCGGGTTAAGTACTTAATTCGTTCCAGAGGTCCGTTCTTAACCTGAAACTGTTCTTAACCTGAAGCACCACTTTAGCTAATGGGGCCTCCTGCTGCTGCCGTGCCGCCGGAGCATGATTTCTGTTCTCATCCTGAAGCAAAGTTCTTAACCCGAGGTACTATTTCTGAGTTAGCGGAGTCTGTAACCTGAAGCGTATGTAACCTGAAGCGTATGTAACCCGAGGTACCAATGTACTTTTTGCCTTTTTCATGGATCAAATGATAACCCTCTGTTTAGCACACTTGCGAGCCCAGGCTCAGCGGTGCCGAGAGTGAAAGGGAGGCTGAATGCAACCCAGGCAGCTATAAAACACATCACAGCTGTGTGGGATGAAACAGGCCACAACTTGATTGATTAAAGATATCAGCAGGATTGAGTTGCAGGCATTAGGTATATATCCTGGAACGTGCCAGATTGCTGGTTGGCAAATTATGGACCACCCTATAATGTGCATCAATTCTAGGCAACCCCCATAATCACCATTTGGGGGTGCTATAACCCGTCAGCCCCCAAGCTGGGCATCTAGACAAGAAGCTCCTTCCCCAGACTCCCTTTACAGGGATACTCTGCTACCCAGTGGCTGAGCTACATGATCCAGCACCTCGAGTAGCGAACATGCGGGAGCGTGGCATGCATTCCGGGGTGCGGGTCACGGGGAGTGTGCGTTGCAGGTCCTGGGGTGTATGGCAGGCGGTGCATGTCCCAATGGGGTGGGCGCGATGTCACCCTCCCCGGATGGCACCTGGGGCAGCCCACTGCTCCCCACCTTCATCTGCCAGTGCTGCTACCATGATGTAAGAAACCCCACCCACACCACTTGCTAAGTCTAGAGACCCATTCCTAATCCACCATCAAGTTGTGACAGTCGCTATGAGGCAGGCAAAACCTCCAGACCGGCCAGTTGGCCAGCAGGGAAAATTCCTTCCTGGCCTCCAAAATGGCGACCGAAGGACTTCCATAGCAAGCCAAACCAAAGCTTGCCCACTTGCTCCTGGGCAGCTACCAGACATACATTTAAGGGAAGGGAGAATGAGAATCTGGAAGACAACTTAGGTGCGCAGGGGCTTATATTTCAAGGGAGTGGACCAGAGGGAAGACTGAAAGGTGGGGTCTCTCTTTTGGTCCATGTCTGGCCCATGGTAGAGTCCTCAGCAGCTGGCCTGGCTGGCGAAGGAGGGAGGACCCCCCCCTCCAGCCTATGTCACAGGAAGGAGCCTCTTCTGCCTTGGCCAAGCCAAACTAAATCACAAATGCTGCTTCCTCAGAGCTTGAGCAAGGGGGCTGTAGGAATAACGGAGACGACAGGAGGTTGTATGCAGATGAACTGTGCAGAAGTACGCTGGCAAGCATGCTCCAAGCAAGCTGCCTACTAGCTCTGCCGAGGCTCCTTTTATTAGCAGAAGTCAACAAATGGAAACAGTAGTGAAACCACCCTGAACTAAACGTATTCCCATCTAAGCACATTTCCAGCATTAGCAAATACACGTGTCAGCGGGTGTTTCCCTCAGATGTTCCCCCGATACTTGATTACGTCCCTGGTCATGCTCCAGCCAAGCGTTATGTCTAACAAACAAATTGTCAGAGGAAAAAAGGTCAGGGGAAAAACCCTGTTTTCTAGCCAAGAAGGCAAAAGGTCAGGGAAAGCAGGCGCAACGCTCCTTGACATACTGTTGCATGTCTGGTGCGAGGTTTGCCTTCGCAAAGTGGAGCGTTACCTCCACATGGGGCCTTATATGAAACAGCAGCAGGTACACCCATTTTACATTGTGAGCAGAAAATCCCTAATAATGCTATTCATTGGGTTCTCAACCTCTGCCATAACTCCCCTGAAACAAAGGCTAAAATCTGTTTCAAGTTAGTAACGTTCAGCTCGCAAGTGACTCTTCCAAACATTACCTGTGAACTGCTGGAACTTCATGGATCTCTGGAATTATTTAGCACATGACATAACCATTGGGTTAGATCTATGTGTCCTCAAAGTGCACATTATATTTTCCTCCCTGCATAGGCAGAGGCAAAAGTTGCCCGTGGGGTTCTGTCATCATTTCCCTTTATGGGGTTGGCCTTCTAACTTTCAGAACTATACACATGTGAAAATGCCATGTTATTAGAGAGAGTATTGACATTTATTAAAATTGCTGCCTGATCTTCCCCATCGTAAAGTTAAGGCCTCCTGCTTCCTAATGGATAAGATGCTATGGCACGCCATTGGAATAAAGGAATATTCATTTCCACGATGCACGGAGGCAGAGTGTTTCACAGTGTATAAACTAGCCTAAAGGTAAAGGTACCCTGACCATTAGGTCCAGTCGTGACCGACTCTGGGGTTGCGGCGCTCATCTCACTTTATTGGCCGAGGGAGCCGGCGTACAGCTTCTGGGTCATTTGGCCAGCATGACTAAGCCACTCTGGCAAACCAGAGCAGCACACGGAAACGCTGTTTACCTTCCCGCCGGAGCGGTACCTATTTATCTACTTGCACTTTGCCATGTTTTCAAACTGCTAGGTTGGCAGGAGCAGGGACAGAGCAACGGGAACTCACCCCGTCGCGGGGATTTGAACTGCTGACCTTCTGATCGGCAAGTCCTAGGCTCTGTGGTTTAACCCACAGCGCCACCCGCATCCCTTAGAAACTAGCCTACTTCGTTGCAAATGTAACATTGACATTTGTTGCTCCAGCCCACTCTCCTCTCCGGCTCTTTCATCGCTGGCATGTGGCCCTTGGATGGTTCTCCAGAAGGAACTACGGCCCTCAGGCTGGAAAAGATTTCCCGCTCCGGCTTTAGTATAAAGAGGTTTTGTCCTGCCAGAATGCGATGGCTGAACATGGAGCATCTGCTGTATCCCCCAAAGACCAGCTGTATTTCTGGTTGGAAAATGCTTGGACTTAATAATAGATTCTCCCCCTAGTTTCTGAGACCAGAAGTTGGCCTTGCGACAACCATTTGCTGGGCTAGAAATGCCGTGTGCTTTGTGAAATGCAAGGCAGGTGGTCAGCCTAATGTTATCTATAACCTTATTCAATGCCTTCAAGAGTTCTGGCATCTGTTTCGCCTGTCCTTTAATTACAGTTGTTTGGTTATGGAGTGATGGAATAAAAATGACAGATTGCAGTGTTCCTCAATGTAACAAATAATCTACAGGCATGATCAAAGTTGCTGTTAATTATTGCCAGTTTCTTTGTGTCGTGCTTTTGATCATTATTTCCTCCCCATGAAGATCTCTGACTTCCAGGCAAAAGAGAGAGAGGGGAGAAAAAACACATTGTGGATTTTTGCAGTTATAGATCTTGCTTTTGTTGTTTTTAAATTACATAATGCATTGGGGCTACAGAAAAATTAAGTGTTAGTTTGCTTTTGATAAATTGAACCCAAAGTCTTGTGTGATGTAGCTGTCACTTCATTAAACATCTAGAAGACGGTACTTGCAAAACAAGCTGTCTTGGAGAAGATCAATGTTTTGTGATGTAGTTAGCTAATAATTCAATTTCTTCGTCTTTAAATGTAATTAGGAGAGAGAATTCAAGAAACACAAAGGCTCATGAGGAATGGGCAGGTTGTGCCAGGCAACGTTGATGCATGGCAGGGACAGGGAACTTGTGGCCCTGCAGGAGTTCTTGGGGGACAACTCACATAATCAGTGGCCATTGGTCATGTTGGCTGGGGCTGATAGGAGTTGGGGTCCATCAACACCTGAATGGTGGCAGATTCCCTACTCCCTACTTCCTTCCACACCTATGTTTTTTCCATGGAGGAGGAAGGATTGTTCCGTACCTAGGAGGCCACAGTTGACTGCAGCTCAGCAGCCAAATACTGCGGTCTGCTAGGTATGGGACAATCCTTTAAGGATTGTCTCTCTTCTCATGGCATTTCAGTTCACTAGTTCTGCATCAGGGTGCTCCCAGACCAAATACAACTGCAGGTGTGGACCATCTTCAGCACCACCTCCATTTTAATGTTTTGAATATCTTGTGGGGGTTTTTTTAATTGCATTTGATGCACTATCTGTATGCATGGTTTAACCCTGTCATATAAGGTGACAGAGGTGCACACACAGTTCTGATCACAATCGGTCACAGACATGTCCATTTGCTGAACGAGCACTGATGTTGTAAGTTTTCCTGTGAACAAAATACAGTGAGCATTAGCACTATGCTGACCATGTAGGTCATCTTTTTGTTGTTGTTGCAAGCTTTGCAAGTGAAGCTGAAAGCTTCATAATCTTTGTTTCAGTTGTCGAGAAGGCCTCTAGGAGGTGACTGAGCCCAGGTTGCCTCCTCCTAAATCTGGTCCTGGTTCTGCACACTAAATTGAATTCTAGGCATGGAAACCAAGCCATAGAAGAGGGTATCTGCTTGCTCATAATGCTATAGGTCTCATGAGAAAATAACTACAATGAATGCTCTTATTATACACTACTTCTCCCTCCTACATCGCCATTTAATTGGAATTTTCTTTGAACCCAAGAAAGAGACTTTTTGCTGAATCTCCCCCTCCCACCTTCCCTGAAATCTGAAACAGTGCCTCTGATTGCAAAAACGATGTGCTGAGGTCCGGAATAGAAGATTATCAATTTCTTTAGTTTACTTTCCCATGGCTGTCTTTACATCACCTTCAAATCTCAAACTTAATTATTTTCGATGACTTGACCCTAACCTCTCTCCACATCACAAAGAACCTGTAATGTTTGCAACCATTAGCAACCTCTGTGAAGGGGAAAAAAATTCAGAACGCTCTATGAGAACAGTGTGGCTGCATTATATTACCTCACGGAGCACCGTTAAGCACACACATCGGCACTGCCAAAGGAATAATTGAGATTCATAAGAAAACCCCAGAAATCACTTGACTCCTGATCCCCCAACTCCTGTTTCCCCCTTTCACTTAAAATCTTTCTGGCCAGCAGTGGATGTAGTGGATACAGAGGAAAAGGGAAGGAGGGAGGTCTACCCTCACTGTGCTCTGATGTACCATATAACAACACTTCAGGATGAAAGCCCAAGGGCCCATGGGAAATATTCAGCAAAATGTGAGGGACAGCCATTCATATATATATATGGGCTCTTCTGTCTCCCAACATTAAGAATCAATCAGACTGTTTGTATGTATAGCCCCATCCTGGGTTCTGTTTCTTGGTCACACCAGAGTGTGACGGAATGATGCAAGGGCGAGATAGAATGTTGAGAGTAGTCTTTTATTCCTATCAGTGTCAGGAGTGAGATTCTACAGTGATCACTAAGATATTGGTGATGGCTCATCAGCTCTACTAATTAAGACCCTGGCTATAAAGTGAGGGGGGGGGGGATGAAAAGTCAAAGCTTGTCGAAATTTTAATATGCAGTGGAAGCTGAAGCAGGATTTAGAAATATCTAAGTTGGAACTCTGGAGTTTCCAACCCCTCTCAAATTAAACTTGATATCTTCAATTACTCACGTTTAGATCCCATTGGCAGGAGGTTGCTGAAGGCTTATTGGCATTTTGTAATACTTGGGTGTCTTTACAAATATACAGGTGGAACATAGCAGGAGGCGCATGGTATAGCATGGTATAATAACATGTGCATTGTACACTTGCACAACAAAACATAATTATAGAAAAAAGTGTACAAACATTATTTTCTTGTCCTTGCCCCTGCAATAGACTAGTTAGGTAGGCCATTATCCGTCCTATTTTGCAGGTGAAGACCGGTTCACTGAGATTGTCTCTGCACACAGACATATAGAAAGCCTGTGGCCTATAAGCAGTATTTGAAAACAGGATTCCACCATCCAACTTCCATTTTTCCATTGGATCTCACTCACTGAACATTTGTGTGTAAATAGTAAATCTTGAAGTCTTCTAGTCCTTGAACTGGTGGTACTCTGAACCTTTTACCTGCGTGCTGCATTCCGTGTATAAACAGTGATGGTGTATTACTAGCTGGTACTTGTAAGGTTGCAATAGAATCAAGATGAAGTAGCCTTCTGCTCTAGTTGCGATGCTCAGATTAGTTTATTTCTGTTCTGGGTCAGTTTTGCCTACATTCAATCACAGGTCTGTTCCATTCCATTTTGTTGCGAGTTTTTTTAAAAAAAACAACAACAATGCACCAAAAATCACATTTAAAATGCATACGGTCTGTATGCATCTCCCCCGAAATACATCATTTTGTTTGCGTTCTAATGCATGTTACCTTCAAATACACATACATGCATCCCCCTTCCAAAATACACATTTTTTTTTGCATGCATTCATTTTTGAACTGAAGTGACATTGCAAAATTCAGAGAAACGTACAATCTGGCTGATAGCTGCGTTCCGATCCGCAAAGACAACTAGTATCAGCAGTTAGGTCAGCTCACTTCAAAATGCAAATGGAACAAATTTCTTCTTCACACCTGCCTTGTAGCATCTACCAGGTGGCTATTCCTAGGAGGAACTGGTCGCTGGGCAGGGTATCAAACACAAATCTTACCCTTGTTGGACCCACAGCAATAGCTCTACCAGCGACTGCAGTGGACTTGGGATTTTCTGGTTAGTAGTTAAGGGGAGAGTTATGGGTTGTTTTACAGAGTAAGAAGTCTTTAGCGTATTGTAAAACTGGGGCATTTGGATCCGTTGGGTCCTTCTTGCTGTTTTCTGCGCACATGGTTGTAAATGGTGTCCAATACACTAATGAATGAGGCCCCAAGTACCCTTGTTGGTGCTTACGCACCAGATGGTGCCGTATACCTTATTGGTCAACAGAGCAGGATTACAATGAAGACAAATTGAGCTAATAAAGTAGAACACACTTGTGAATTCTGAATAAGGCTGTGTACACAGTATGAGCATCAGTATGAGCCTATCACTCTTATATATAAAAAAGTGAGTGGTGGGGAAAACAATCCGATGTAAGCATAAGGGCAATCCCTGTGCCAGGTAGGTGTAAACAAAGCCTTGGGGTTAACAGGAAAAGGATAATCTATGTTAGAATATTTGAAAACAAATACATAAAACAGCCAGCGTGTTGTGAATGCTAATAGCGACTAGGCTGCATGTTTTCTCCAGCTGCGAATCTGGGATATGGCAGCAAAATTAGAGACTGCAGTTATAATGGAGCATTTGATTTGCAATTAATTTTAATTTGACAATTACAAAGGTAATTGATTTAGGAACATAAGAAGAGCCCCAGAGAATCTAGATGCTGCCAAACTGCTGCTCCAGTCCTGGGAGATGGTTTGCATCGTATGAAATATCCCCACCGGCAGGTTCTTCCGCAAGATGTGCCCTTGAGCCCAGGAAACACAGGAAAGAGCAGGGTGCTACAAATTTTGCTTTCCTGTTTCCCAGATATTTATTTATTTGATTTGCATCCCACTTTTCCTCCAAGGAGCTCAAAATGGCATTTACAGTTCCCCCTTCCCCATTTTATCCTCACAACAACTCTGTGAGGTAGGTTAGGCTAAGAGACAATGACTTGCCCAAGGTCACCCAATGGGCTTCATGGCTGAGTTGGGATTTGAACCCTCGTCTCCCAGGTCCCGGTCCAACATTCTAACCACTGCACTACACTGGCTCTCACAAAATTAGAAATCTGTGTGTTTGGGTTTTAGGTGGCTCTCAGGTAAGAAGAGGTTGTATACTTATGGCTGCTATTGATGAACTTGCCCCACATTGATTCTCCCCTGCTAAAATGTGTGACCAAATGTGTGACCATTTGCGCAGGGCAAGGGAACTGCTGCTATCTAAACCTAAGTGTTAGGTTATCAAGTACTTACAAAGTGCTTCTTCTGGAAACTCTCTTATGACAGATGTATCCAGTGCAGCATTTTCTACCTGGGAGCAGAACTCCAGGATCTCAGGTGGAGTTTTGCTGTATCACCTCCTACCTGATACACTTGTTCAGCTGGAGATGCAAGGCATTGAACCTTGGACATCCTGTCTCCAAAGCACATGCTCTACTCTGAGCCACGGTCCCTCTCCCAATTGGACCACAAAGCTTTTTTTGGTCCCTTCCAACCCCATAAGCCTATGTCTTACAGAACAACATTGTAACAGGTTGCATTTAGTTTGTCATTTCCATTGGAAGCCTCCCATTAGATTCTTCCTAGGAGAGCAGTCCCTGTCTGATGCCATTTGGACAACTTACCTGATCAGTCAGTCTTGTTCAATTAGGAGAGCTGCCAATAAGGAGCGAACGCTAAATGTCAGAAAACAGTAGTGGAAACAGCCCCCATCAAAGGGCACGTTAAACTAGTGTCTCTCACATACAAACCATTTCAGCTGTGCGTGAGTGATAAGTGGTTTGGACATTGGGAAAATGCCTCATCTAGAGGGATCTGAATACATAAACACATGAACACACGCACACAAGCTTCACTGCTGGCAGAACTACCAGAATTGCACTGCAGACAGATTTAATTTAGCTTGTGCTTGGCAAATCTTTACCATTCAAGATGGACAAGTCAAAGGAAAAAGGGCAGAGCTCGGGAACGACTCTAATGAGTTCTCCTGCTGCAGATATAGATGGCAGATAATGCCGTTACAAGTTTCAGCTGCCTTGATTGTTGTGAATGGACCTGTCACTCGGCAACTGATGGACAATCCAGGACTTGACGAAAGGTCTTTATGTCTCTTAATGGATGAAAATCTCTCTTCATCCTTTCAGAGCAGGGATGGGAAATCTGTGGCCCTCCACATACTGCTGGGCCACAATGTCCTTTGCCACTGACCATTGGGAGTTCAACAACAACTAGAGGGACAAAGGTACCCCTATCTCTTTTAATAATAATAATAATAATATTAATAATAATATTCTCTATTTTTAGTAATGCATTAGTGAATAAAGTCACATGCTCCAAACAAGGTCTCAGGATTTCACACCACAAATCTACCTTTCTTCCACTGATTAGCCTGCTTTCCCCTGTTCTACTCCATTTGCCTGTGATCTGTCACCAGGAAGTAGGCTGTACACAACTGCCCATGTATCAACTGGGGGGGGGGGGCAAACACAAAGTCAATGATGACTCATAACTTTCATGCAATTGGAAATTTATGCAAAGTAGATTCATCCTCTTGCTTTCTCCACGTGGGTTTTTATCGGCGCTGAGAGCACTGGGCATGTCAGACACTCACCTAATTGATTTGTCTCTGGCTGTGCATTTTTATTAAAAGAGTGGCTCAAATCACAAAGTCAGAGACTCAGTCCATATTTGGAACATCTCATTGGTCACAAAATGCACAGTCAGAATCTGGATCTTGCGACTGGTCATTTCTCACATTTGGAAGGTGGGTGGGTGGGTGTTGTATGCTACTTGCAATTTTCAAAGGAGAGGAAGAACCATTGCAAAGTTAAGTCAATGACACATTAAATCAGAAGGCCAATAAAAACTATTCCACACTGAAAACAGTAAAATCCATATTCATTAGTTTAAAATAAGGTCGGTGATATGCTGGAAGACTGGGAAAACTTTAATACACTTTTGTTGTTGGCAAGGTTCTATATTTCTTTTCTCCTGTTGGACTCCTGTACTTTTATCATTCGTGGGGCAAAGATATTCCTGAAGGAGCGTCTCCACCCCCATTGTTCTGCCCAGACAATGAGGTCCAGCATTGAGGGCCTTCTGGTGGTTCCCTCACTGCGAGAAGCCAAATTACAGGGAACCAGGCAGAGGGCCTTCTCAGTAGTGGCACCCGCCCTGTGGAATGCCTTCCCATCAGATGTCAAAGAAATGAACAACTATTGCAATTGTGTTTGTGTGGATTAATTTACTGCTTTTCTGCAGCCCTCTCTTTCCTGCAGCAAGTGTGTTTCCTGCAGCTAACACAGCTCCCACTAACAGAAGGCAGTATACCTGAAGGAGTGTCTCCACCCCCATCATTCTGCCCAGATACTGAGGTCCAGTGCTGAGGGCCTTCTAGTGGTTCCCTCACTGCGAGAAATGAAGTTACAGGGAACCAGGCAGAGGGCCTTCTCAGTAGTGGCGCCCACCTTGTGGAATGCCCTCCTATCAGATGTCAAGGAAATAAACAACTATCTGACTTTTAGAAGACATCTGAAGGCAGCCCTGTTTAGGGAAGCTTTTAACATTTGATGAATTTCCCTCACCTTCATCTTTTTAACCAGAGACGTTTCCTTTTAACCTTCAGAACTACAAGCCAATCAGAGCATGAATTACCTCAGCAAGGATCATGCCAGTCTGGCTGGTTGCTAGGCAACATCTCCACCAACCTTGGTTGGCCTGTCAACAGAATTAACCCTTAGGTTACTAACTGACCTCTGCTATTGCACTTCCAGTAGGAACTTCAGATCTTTTGCATGCAAAGTGAGTTCTCTACCACTGAGCAATGATACTTTTTAACAATGCCATAGAATTCCTCCATGCTTAAGAACTTACCCATCGTAAGTAGTGTAACAATAACCAGACATTTCAAGCATTGAAAGTGTTCAGTGCCTGAACTTCATGGCTCCGTTGAATGGGGAGCATTTATACAGCTGTTAAATATGGATGAATGATGGTGATTTCAAACCTCCTGGTCAGAAAGCTTTATCAAAAAAGAACAGGGGGAAATGGAGACATTCACTGTTACTTTGCACCAGCTGAAGATGTGTTCTGAAGATGTCTTTGTCACTGTGCAGAAAAGGCGCCGTCATTTTATTTGTGTGAGAGAGTCATATTTTGATTTCTTGCTGTGTATTACTCATTTCCGGATTGGTTCATAGACTGTGCTATTATCCACCATTTTCAGTACCGAAAGCTCTGATCTCATGACAGACTAGAAGCCCAAGGAGGAGCATTGACAGATATTACAGCGTGACTTTATTCATAACCTTTTACACAATATAGCAATTTATCCTGGCTATGCTTTCCCCCCTTCCAATATTCTTTTTGATTTTATTTTTCGAAAGACCCTGTTTTGACACCATTTATTTATAAAAGCCTCATTTTGGACTCAGTAGGGACATTTTTGCAAAGTGAAGTGATTCTATCCAGTAACGGCCTGCTCACTCTAATATCCTGGGTATTATGGCGTGTAGGATATAAATTAAGTTACATTCTGTGCTGTTGAAAGGTTTATTTTATTTACAAAAACCTCTGAGTCAGCGCCGTACTCTGACACACGGCACCTTAATGTTCCCCACAAATGCAGTCAAAGAGCATTCACCCATTTTCGCTAAATATGATCAACACACATATTCTTCTGGTGCAAATTTGTTAGGCATTGTAGGTTAATAATAATTGCATTTTCCAGATGTCAGCCCTCTTAAGATGCAGTACCCCTCTACTCATTTAACAACGAGTTGATGCAGAGGCCAAAACTGTACTTCAGTTCTTAACAGCCCAGCCCATCCTTCAGTTTCTGTTAGTGTTGCCGCCGCAGTGTCTGGCCTAATTAATATACAACACATTAATGGATTTTCCCCAGTGTCCTAAAAAAAGAAGAGGAAAGGGGAGGGGGAAGTGCCAGGTGACTTTAAAACTGGCTTTTATCAAAGCTGTCTTTAAATTCATTGAAAAGCAAGAGTCTTTCTGCTGATACCCACCAAATACCCATCTCTCGTACTTGCTGACTCCTCTTCGTTTTAACATGCTGTAAACAGGAATTTTAGTAGAGGTGTAATGCTCACCACTTTCAGGATTTAGTCGATTTTGCTGATATGGCGTGACACCTATATAGCTTCCTAGATCTCCAGGAGAGCAGGGCGGAGGGGGGGGGGCATTCTCAGTAGGGTGGTGTATTTTTTTTGAAAAGGGCAAAAATGGAGAGGGATTGAAGTTCTCTCGGAAAATACCGTATTTTTTGCTCTATAAGACTCACTTTTTCCCTCCTAAAAAGTAAGGGGAAATGTGTGTGCGTCTTATGGAGCGAATGCAGGCTGCACACATATCCCAGAAGCTGTTGTTCTGACTTCTGAGATTCAGAATATTTTTTTCCCTTGTTTTCCTCCTCCAAAAACTAGGTGTGTCTTAGGGTCTGGTGCGTCTTATAGAGCAAAAAATATGTAAGTGCTTTCAGGTGCTTTGTCAAATTTACTGAAGCTGAGACCGACGACTCAAATATGGAAGTACTGAGATAATTTTGGACCAGATCAGATTATACTTTTGTCCAGATCTGTACTCCTACACATGGTTAGCTCAATGTATGCCTTATCAGCTAAATATCTGGCATGTGGCCCCTTTAAGAGAAAAAGTGATGATCTGGAGAGCTGACTTGTAGGTGTGTTCTGGCTGGAGAGGTTGGTTACTTCTCTGTGCAGGCTCCTAGGCCTCATCAGAGTTTGTTTAAGCACTAATTCAGCTTGTAGAGAGTTTCTACATCAGGTTTAGGGGACCATTGGGCATCCAAAAGTTGCTGAACTACAGCTGCCATCAGCCCCAGTAAGCATGGCCAGTGGCCAGGGATGATGGGAGGTGTTCTTCTTCTTCTTCTTCTTTGGTGATCACTTGTAGCTGGGTTAAAACATGGTTTTAACAGTGGGTCCATAAGTGACTGTGGAGGCCAATTCTAGATCCACACGCCCTTCCACAGTGGGGACATTGGTTTCTGGGCGGGAGTTGATCATGTTGTGGATTTGCCAAGCGTGCCTTCCTCTTAGCACATTTCTCCCTTGTGTCCTGAGTTTGAGTGTCTTCAAAGCCCATGACACCTTTGGTAAAGGCTGTTCTCCAACTGGAGCGCTCGCAGGCCAGTGTTTCCCAGTTGTCGGTGTAGCTCAGCAACATCTGGAAGGCCACAGCTTCTTCATACTTGCTCTACACAAAGAATTGAACGCAGTCAGGACCTAGACCATGTCTTCCAACCCAACCACCCCTTCTGTTTGATCCACCTTTGATGCTGCTGGCTGTCGAAACACGGGCATAAGATTTTTTTAAAGTTGTATGTGCAGAAAACGAAAAGCGGACAAGCCCAGGA
Organism: Podarcis pityusensis; assembly: GCF_964106645.2. NCBI lineage: Eukaryota > Metazoa > Chordata > Lepidosauria > Squamata > Lacertidae > Podarcis > Podarcis pityusensis. The sequence goes on along the minus strand of NC_138032.1, from coordinate 13,616,959 downwards.
TTTCAGTTGGTATATCAACTGTGCAACCTGGATTTAGTTGTATTTACACCTTTAAGAACATCTATGCCCCCACATGGATGCCTGTTGGTAGGGCTGGCCCAATATATTTTGCTGCCTGAGGCAAAAGACAATATGGTGTCCCACTCCCACTCAACCGGACTGGCAGCTGAATATTTCAGTACTGGCAAGAGGAGAATGGCCTCCATTGAACCTGGGCTAGTTATTGGAGTGGAGGTGGGACAGGCCAGGCCACAAGGCACACACAGCTCTGTCTTCCAGCAGGGGGATACAGTCAGCTATTTCCTGTAGAAATTGCCAGGGGACTGCTGCCACTGCTGGTCCACAACATCTGCCACCTAAGGCACCTCACTCTGCCTAATGGTAGAGCTGGTCCTAGCTATCAGCTTCAGAGGAAAGGCTAGGTAGGGTGGGAAGGAGATGTGCATGGGAATGGATCAAGCTAAGGCACAATCCTTTGCAATGTTCCACTTTAGCAGCTCCTTCCCTTTTTAAAACACCTCTAGCATTAGACCTGCCAGAAGGAAAATTGAGAGTGGGAAAAATACTATGTGTGCTCCAGGAGCTGGTAAAACTGAGCAGCTAAAGTCAGGCTATAAGCTTTAAAACTTTTTCCAATGTACTTTTGGACGGTGATCTCAGAACGCTGTCAAGGACGCATACCTTGATGGTGGTAATTTTACTTAAGTTTCCCTTCCCACATTTTGAGGTGTTATCTCTGCCCTGGAAGAAAGCCCTTCTCTTAATTTCTGTGTGTAACAGGGCAGCAGGATGGAGCTGCTCAGTGCTGTAGGAAAGGAAGGCACTCTGTACATACTCAGTGGTGCTTCACTTTATCACTTCATATCTTTCCTTTAAGGCAGTGATGGCCAAACTTGGCCTTCCAGCTGTTTTGGGACTACAATTCCCATCATCCCTGACCACTGGTCCTGTTAGCTAGGGATGATGGGAGTTGTAGTCCCAAATCAGCTGGAGGGCCAATTTTGGCCATCACTGCTTTAAGGCAATGGAAGAGTCAAAGATTGGAGAGAGGATTGCTAAATAGATGTGGCTAAAGGGGGAAGGTGGGGCTAAAGATCAACACTATTTATTTACTTATTCATTCGTTTCATTTCTATCCTGCCTTTCATCCATTTTCAGTCCATGTTCCACCTCTGACGTATGAGACATCTGGGAGAATTAGATGGGCAGAATTACTGGAAGACAGTCCTTAAGTGACCCTGGATGGGACATTATGTCTCTGAACTGCAGGCCTGGGCTAGTTGCTTGTGCGGTACTCTTGGATGGATTGAGTCAATTGCTTTAAGGATCTCCAAGAGACATTGAGTACTTGTACAGATTTTGTAGAGACTTATGCTGCCTTTTCTGAGTCCTGTTCTGCACGCTTGTTGTTTTTCCCTATTAATTGGAAATTTGATAACAACAAATGTGCAAACAGTCTTATATTACAATGAAAACATTTACAGATATGGCATCTTTATAGTTGCTTGCTCTTCTTGTATGCAAGTGGATACAGGGGTGTAGGAAGGGGGGGCGGTCCAGGGTGCCATCATGGAGGGGGGTGACAAATTATTAAGGAACAATTACTGCCCTTCTAGGGCAGTTAATAAAAAACTTTTTATCAAAAAAATGCCTGCTCCAAAGGTCTTACCTTACTACACTAGGGATTATATAGCTATATACGAAATTTCATGCATATCAGTTAATATCTTGACCCTCCTCCACAAAAATAGCTGTTTACTTTTCCTATGTCGTGAAGGCTGAAATTTCAATTCAGTGGAGCAGGGTCAAGATATTAACTGATATGCATGAAATTTCAGATATAGCTATATAATCCCTAGTTTAGTAAGATAAGAGCTTTGGAGCAGGCATTTTCAAAAAAAAAGTTTTTTTATGAACCGCCCTACTGCCCTACCCTCCGCTGGGCTTCCCTCCCCCACCTCCAGAAGAAGGATGGCCATTGGTCAGGAATGGTCTAGTTGTCAAAAATTATCTTCCCCCCACCTCCAGTCTCCGTTGTTGTGTGTCCTGGCTGAGGGGGAAAATGAGGATGGATGGCCATTGGTCAGGGATGGTCTAGTTGAGATTCCTGCATTGCCCCAGGGGTTTCGCTAGATGATCCTCAGAGGTACCTTCCAACTCTACAATTATCTGGTGCAGGCTTGTGTAGAGTTTTAGGTACAAGTTGGATGCAAGGGGTGCACAGGATTGCAGCCCATCTTATGCACCGTCGGCTCAGAAATAAGTCCCACTGATCATGATGAGACTAGATTGCTGCTGTGCAGTCCTGTTTTTTTAAATAAATGTTTTCCTTTTCAGATAATACAGAGCATGGTGAAATCACAATAAATAAAACCTCCCCTTCTGAAGTTTCAAGCACTACTACAGGTTCCACATAATATCTGTACTACATTGTTTACTGTGACAGCACCTGCCCTTTGGAACTCCCCGCCTATTGCAACAAAGCACGTGCCTTTGCTAGACTCTTTTCGGGCACCTGCTAAAAGCATTCTTCTTTAGGCAAGCATACCTAGATGCTTAGGAAGTTGAAGTAATTTTAATTTTAATATTTTAGCTTTTGTATGTTTTAAGGTAGGCTTGTTAATTTTTCTTGATTTTACTGCTGTGGTGTTTTTTTGTTTTTTGTTTTGGTAAACCACTTTGCAGGTTTTTAAAAAAATAAATTTTATTAAATAAACAAACAATAAATATAAATAAAATAACACAAGCCAAAACACAATCCATCCTGTAGATTTAAGTATCTGTCCATAGTTGCCTACTTGTTATCAGAGGCCCAGAATCCACATTCCTTTGTAAGAAAATATGAAATAACGTAAAACCATTGTTGCAGGCAAAATAATAATAATAATAAAAATTAATGTGGGGGGGATGACAAGAAATTTTCCACACAGGGTACCACCTGACCTTCCTACGCCTCTGAGTGGATAGGGCCACTTACCTGATCTACTGACAGGTGAGTTCCTCTGCTGTTTAGCAGTAAGTAGCGGGGTGGCAGCAAGATGGTCAGCATGGTGCAAACACACTGACAGAACCCACCGGGTGCTTCGGCCAGTGCATTTGCACCATGTTTACCTCCTTGCCATCTCTCTCCTCTCCTCTCCATTCAGGTAAGAAGCAGTGACTCAGTTGTTGGGAGGTCAGTCTCCCACTATGTCGCCTGGGCCTGCCTTCCACAGCACCCTACACATTTATGGCACTTACTGTGGTCCCAGAGAGATAATGCAGATCAAAATTGAAATCTAGGGCACATAGATTGCCAGGAAAATAGTGAGTTTACCAATTTACTCCGAACATCTGATAGACCCGATGAAACCTGAAGTAAACAAAGGCTGCAATCTTTGGAGCCTCTGTAGCCATTAGCTGGGAGAGCTCGTCATCACTGTTTTCTTTCTATACTGCTTTTTTGGCTAAGATACCAAAACAGGTTAATACTAAAAGGAATGCAATAAAACCACAGTTAGTCCTAATACAGAAGCACAATGATTAAATGAATAAATAAAAATACAAAGAAGCAAAAACTCAGGCACACCATGCTCCACACTTTATAAATTCTTGAGTTGTCTTTCTGCTCTCATGACAAACACAACTGCTGCCCGTCAACAGTTGTCTACTTGATAGCTTTCTCCCTGGAAACAGCTACAGCTGTGGCAAAGGCCTTACAGTTGGTATCCAGGATGGGGCTAGCTGGTTCAACCTTCTGGCTCCTTAGTTGATTGAAATAAGCCCTCAGCTCAGCTGCTGAGATGTCAAGGAATGCTGTCATGGTTGCAGAAAGCAGAGAGTAGATAACCAACCAACTAGTCTTCTGGATCAAGCATACTCCTTCCTTAGGCTTTGTGGCCTTACATTCTGAGGACTCTGGGCAGATTTTTCATTTGTAAAACAGCTCCACATTTACAGCGTCTTGAATCATATTGACACCCTCGCATTCCAACATCAGCACACATCAGCCTCCAACAGCTGCTATATTGCCTCAGCACCTTGGCAGGGTTCACCACTGATGGTTACTCTCTGCTCCCTTCAGTGAATGGTAGGCAGTCCCCAGAGGTGGTCTGAGAGCTGCCATTTTAATGTCCCACAATATGCCTAAGGCATTGTGGGAAATTAAAATAGTAGCTCCCAAACTACCAGTAGGGGTTGCCTGGACTGTACAGAATGGAGCATACCGGTGAGTAATTCTCCAACAGCTCTGTTCTCATGAGGTAACTGAACAACTGGGGTATTTGCCTAGAAGTTCCAATATGGAGCAAAAACAGCAGTGGTATCCAGGGCTGGTCTGAGGTTGTGGTCCAAGTAAGCAAAAGCAAAAGGTCAGGTCAAAGACAAAGTCAGGTGACTCCAAGGTTGTTTTCTAATTGGTCCATGGGTAAATGAAGTCATAGGCAAGAGACAGGTCTGGGGCAGTCCATGGTCAGGCTCAGAGTAGGCAGAAGATCCAATGGGTGAAGAACAACGGATATTATTCTGACAACTCTTCTAGCCTAGCAATGGTTGTTTGTTTTTTCAGTTGGAGCTGCTGAAAATACACTCTGATCTCAGCTGACCCCTCTCAGCTACCCTCATCCACATGCATTCTTCAGCGGATGGTCTTACTCCTGAGGAGACATTTACTCCCAAGGATTGCCTGCCTGCCATTGGGCACTTCTCTGGATAGGGAAGGGTTCCGTGTGGAATTTGAGGCGTTGTCTGACCCTTCGGCTTGGGATCCATCTAGTTCATCACCCTTTGTGCAGTCAACCCCCCTCCTTAGTTTTGTCTAAGGACCCTGGCTGTTCACCCCCCTATTGAGCCTGATCCAGGCCTTGGCCAGGGTCTCCAGGTCATCCTCTGATGAGGAATCCCTCAGCTGAAACATGACAAGGCCCCTCAACTCTGGAAGTTTATTACTTGTAGAGATAGGAGGACAGAAAAATTAGCATTACTGTTGTCGTTAGTGTGTCACTGCTTATTTTTCAGAGGAAGTCTCCTCTAATGTGAAGATATAGATTAGGGAAGGGGGGGCGTTCTTTACGATACTATAAATCACTCTTCCCCAGTTGTCAAAGGGAGTTGTCATTTTAATTCTGTTCTCTGGCCTGTTCCTCTTTTCAGTTTTGTTTTTTTTGTTTTTTTTTTTGTTTTTTTGTTTTTTTGCCTTTTAGTGGAGTACAGTGGAAAACAGGCTGGTTTGTTGCATGCCTAACTTATTCAAATTACTCTAATGCCTCTGGGGAGACTTGGCATTTAAGAGAAAGGAATTTGCGTATGTCACCGAGAGGCTAGAGGTCATGGAAAAATGGATGTCTCCCTCCATGGGGTGGTTGGGGAAAAGAGGGAGTAAACCACAAAAGAATATTTCCTGTACAAAATAGAACTGATGCAGCCGACAGACTAGTAAAACAGGGACTAATGGTTCATGGTGAAACCCTCTGATGTAAATTTTGCTCTAGGTGGCTTAGTTTGGTCAGAATTTTAGAATATACTTCCAGAGTTAATGCTAAATACATTACTTCTGGTAAACGAGCCACCATAGACTCGTCTACACATGTACTATCTGAAACCAAAGGGGTGCATGGGTTTCCAGATGTGAAATACATTGGCAGTGTTTTCAGCTCTCCTACCCCACCAGATCGGGATGCGGGTGGCGTTGTGGGTTAAACCACAGAGCCTAGGACTTGCTGATCAGAAGGTTGGCGGTTCGAATCCCCGCGACAGGGTGAGCTCCCGTTGCTCAGTCCCTGCTCCTGCCAACCTAGCAGTTCGAAAGCACGTCAGAGTGCAAGTAGATAAATAGGTACCGCTCCGGCGGGAAGGTAAACGGCGTTTCCGTGCGCTGCTCTGGTTTGCCAGAAGCGGCTTAGTCATGCTGGCCACATGACCTGGAAGCTGTACGCCGGCTCCCTCGGCCAATAAAGCGAGATGAGCGCTGCAATCCAAGAGTCGGCCACGACTGGACCTAATGGTCAGGGGTCCCTTTACCTTTACCCCACCAGATAAGATACAGCTGGCTGCCCCATCTCTCCTCCAGAGGAGGCTGACAGCAGCAAAATGCAAACGTTGGGGAAGGCAATGGTGGTCAGTCTCTTCCCCAGCCTCTAGGACAGTGGTTCTCAACCTGTGGGTCCCCAGATATTGTTGGACTACAACTCCCATCATCCCTGAGCTCTGGCCTTGCTAGCTAGTGGTGATGGGAGTTGTAGTTCAACAACATCTGGGACCCACAGGTTGAGAAAGGCTGCTCTAGGAAGCACCAGCTGAGGCGCAGCAGGTGTTATTTCACTTCTTGGAGCCTGTGGAGCCCTGAAAGTTGGAGAGAGCACCTGTTCTGCAGCCAGGAGATGCCCAGAGATGCCACCACTGCAGCCTCCTCTGACTTGGTGCTATCGCTGTGGCTGTAGGCAGCGGCTGCCCCACTCGGAGTCTCTTCTTTCTCACTTTCCCATACCTTTCTCTTCTGTCTCCCACACTGTGGGTCATCCAAGCTCCTGAGTGGGATCGTTCCCACTTTTTCTCCCCTCCTAGATCACAGCTGTGACTTGGTGCCCGTCACAATTAACAGCAACAACCAATTCCCGAAAGAGGGGGGGGGTGAATTGAGGCAATAAGGGGATTAATGGCTGCCGTCTCTGTGTAATTCTCCTGTTTGATTCTGAAGGAGCATGAAATGAGATCTAATCCTGGAGATCTTGCCAATTATCTGCATTATCTGGAGAGGTTCATTGTTTCTTACATAGCAACTATAGCTTGGATAAGTTGTATTCTTAATTTTTAATTCTCTGAGCGTGTACTCTCACATGTTTACATAATCGTTTTTTTCGACATCATTTCACTGTCACTTGGGTTCCTGCGAATGACCTTTTGTCGCTTCTTTTTGTGGACCCTCTCCTCTTTTGTTTGTTTTGGGACATTCCCCCCCCCATACCAGATGCCGCATCCCACTTTCACTGTTGACTATGGGCCAAAACTATACAAGATGCTATTTGTGCAGTCAACGATAACATAAACAGCTTTTGAAAAGAAAATTGTGGGCTCAGAAGGGCTCATCTGGATTGGTACAATAGTATGAAGGTAGCGGAAGTGGCTTTACCCTGTGTCTACTTCTGAAGTCCTGATCCAGATCACCTTGTGCTTGCCATTTGCATTGCTGGGAGATCTTGCCTCAATGAGGCAGTTGCGAGGACTGAAGGTCCCTGCCTTACCACAGCTCCCTGAGTCTCCTACTCCCCCAGTGCCTTTCCAAGCAACCTGAGACTCCTATGCCTAGTCTGTTTTTGCTCCTCCCTCTTCATATCTCTTCTGGTTCTGGGAGACCAGAGAGGAGGGGAGCTGGTTGCAGCAGGAGGGGGAGACCCCTTGGCTTCTTCAGCAGCCTGCCTCATCTCTGCCTCTTCGCATGCCTCATCTCCAGTTTCCACTTCTGCCTCTGATTCTGAACTATTGTCTGCCCCAGTCTCTCCCTGCTCACTAAACCCTGTTACCCCTTCTGCTTCTGACACCTCCTCTTCTCCCTCTGACCACTCATTGTCATCCCACCACCAATCCCTGGGCTCTGAGCCTTCTTCCCCCGGGGGTTCCCTTGCGGGTCCCCTAGTTGTTGCCTTCCACCATGGTTCTACATCCAGCCAGTCCATGACACTAGCTGATAGTGGGCAAGATGAACCAATACAGCAAGCAGTACAGGATTGTTCCCCTTTTTCCAGTGAGTGCCATCACCCCCCAGTTGTAAACCAGCCCCACCAGCTAAGCAGCGCTCTTTGGAAGCAGAAGCAATGCGAAGCAAGCTTTCATATCATCCCTGCCCACAAAGTAGTACACATTTCAGCTAAGAAGCTGTTTCTCCACCACCACAGAGAGCATATGGAGGTGCTGTTGGGTTTCGGGAGCTAATCTCTCCGAAGTGCAGGTAAGCAGCCCCATAATTTGTATGCTCAAGGATGATTTAGTGGAGCGACACATCCAAAAGCACAAAAGATCCCTGATGGGAAAGAGATAAGCAACATGCCTTAAGTACAATCTTCGCGCAGGGCCTTTAGTGTTAATAGGATATTTTGTAGGAATCTCATTAGACTGTAACTAGAATTTACATATTGAACAATACAGGAACTAAATCTTTCCTTAGGGGGAAAAGTGATAGGTACAGCTGGCTCCTTGCAGACTTAAAATACACCCTGGAAATTGCTTTATTTTTTGGAGATTAGCCGAGTGCACCTCTTCTCCCACAGACTGTATTATGTTCATTCTCAGGACTGGCAGAATCTCATTCCATTCATTCATAGGCCCCAAATTAGCTTTAGGATATTGGTTGCTTATTCGTTCTCTTACTTAACATTTGATTAATTTCTACACTGCTCTTTAAAAAAAAGTGGAGCTGTTTACAAATTCATAAATCCATTTAAAAGTGGGTTGGTGGGGAGATGTTTATGACCATCGTCGGGCATATTTTAGAACTTAATAATGCAATCCTATGAATGTCTGATTTCATAATAGAATTGTAGTGTTGGAAGGGACCCTGAGGATCATCTAGTCCAACCCCCTGCAATGCAGGAATATGCAGCTGTCCAATACGGGGATCAAACCTGCAACCTTGGCGTTAGCAGCACAACACTCCAACCAATTGTGCTTTATTTCTATGCGGCTTTTCATTCAAACGACTCTCAAAGCGGCTTACAAACAATAAATAATAATAATAATCACAGATGCATCACAAATCATATAAAGCAATTAACATATTTACAATTATAATCTAGAAAACGCTATTAACGAGACAGCAAACTACAAATAAGCTAAGCATCAGAAATACAGCAAAAGTCATATTATCCAATTAACCAATCAATACGGAATTTATAACCTATAAAGGAACATTAACGTTCAGATACACACTGTCTATGCCCCCATGGCTAATAATCTTTCACTCTATTCATTTAACATAAGCACGAGACAAAAACCCCAGAGAGCTTTTCAGTTTCGTCAACTTCATTAAATACAAAAGCACTCCGTCACCCCCTTACCGTAAACAGAAAACAAAAACCCACCTCACCAAAGCACGCAAGAAACTTAAGATTTATTTTCTGCATTGTGGATCATTTCTGCAAGTACCACTATTTAATTGAGCAGCACACAGGTGCATCTTAACAGTAGAAGGGGCAACAAAGGGGAAGTGTGAGTAGACATTTTCCCCTCCATTGACCATTCTTTGTGTTATGCAGTCAGAAGACAGTTGCGTGTTGAGGTCCCCCAAGCCACCCCTAAATAATTCACAATTCACATATAATTTTTGTTTAAGGTTTTTGGCATAATTTTGGCCACAACTTTATTAAAATACAAAAATGTGAGTGGTTGCTTAGGCATTGAAGAAGAAGAGTTTGGATTTGATATCCTGCTTTATCACTACCCGAAGGAGTCTCAAAGCGGCTAACATTCTCCTTTCCCTTCCTCCCCCACAACAAACACTGTGAGGTGAGTGGGGCTGAGAGACTTCAGAGAAGTGTGACTAGCCCAAGGTCACCCAGCAGCTGCATGTGGAGGAACGAAGATGCGAATCCGGTTCACCAGATTACGAGTCTACCACTCTTAACCACTACACCACACTGGCTCCATTGGTTCCGACTATCTGTCCAGGACAGAACTGACTTCTGGATTCCAGCGAAAGCCAGTAAGGGAAAACAATATTGGGGAGAGCATGGAGCCGGGCACCAGACCCTCACCCCCCCGCATGCTCCCAGGGGCTTGCGCGGCCCTAAGCCCCATTCAGGGGTATGGACAATAGAATGGCAAGCCCCTGGATTCCTTTAATAGAATTCGCTTTCTGCAGCAGCACTGGAGGGGCAGGCACCGCCAATCCTTACCCCTCCACCAACCAATTTTTTTTAACCGATGCCTAACCACAACCTTACAAGTTGTGACAATTTGCTACACAGTAGGCAAAAACCAGCCAGTCAGCCAATTGGACAAAATTCCTACCAGGCCCCTGCCCCAAAAGCAGGCGACCCCATGACAGGCATAGCAAGGTCAACCAAGAGCCCTAAATCAGGGAGGGTGGGCGGGTGATCCGATGCACGCAGCAAAAGAGCCCAGTCAGTGCTGCATGACTTAATTTTATAACCTTTGGTCCAACCCCCTAAATGGCAACACCAAAATTGGCCCAGCAACCCAACCGCCCAATCACTGCGGATGGTCATCCAAACTAACCCGCCCAGCAACAGAAGGGTGGCCTGCCAGACCCCACCGCAACACGTGCTCTCTATGAAGGAGAACACGCTTTCTGGGAACTGCAATAGAAAAGTGGGGAAAGGCATCTCTCTCACACACGAGAATGCGCAGGTCCCCCCCCCTTGCAGCCTCCTCCTTCTCCTGCGCAAGGAGACGTTGCTCTCTGTCTCTGCCTGTTAACAAGCCTGCTAGCGGTTAATGCTTCCCCCACCCCTCCCTCTCACTTCCACTAACTGCTGACGTTGCATGTGCATGTCATGGGTCATGCTGACATGCGTGTGGATGCCCCCCAGCATGCGTGTGCCGCTGGCAAAGAAGTCTTTTTTTGGGGGGAGGGGTTCCGGCTCTCTGATATGGAATTTTTGCGGGGCCCTGGCCCCCATGGCCCCCCATACATGGCACCCATGGAGTGCACTGAATGCAGAGTAAAAAAGGAGTGTGTGCAACTAGAAGTAAACCAGACCAGGTGGAAAAACCATTTGCCCCCAAGAAATCTTCCTTAAAGGGAAAGTGTTCAATGCACAAGAAGAAGCCTAAGAACGTTAAAATGGGACGCCGAAAGCTGTCCTCTCAGACTGGAAAAATGAATTTCTCAAAGCTATTTAAGCTGTTGGAGAATTCAAACACAAAGAACTCCAGTTGTTGTTGTTTAGTCGTTTAGTCGTGTCCGACTCTTCGTGACCCCATGGACCAAAGCACGCCAGGCACTCCTGTCTTCCACTGCCTCCCACAGTTTGGTCAAACTCATGCTGGTAGCTTCGAGAACACTGTCCAACCATCTCGTCCTCTGTCGTCCCCTTCTCCTTGTGTCCTCCATCTTTCCCAACATCAGGGTCTTTTCCAGGGAGTCTTCTCTTCTCATGAGGTGGCCAAAGTATTGGAGCCTCAGCTTCAGGATCTGTCCTTCCAATGAGCATTCAGGGCTGATTTCCTTAAGAATGGATAGGTTTGATCTTCTTGCAGTCCATGGGACTCTCAAGAGTCTCCTCCAGCACCATAATTCAAAAGCATCAATTCTTTGGCGATCAGCCTTCTTTATGGCCCAGCTATCACTTCCATACATCACTACTAGGAAAACCATAGCTTTAACTATACGGACCTTTGTTGGCAAGGTGATGTCTCTGCTTTTTATGATGCTGTCTAGGTTTGTCATTGCTTTTCTCCCATGAAGCAGGCGTCTTTTAATTTCGTGACTGCTGTCACCATCTGCAGTGATCATGGAAAGAACTCCAGTACAACAACCCAAAATAAGAGCCAAAGCCCAAGCATATTAAAAAAGGATCAAGAGGTTAGGCCCCAAAACCTAGCAGAACAAACATCGCCTCCTAGTGGAGTCTCAGGAAAATTAAAGGAAATCCCAGATCCTAAGCAATCAACTTCCTACAAGACTCCTTAAGGAAACCCTTTATACTCAAATCTACCCAAAAAGCCCACGACAAAGTATCCTGAAATAGTCAGAATTTAATCCTAATCAAACATAAACTTGTCTTCCTACCCCTCTCCAAATACAGAGGCTTCCCCACGCTTCCACAATGGAGAACCAATATTCTCCAGAAAATCAAGGAGCGTGTGCAGAGCCTGGAGTGCAAAAAAACCACTTTCCGCACTTCTTATCACCAGCAAATTGTTTGTGGCTGGCACAATGCATCAGTGCATCTTGCTGTTGACCAGGAGTTTGGTGGTTTGAAGCAATGCAGAGATGACTGTGGGCAGGATTCCTGGATTGCAGAGGGCTGGACTCGATGACTGTCAGGGTTCCTTCTAACACTACATTTCTGTGATTCTGTGTGTGTGTGTGTATTTATTTCCCAGTAGTGATGTATGGAAGTGAGAGCTGGACCATCAAGAAGGCTGTTCGCCAAAGAATTGATGCTTTTGAATTATGGTGCTAGAGGAGACTCTTGAGAGTCCCATGGACTGCAAGAAGATCAAACCTATCCATTCTGAAGGAAATCAGCCCTGACTGCTCACTGGAAGGACAGATCCTGAAGCTGAGGCTCCAATACTTTGGCCACCTCATGAGAAGAGAAGACTCCCTGGAAAAGACCCTGATGTTGGGAAAGATGGAGGGCACAAGGAGAAGCGGACGACAGAGGACGAGATGGTTGGATAGTGTTCTCGAAGCTACTAGCATGAGTTTGACCAAACTGCGGGAGGCCATAGAAGACAGGTGTGCCTGGCGTGCTTTGGTCCATGGGGTCACGAAGAGTTGGACATGACTAAACGACTAAACAATAACAATGTGTATATATCTCAGATGTTGTGGAGACAGCTCAGTTGTAGCATACCTGCTTTACATGGTAGGTGGTCATGGCTGAATTTCCAGCATCTTCTGCCAACAGGTCTCCAGCAGCAGGAGAGCTCTGGGGTGTGCTGTGCTTGCCTGTCGTAGGCTAGGCCTGTGGTAACCGCATGGTAGCTTCCCATCTTCAAAGCTGAGACACAGAACTCCAAGAACAGAATTTCTGAAGGCTACATTGCCAAATACAGTATTTATAAACTGTTTCTTCTGACAGAACAGGTGCCTGAACCGCACTGTCTTTGCAGCAGAAATAGCAGAGCTAGAATTAGGAGGGCCAGTTTCTGCCCCCCCATTGCCATCCGACAAGAAACAAAATTGAAATGTAGAATCTTAATTGTTAGAAGGGCTTTTGGATGTGAGTTGGTGTAGATGAATGCTTTCTGTGTTGCAGACTTAGCAGATGGGGAATTGATTTCATAGCTATGCTTTGAGGGCACACAAGATTCCTGCGCATCAGGTGTACCACACACTTCAACCTCTTTCAACTATCAAGGTTACTGAACTTCAGTCTCACTCTCCCTTCTAAGTTTACAGATAAATTAAGCTGAAAGAACAAAGCATTTTCTCCTTTTTATTTTATTCCCCCCTTCTGCCAGAAAAGTAGTGCTCATTTAATTTTGACTTAAGGTAGAAAGGCAGTTGACTCTCAATATGTACGAAATTAATTGGTCCCATTTTCTTTTTCCTTTTCAACACTTCTCAGTGTTTAGCCTTCTCTCTCTCTTCAGATCATTATAAGAATAGCCTGTGTTAAAGATGGGGGGGGGGAGAGTGGACCCAAAATTAAGCACTTTGCAGTTCCCCTTGATTTCACTGGAAGAGATTCAGTCTAATCATATGCCCATGCAAAAGTACGCTCTCTTGAGTTCAGTAAAGTTGACAAAACTTTTTTATTATTCCATATTAATAATAAAAGGAATTATAAGACAAAAGAAGAAGACAGAAAAAGAAAACTTGTAAACTTACAAGATTTTTATTACTGTATTTTTTGCTCTATAAGCCTTACTTTTTCCCTCCTAAAAAGTAAGGGGAAATGTGTGTGCACCTTATGGAGCGAATGCAGGCTGCGCAACTATCCCAGAAGCCAGAACAGCAAGAGGGATTGCTGCTTTCACTGCACAGCGATCCCTCTTGCTGTTCTGGCTTCTGAGATTCAGAATATTTTTTTCCCTTGTTTTCCTCCTCCAAAAACTAGGTGCGTCTTGTGGTCAGGTGCGTCTTATAGAGTGAAAAATACAGTATACTTATCCTAAACTTTACCTGATATGGTGTTTATGCCAATGATTTCCAGATATCATTGGATTTGTCCATGGCAAGTCTACGTTGTTCATGGGGAGAATTAAATACCATAAAACAGAATTCTGTTTAAGGTAGGACAGTTAGTATGTTAAATGACTATTTCAATTTTCAGGTAATTTCGTCACACCCACCCAATCCTGCCGCCTGGGGCACCATCCCTTAGATTCTGCACTGTTGGAGAAGACTGCTAGCTTTAAATGATTCTCAATAGACCAAGAGCAGTCTAGGGAATTGATGACACCCCAGTGTTGGGTGCTCAAGGAGCAGATTTGGATTGCAGAATTTGAGAAATAAAAAAATAAATCTGGGTTGAAAACATATGGGAGGTTTTTGACAGATATGGATGGGCAGAACATCATGTTTAATATATACAGTGGTACCTCAGGTTACATACGCTTCAGGTTACATACGCTTCAGGTTACAGACTCTGCTAACCCAGAAATAGTGCTTCAGGTTGAGAACTTTGCTTCAGGATGAGAACAGAAATCATGCTCTGGCGGCGCAGCAGGAGCAGGAGGCCCCATTAGCTAAAGTGGTGCTTCAGGTTAAGAACAGTTTCAGGTTAAGAATGGACCTCCGGAATGAATTAAGTACTTAACCCGAGGTACCACTGTGTGTGTATATATATCTATATATATATATGGAGGTAGAATCTGGAATTTTGGGGCAGGGTCTGGCACTGAACAGCACAAAGGTTGTGTGTATTCACCTATGGCTATATGAGCCATGTTTAATTGCATTCATATATATATATATATATATATATATATATATATATATATATGGAAAGATCACATCTCAGACCCGTAAATCCTTTTAAATTAATTGAACAATGATTTATGGGAACATGTTCTACATTTTACAGGATTAAATCTCGGCATTTCTGTGGGCGCACTAAATTGTTTGCAGCATAAAGACGGCTCCTCGTTTGCTTCCAGGCACACAAGCCTTGCAAAAAGGCGAGGAAAGTGGAGGGGATTCTTATGCAAAACAGACAATTTCCGACCCATTATTCTGAGATGTGGTGATGAAATATTGTAAAGAAAAAGTGAGTCCTGGAGACTATCCAGGCATATGTTTTAAAAGCCTTATTAATTTCCCCAATTTACTGGGTTTTAGCCTAAATAAGAGGATGAGTCAAATCAGCATACATATGTATAAATCATTGTGCATTAATGCAGTCACTGAAATGGCTCAAATAGTCATATATTGGTTCTCTTTACCAGTTTCGGGGGGGGGGGAGTGTTTTATGATGCAAACTGCAAGAGATTCGTTCAGCAATAAACTTGTCAAAGGACTGAGTTATTAACTTAACCTTTTGTGATTGTGTGTGTGCCTGTGTGTGTGTGTCCTTTTTTTTAAAGAGACCTCAGACTGTAAGACTGATTCATTACAAATTACACATCAGTGTTGCTGGGATGCTAGCAGATACCATGATCTTAAATTTGAAAGGAAATTGGGTCTCAGGCTTGGCTGGTGTAAATCAGAATAACAATGTTGAATTTGTTACACAGTAGTGTCAATTTTACAGACTCTCCAGCCACCCCTAGCTACCAGCAGGTCTCTCTCTCTCTGTGTGTGTGTATGTGTGTGTGTCAGAATCATAGAATTGTAAAGTTGGAAGGGACCTCAAGGATCATCTAGTCCAACCGCCCGCAATGCAGGAATCTCAACTAAAGCATCCATGACAGATGACCATCCAACCTCTAAGAAAAGTTAAAACCTTCAAGGAAGGAGAGTCCACAACCTCCTGAGGTAGACTGTTCCACTGTTGAACAGCTCTTACTGTCGGAAAGTTCTTCCTGATGTTTAGTCAGAATCTCCTTTCTTGTAACTTGAAGCCGTTGGTTCGAGTCCTGCCCTCCAGAGGAGGAGAAAACAAGCTGGTTGCATTCACATGTAACATTAAGCCAAGCCGTGGCTTTGCATGATCATGTGAATGTGCTGCTTCCTGTGGAGGGAATTGGGGCTGCACTGCCTCTCCCTGGTCCTTTTTAGCTCCGCACAGCATGGCAGCTAAACCAAGATGTCATTAATAATAATAATAACAAAAGTAATTTTTTATTTATACCCCACCCTTCCCGGTTCAAAAACTGGGCTCAGGGTGGCTAAGAACAAATTTAAAACACTTAATTGTAAAAGCAGCATAAAATACAGTATAAAAACATGAATAACAATAAAATTCAAAATTCAGAAATCAATTTAAGGGAAATAAGCATTAGATAATCCCCAGGGCTAGTTGGCTGAATTGGTCCTCCTTAGGCCAGCGAGGAGGCCAGGGGAGAATTAGCTGTGGGGTCTCAGAGTGGGTAATCTTCATAAAAGAGGAGGGGGGAGGAAGAGAAGGGAAATAAAAGATCAGGCTGAATTCAAATTAAAGGCCAGGCAGAATAGCTCTGTCTTACAGGCCTGACGGAAGGAGGTTAAATCCTGAAGGGCCCTAGTCTCATGGGACAGAGCATTCCACCAGGTCGGAGCCATCACTGAAAAGGCCCTGGTGGAAGATAGTCTGACTTCCTTAGGGCCTGGGACCTCTAAACTATGGTTATTCATGGACCTTAAGGTTCTCTGTGGGGCATACCAGGAGAGGCGGTCCCGTAAATACGAGGACCCTAAGCCACAAAGGGCTTTAAAGGTCATTCACACTCAGGATCGTGTTTAAACTCTGTTCTCCTTAGTCATGATCCATAGTAGCCAACTCCTAGGGGCTGAGGTCCCTTCAGCGCCCCCAAATATTTGAGGGGGCCACCCCCCCAAAAAGTTGAGGGGAATTCCCATTCAAATGGTATTTGTGTGCCACATCATGTGATCGATTATGTGGGGCAGGGCTTATCTGTCCCCCCCTCTGTATTTTATTCAAGTTGGTACTCCTGCCATTATCTGTTGTCAAAGGTTAGTTTTTGGCTACAAATTGAGGTGAAGGAGGTGCAAGCTTAACTATGATCTTGGGTTTAGATTGAGGAGGAACAAAGCAGGTGTGGGTTAATAGATTAATAGTAGGGGAGGCGGACCAGATACCATCCACATGCCTTGTTCCTAAAGGTAAGATTAATTAAAGTGACCATGATAGGTCCATTAATTTCAGCAGGTCTAATTTGAGTAAAACTTACTTGCATACTCACCTACTTGCGATAGGCAGAATTAAAGAAATAAATACAGCACACACATATGCATGCCATTTAAATTATTTTGCAAGTTTTCCTAGCTCTTCAAATTGACTTTGGACCATGTAGGGTGGCAGTTGTGTCCTGGTGGCCAGGGAGCCGAGAAATAAAAGGTTCGACGCTCAGGAAACCCAACAGATTTTAATATTTCTGGAAGACACTACCGTTCTGTTTTCCAGGGTGCTTTTTCTTGCTAATCTAGTATAAATCCAGCAATTGATTAATGCTGTAATGAACCCAGGGATTTCTGGACTTCTGAATTAGGTTTAGGAATTGATCTATCATGAACACTACAGCACTATCCCTTTCAAACAAGCCAGGATCATTGCAGCAGGATGATACGCAATTACATTTTGCTTGGCAATACTAGGTGGATGAGTTTGACTTGCGTCAGGGGGTCTAATTTCATCGCCTGTATTGGGGTTGGGATGGAACTTTCTCTCTGTGGACGTTAGCACTAGGTCCAAGCTGAAAGCTGTTTTTTGTTGTTTTTTTTGTCTCAGGGCAGAGCTGAAATGAGTGGGCTGTTTCTGAAAAACATTATCCCTTGCAGAACAAGAGCCTCTTTTGGGTGACAGAGGTGCACCTACAAAGCAAAGCAAAAAACGTTTGCCCGTTCTGAGTGAAGGCAGGAATTATCTGACTGTTTACATCAGGTGAGGGGAATTGGACCATAGAAACATAGCCAGAGCCTGCTAGATCAAACCACTGGCCCATCCTGATCTTACAGTGGTCAACCGGATGCATGTGGGAAACCTGCGGGCAGGATTCGAACGCAAGATCGCTCTCTTCTGGTATTCAGAAGCATTGCTGTCCATCTGACCTTGAATTCTCCTCCTTCCATGGGCCATTTTTGACAGTTGAGCAAGACTACTCACATAATTAGCTGATTGGTAATTGATGTGAGACCCTTTGTAGTTGTAGCCACGAAACTGGGTGGCAAATGCGGAAAATGGGGCTCGCACTGGGGAATTCCGAGTGCGCCTGATTTTAGTGGGGCTCACTAACTAGTTCTGGCAGTGGGCCCCCTTGACTGCACAAAGAGGTTCCTGATAGAATTCCCATTGGGAAATTCTCAAGTGCAGCTGATCTCATCAGCGAGCCCTGTTTCCAAGTGAACCATCCATAGCTGTCAACCTTCCCCTTTTTTGCGGGAAATTCCCTTATTCCAGCGCCGTTTCCCGCTGCTTCCCGCTGCTATCCCATTGTTAGATATCCCGTAGACTGTCCCCGGGACAGGTGAGGCTGCTGATCCCTTATTTTCGAGGCTGCTGATCCCTTATTTTCAAATCTGAAAGTTGACAGCTATGGAACCATCAGCAGCTCACCTTAAACCATGGGTAGGCAAACTAAGGCCCGGGGGCCAGATCCGGCCCAATCGCCTTCTAAATCCGGCCCACGGACGGTCCGGGAATCAGCATGTTTTTACATGAGTAGAATGTGTCCTTTTATTTAAAATGCATCTCTGGGTTATTTGTGGGGCATAGGAATTTGTTCGTCCATCCCCCCCAATATAGTCTGGCCCCCCACAAGGTCAGAGGGACAGTGGACCTGCCCCCTGCTGAAAAAGTTTGCTGACCCCTGCAAACTCTCAAAAGTTCCTTTGATGCTATGTCCTTAACTGCCCCGCACCTGATGTCTCACATGATGTCAGTTGTGGTCTGGGGGAAATGATATAATGTGGCAAACTGGGACCCATTACTTAGGCCTACAGGTCAGAGGTTCCCCCCCACCCCCCCCACACAGGGTACTTGATAATGTGATGTTACCTTTGTAGTCCCTGACTGGCTGTTGTCAATTCAGGAGGAAGTTCCTAATGTTCACTTTTTTTTTTAATGTCTTAGAAACTCTAAGTTTGGGAAGAAACAGTTGTGAGCAGGCATTTAACTGTGAATGAAGAAAGTAAAGATGGTGTATGCATTGAAAAACTTTTACTTCTGAAAGCCCCCTTTTTCTCACCCAGATTTTCGCAAGTAAATAATTGGTACATCTCTTAGTCTGTCTCTCTCTCCTTCCTCTACTCTGTGCCCTACTGAGTTTCCTATATTTGGGGCTCATCTGTCTTCTTGATTGGAGGTGCCATTCTCTAAAGTAATTTGATTGAATAAATGCATTTTAAACCTTGGGAAAATGCATTAAAGGGTCCTTTGGTATCCCATATCCTTTCCCTGTAGCTTGCCAAATGTTCAGCTTCTTTGCTTTGTTTTTGGACAATATAAATGATCAATGCGTTTGACATTTATCCCTTTGCCAAGGGATGGGCACTGAGAGCTCCAGTGAAAATCGTAAGGTAGGGGCAGTTCCTGTAAGTGCAGGGCTGTGAAACTGGGCTCACTTTTGTTCCGTTAGCCAGGCAGAATATTTGCGGCCAGCTGGTCATTTCCACCCATTCATCAGAAGCGTGGATCACAGTTTAGCAAACCAGAACTCAACTGGCTTTAGAATAAGTTTGTGATGACAGTTCAAATTGCCTTCTGTACTCATGAATAACAGTTCAGACAACCAGCTCGTGATGAATAGATTTCTGTGTACGCTCAGAAAAAAAGCAACATAATCAACAGCGTGCAGTACTGTTGTGAACAGTCCCTTTACGGAATATAAAAGGTCTATGATCCACCCAGTTTACATTGTTTCATGTGATACGGTCCGTAGTGGGAAGAATTACACCACTGAGCCTGTGGTTGCCAAGGATCCAGGGCCCCATATCTGGGATACCCGCTTGCCCACTGGACACCATGAAGGGAAGGAGAGCAGGCAGGGAAACACTACGGGCAGGCACAAAAGAACCTTGTTCAGGAAATAGGACAACTCCTAGGACACAAAACATTAAGTCCTTCTGGCCCTAAGCAGAGACTGGTTCATATTGCACCAGTAGCAGCAGAAATGGATTCCATTATCTGCCCCACCTGCAATAAAACATGTGTCTCCCATATCAGACTCTACAGCCACAGCAGGCACTGTAACTCTAGTGGTTTGACTTGCTGAAGGCACACTCCTCCATTGTTTCTTGAGACAGGTGGATACCAAAAACTTTACACTGGAGAGGGCAAAGGGGGACTTCCGTCATTGGCCCTGCTGCTGTAAAAATGTTACCTCAGCCATCATTCCTCTTCAGTTACTTGGATTTTCTTCTAGAAAACTCTTCTTTTCCTCCTTCGGTTGATCTGGAGAACAATCCAGCTAACTGCAGGTTCCAGCTCCTCCTGCCTTTTAAGTCTTCAGTTGTATCTCTGCATGTTGTAAGGTAAAGGTAAAGGGACCCCTGACCATTAGGTCCAGTCGTGACCGACTCTGGGGTTGCGGCGCTCATCTCGTTTTATTGGCCAAGGGAGCCGGCGTACAGCTTCCGGGTCATGTGGCCAGCATGACTAAGCCGCTTCTGGCGAACCAGAGCAACTCACGGAAACGCCGTTTACCTTCCCGCCGGAGCGGTACCTATTTATCTACTTGCACTTTGACGTGCTTTCAAACTGCTAGGTTGGCATGAGCAGGGACCGAGCAACGGGAGCTCACCCCGTCACGGGGATTCGAACTGCCGACCTTCTGATCGGCAAATCCCAGGCTCTGTGGTTTAACCCACATGCTGTATCTTAAGCCAAACAGCTTCCCTCTTCAGTTTTTAAAAGGCAGGTGCAGAAACAATTATTATAAAGGAACTTTCCTGTTCCTTTACAGTCCATCACTTGTCTTTGCTACTGTCAAGTTGTTCGGTGTATAATTACGCTTAAAACATTCTTTGGTATTAGCTGAAATTCTCGGCACTATTTGATGCTCACTTTTCAATTTGACTTCCTCAAGTATTTTTGATTGCCTCTGGGCCTTGTAGTCATTTGCATAATCCTCAGGTTTCCAGATCCTCTGTGCTCTTTAAGACTGACATTTTATTGTTTTGTTTTTTCCCCTTTCTCCCTTGATATAGTTCCCCACCTCCTTCGTATTCTCCTATTGACTTCTCTTCCATTGTGAAGAATACTGTGGGCATTTTATTGGGACAAGGAGAGACTGTAATAGCTTCCTTTACTGTGCATGGCTTTTAGACTGTGTTTATTTCATATCAATTTTCTGAGCCACGCTTATTTTTTTGTGGGGGGGGGAGGATAAAGGACAGCTTATTTAAAAGCCCATTTGTCGGAGGAGTATTGCCTTTGAAAACGTTTGCATGACTGTCTTATTAGGCATTCCTAATTCCATGGTAGCCTCTATAGGAACATTGTTGCTCTTTAATAATTCACCGGGATGTCAGCAGAAAATATATATCAGTGATTACATTAAAAAGCTATTTTATCACCTTCAGTTGTTTAGTACCGTAGAGGCCAGCTGTCGTTGGTGATTTTTCTTTATTCTTAAGGTTTCACTCTGGCAACTTTCCATGGGCCGTCATTGGATGGGCAGATCGGTTTAGTTAACAGCTAGAAATAAATTCAGTTATTTAACACAGTTGTGCGCTCCACGTCGCTCAAAAGCGGAGGTGAGGTTGTTTAACAGAAATCGAAGACAAAGATAAGAAAATTAAAGGGCTGCTGGATCAGGCCAAGGATTCATCTAGTCCAGGATCTTGTTCTCACATTAGCCATCCAGATGCTTTTGGGAAAACTGCAACAGTGCTCTCCCCATTTGCATTCCCCAGCAGCTGGTATTGAAAGCAGGGTTGCCACCTGTCCTGTATGGTACAGGGTTGTCCCATAGGTAAAGGTAAAGGGAACCCTGACCATTAGGTCCAGTTGTGGCTGACTTTGGGGTTGCGGCGCTCATCTTGCTTTATTGGCCGAGGGAGCTGGCGTACAGCTTCCAG
The DNA here is from genome assembly GCF_964106645.2 of Podarcis pityusensis. NCBI lineage: Eukaryota > Metazoa > Chordata > Lepidosauria > Squamata > Lacertidae > Podarcis > Podarcis pityusensis. The sequence continues at coordinate 13,595,175 of NC_138032.1, read as the reverse complement.
GTCATGTGGCCAGCATGAGTAAGCCGCTTCTGGTGAACCAGAGCAGTCCACAGAAACACCGTTTACCTTCCCGCCAGAGCGGTACCTATTTATCTACTTGCACTTTGACGTGCTTTCGAACTGCTAGGTTGGCAGGAGCAGGGATTGAGCAACGGGAGCTCACCCCGTTGCAGGGATTCGAACCGCCGACCTTCCGATTGGCAAGTCCTAGGCTCTGTGGTTTAACCCACAGCGCCACCCGCGTCAGTGTAAAATGCTATCTCCTGTATTGATAACAGTTTTGTTCTGTATTTCAGGTCTTCTCTCCCTCTCCCTCTCCCTCTCCCTCTCCCTCTCCCTCTCCAAATGCATGCGTTTGAAAGGGTGTGTGAAAAGTCATGTATTTAAGCTCTGGGTAGCCAAGCACACAGACAGATTTACAAGTGTGTGTGTGTGTGTGTGTGTGTGTGTGTGTGTGACAAATCCAGAGGGGCTACCCTGTTAGGCTACAATAGATTGTAATGGATTGCCCCACCTTGTCCTGTATTTTGCCAGAGCGAAGGTGGCAACCCTAACTGAAAGATATGCTGCCTCCAACAGGAGATGCAGAACATGACCATCATGGCTAGTAGCCACCAATAACTTTGTTCTGTGTCTAATCCTCTATATAAGCCGTCCAGGTTGGGGTCCATCACTGCATACTGTGGGAGCGAATTCTATACAGTGGTACCTCGGGTTACAGATGCTTCAGGTTACAGACTCCGCTAACCCAGAAATATTACCTCGGGTTAAGAACTTTACTTCAGGATGAGAACAGAAATCGTGCGGTGGCAGCAGGAGGCCCCATTGGCTAAAGTGGTGCTTCATGTTAAGAACAGTTTCAGGTTAAGAACAGACCTCCGGAAGGAATTAAGTTCTTAACCCGAGGTACCACTGTAGTTCAACTATGCAGTGCTTGGAAGAGTACTTCGCTTGCCCGATGCGAATTTTTCAACGTTCAGCTTTGTTGGATTTTCATGGGTTCTAATATTATGAGACCTTCCCCTATCCCTTTCCCTCTGCCATGCATAATTTTATACACCTGGGAAATGGAATGGAAAGTTTCTGTTGGAGGTCAAGATTAAGCCTCCTGAAATTCAGGAATTCTAGGATTAGGTCATTGTTCTATTTAAGTTAATCTACACTGGCTCATGTGGAGCGGAGGACATGGGAGGAGTGCTTTTTCAGAGCAGGAGCTATGATCTGCCAGGACACCAGGATAATGGGCAGACTTTCCCTTCTGTCGTGAGGCGACAATGAGGCTTTCCCATTTCACCATGGTTTGTGAAAGATTAATACAAAGGGAGTCGGAGAATGAGGGAGACAATCAAACCAAGGCTAGATACTTCTTTGCTTTTGTTTAAAATGGTTTGTACTTCATGCTGGCAGTTTAAATAGTCAATAAACACATGAGATGTAACCGGCTGTGTTCTTAGATTTGTAAGATATACTATTCATAGTATCAAATTGTAAATTTCAGCAAAGTCTAAGGTCGGGGGTCACTGTGGGTGGTGGTGCATGACCTTTCTTAGTTGGTGGAGCGATTTCTCTGGTTAATTCCAATAATGAATGAGACTCTGGCATGCTAACTAGTTATGCGACCCCTGAGCTTAGACTCTGTGAAAGGATTCTGTGGAACTGTAACAACCTTTCATGTGGATGGTTTGGACTTTATGAGCAGACAGGTGCAATGGACACCATTACACGGATGGACCTTATGCATGAACTGACTATAGAATGATCTGATCCACTGGGTGTTCTGCTTTGTTCGTTTGTTGAACTTTATGAGTTACTTCTGTTGAAATTTACAATTTGATACTATGAATAGTATATCTTATTTATCTAAAAACACAGCCAGTTATGTCTCATGTGTTTATTGAGTATGCTTTACGTGACCATAGGCTTGTTTGTTGTGGCAGTTTAAATTGTGACATTGCTTTGCAACTGCTTCCAGCCCTGTCCTCTGTGGCCAATGGCCAGTGATAATGGGAGTTGTAGTGAGCACAGGGCCATATCTGTCTGCCTCTAGTAGATTGAGCTGTGATTCCTCTGAACATGGCAGGCTACATATATAGGTAAAGGGTAAAGGGACCCCTGACCATTAGGTCCAGTCGTGGCTGACTCTGGGGTTGCGGCGCTCATCTCACTTTACTGGCCGAGGGAGCCGGTGTACAGTTTCCGGGTCATATGGCCAGCATGACTAAGCTGCTTCTGGTGAACCAGAGAAGTGCACGGAAATGCCGTTTACCTTCCCGCCGGAGCGGTACCTATTTATCTACTTGCACTTTGACGGGCTTTCGAACTGCTAGGTTGGCAGGAGCAGGGACCGAGCAACGGGAGCTCACCCCGTCGCGGGGATTCGAATCGCCAACCTTCTGATCGGCAAATCCTAGGCTCTGTGGTTTAACCCACAGCGCCACCCGTGTCCCTCATATATAGGGACCTGCCAAATTGTCCTGGGACTTTGAAAGAGCTGGATTTAGTCTTAGAGCATTGAACTGGGTTGCAAAAGGGAGGAGAGGAATGAACAGCAAAGACATGAAAACGACTGGATTTTATTTCATTTGCTTACTTGGAAGCTTATTTGTCTTTGCTTTTCTGCCTGAGTGCCTAATTAAATACTCCAGTATAACAGCGACATAAAGTTCCTGCATGCTCCTATCTGGGGCTGTTTCGCTTTGGCGTCTTTCCTTGCAATTTGTTCATCTCGGGATATGGTTATTACCCAGAGCTAACTGCTAGCCCCCACCACGCTATAATATTTACTGGTGTTGCAGCAGGCTGAGCACTATAGCTTAAGATCAGCAAACACTGGATAAAATCCAAGTGGTTCTAGGGATTGTTGAGCTGTTATTGCTGGCTACAGGAAAGTAACACTCTCTGATTTATTTTCATTTCTCGTTTGACCCAAGAGGCTAACTGCTTCTCTAAGATCGATGGACCAGAGTGGGCTGCTTGAGGATCTCTGATATCTGATGAACTGGAGCAAACAAAACAGATCTAGAGCGGCAACTGTGCTGTAATACACATCTTTGTAACTGATTCCCATAATGCTGGGGTAACATAAAATGCTTTCATAGTCTCAACGGACGTTGGCTTGGCTGCAGTTTTAGGACTAAGTCTGCTGGTCCCTGTAGAGGAAGCATTAGAGGCCTATTTAGGCCCTTTCTCAACATTTTCAGGTATCACAGGAGTCTCTACTGCAGGGGTCACCAGCAAGGCACTCGCAGGCAGCACCGTCCCCTGCCAGTACCTCCTATGGTGCCAGCAAAAGGTCTTAGCAAATATCCCCTCAAAAATCCACAGTGCATGAGACGGTTTGCTTTTCCCGCTCAGTTCCTGTTTCCACTGGGTCAGCCTCTTCTGCCCCCTTCCTTAAACATGCTCACATTTCATTGGATTCCAGGAAAGGACACCCCCACCCTCCTTTCCATTCTGAAAGGGGAGAGGCACAAGAGCATGGTGGTGCCTGATGTACCTTACGTACCCTTAAGGTCCACAAATGACAACATTTTGGAGGTCCCAGGTCGCAAGGTGGTTAGATTGGTCTCAGCTAGGGCCAGGGCCTTTTCAGTACTGGCCCCGACTTGGTGGAACGCTCTGTCACAAGAGATTAGGACCCTGCGGGACTTGACATCTTTCCGCAGGGCCTGCAAAATAGAGCTGTTCTGCCTGGCCTTTGGTTTGGACTCAGTCTGACCCTTATGTTGCCCTCCCCTTATGGTCTTAATTTATTGGCTACTTTTAAAATGAGGCTGCATTTTAAATTGCATTTTGACCTGTATTTTAAATTGTTTTTTTTTTTCTTTTTCTTTCCCCTATTATGTTTTTACTGTGATTTTATTGGTGTTAGCCACCCTGAGCTCAGTTCTGGCCAGGGAGGGCAGGGTATTATTATTATTATTATTATTATTATTATTATTATTAGTATTATTAATAATAATAATAATGTAAGTGCCCTAATTCCATTAGTGGAAGTGGCTGATGGGGCAGGGTGTGTGTGCAGGGGACATGCCTGCATCATTTTGTGGTGGTCTCTCTTTTTCTGCTCTTTTTGTGCTATGTCACACCCCATGGAGCAGTCCATAGCACTTTCTGAAATTCCCGAATGTGTCCACTGGCTCCAAAATGTCTCCCAATTAATGGTAGGTAAAAAAAAGGTAAAGGACCCCTGGACAGTTAACTATGGGGTTGTGGCGCTCATCTCGCTTTCAGGCTGAGGGAGCTGGCGTTTGTCCACAGACAGCTTTCCGGGTCATGTGGCCAGCATGACTAAACCGCTTCTGGCGCAACGGAACACCATGACAGTAGCCAGAGTGCACAGAAACGCTGTTTACCTTCCCGCCACAGCGGTACCTATTTATCTACTTACACTGGCATGCTTTCGAACAGCTAGGTTGGCAGGAGCTGGGACAGAGCAATGGGAGTTCACCCCGTCGCACTGATTTGAACTGCCAACCTTCTGATTGGCAAGCCCAAGAGGCTCAGTGGTTTAGACCACAGTACCACCCCTGTCCCTAAATGGTAGGAGCCACTTAGGGTCATGTGGGAGGCTCCTTTCCACTCCAGCCCTGATTTCTGCTGGAACTGGGCTGACACTGACTGGATTGGAATTGAGTCACAATTTCTCCCAAAACATTTTTTCTGATAAAATTTCATATATTTCTCTTTGTCTTGCTCCTCTGACCCCTAAGTAAAAGAAAGCTGTTTTGCAGAATTTTCTTTGAATGTGTGTGTCTGTGTATATTTATATATTTATAAACCTACAAATATTGTGGTAGCTGCCATTCCCCCTCCCACAATGCCCTAGAATGATGCTAGGTCAAGGATGGATGCAAAAAAGTGGTCAGTGGGAATAAAACTCCCACCCCGAGAAATTGTCGAATAATTTTTCATTGCACTGGAATTTCTCTGCCCACAGATAGGGTTTAGTCTTTGAGAGACCATTTGCACACAGTTCCAGCTTGGAAAGAGCTACAGGTCTCATGTATTATTGCAAGACACAGGAAGAAGCCTCACTGTAGCAACTGCTATTTAAAGGAACATTGGAAGAGGTTTGGGGAAGAATTCATTTGGTCAACAATTTGCAGCATAGAAACACAGTCCAACATCCCTGAACCAGGTTGCAGATTCAAATGTGATTCCCATAAGCATTATGCCCTACTCCAGTGTCTGCTATGCAGATTTGGTGCATAAAATGTGCAAAAATATGATGTAAGAGATTGATACAAAATGGGTTTTTTTTAACTGGTGAATCCATTGGAAAAGGTGCACATTTTACTTAAGAAATGCACGCAAAATTTGTGCAAAATGTGTGCAACAGGATGGAATGGGACACCAGGAGCTTGCTGGATGGAATGAGATGCAATGGACTTAAGAGTGCATGAGATGCAAGACTAAAGCAGGATGGAATTTGCTGCTCACCCCATCCCTACTTTGGGTTTGTCTTAGTTCATCTGAGCTACTGGGAGTTTTGGAAATTCACGGGGAACTTTTTCAGAGAAAACTCATTGAAGCTGGCTACACCCTGTTTGCACTGCTTGAACTGAGCACTGTGACATTCCTTCTCGCCTAATAGATCACTGAAATGGAGATAAAGTAGCCATTCTGCTTGCAGTTTAGCACCATACGTGAGTTTACATTCAGTGGAGGTGCAAATGATACCATTTTGCCAGTGGTCTTGTGCTCAATTACTTTGACTTCATTTAGGGAACAAAATGACCTGGTTTTTCCACATACCTCATGGCGGCTTTTAAGAAGTAATGCATCAGGAATGCAAATGTCTGGTGTGTGTGTTTTCGTTGTGTAAAATTATCCTTTGGAGATCGTCATTAGGGATGATCTAGGACAGCCAAAGCTCTTCTACCTTCATCTCCTATGTTATCTGTGGAACTAACCCAGAACCCTGGATTTATTCCATAAGGGGATTCCACCCAACTCTGGCTCCTGATGCCATCAAAGTGTAGCATAAGTAAATTGTGGCAAGGGTCATAGATAAGCAGGAGAGCATCTGCTTTGCATGCAGAAGACCTCAGGTTCAACCCCCAGCCTCTCCAGGTGGAGCTTTAAGAGACCCCTGTTGAAGCCCTGGAGAACCACTTCCAGTCAGTGGAGACAGTAAAAAGCTAAAGGACCCCTGGATGGTTAAGTGACTATGGGGTTGTGGCGCTCATCACACTTTCAGACCAAGGGAGCTGGGGTTTGTCCACAGACAACTTTCCGGGTCATGTGCTTCTTGCGCAATGGGACACTTTGATGGAAACCAGAGCGCACGGAAACGCTGTTTACCTTCCCGCCACAATGGTACCTATTTATCTACTTGCACTGGTGTGCTTTCAAACTGCTAGGTTGGCAGGAGCTGGGATGGAGCAACAGGAGCTCACCCCATCACAGGGATTTGAACTACCGTCCTTCTGATCAGCAAGCCCAAGAGGCTTAGTGGTTTAGACCACAGTGCCACCCATGCCCCAAACATTAAAAAGGTAGAGGACCCCTGGACGTTTAAATTATCGAGCTAGACAGACCAATAATGTAACTCTATACAAGGCATCTTCCTGCATTCCTATGACAGTCGACGGCATTCAGTGACAGGTTGTACAGCTTGCCTGCTCAAGCAACAATCTCCTCTCTGCCTCCAAGTGCCCGGCACTGGCAACCTTTTGGACTGTGTTGTTAGGGAGTCCACAACTGTCATTTATGGATACAGAATATGACTGATTCTTTTGAGCCAACGGGCTGGGGGCTGGGGGGGGCAGGGAAAGAAGTGTAACCCGGCGAAGTTCTCCAGCTGTGTTAAAAGATGTGGAGTTTCACCACCAGACCTCTGGAAATGGAGAGGGCAGGCCGTCGGCATCAAAGCATGCCTCCGCATGTCTACCGTCTTTTTCAGAAGCGAAATTAACAGCTCCCTAGATTGCTGGCTGTTTGGTTTAACAGTTGGGTCAGTCATCTTTTCCTTCTGACTTTTCATCAGGAAGCAAAAATACCGCGGTGCAACCTTTGCTTCGGGGCAGGACACACCGTTTATTACACTGGCTTTGTGGTATTGATCATTGTCTGAGAAGCACAGCATTTTTTCCCCTTTTATCTTTTTTTTGTATATATATATAAAACAAAAACAAATACCTCTAAAACAGACTTGTCATTTGCTTCAGGAAACTCCGAGGAAATGCAAGTATACCTGGGAATGCAAGGCTTTCCGGAGGACTGTGCCTGTATCCCTATCAGCTGCAATGCACGGTGACCATTTGAATACTTGCATTATAACGAGAGGAGAAAAATCAGCTTGGAAATTAATTTCTGGTGGGCGGGGGAAGCTCTTTTTAGACCACAAGTGATAGTGATTGTATTAAAACAAATCTGTTCCTGTTAGGCTTGAGAATGTTGGGTTGTCATGTTGCAACCTGGAAACTCCTCCTGTTCCTTTAAACTAGGGGTTGCCAATGTGTCGCCCATGAGCACAATTGTACCCTAGTGCTCAGGAAGCCTCTGAGCATCCCTCCTCCCTGTCCCCTTATTCATGAGGTGGTGCAGATAGTTACCTTTTCCTCCAGTGCAAAGGATGTAGAGATGAAAGAGGATGTTGGAAGAGTGGTGCTCTTTCTTGCCATACCTTTCATCTCTATGTGTTTTTCAAGGGGTTGATTGATTTTTCTGGATTCAACTGTTACCCAAATCCTTTCGAAAAAGTGTGTGTGTGCACATGCACTTTTCCTCTTTCTGTCTGTTCTGTTTGGGGTGGAGGAAGTAACGTGTCCAAAGTGGGTGGCACCCAGAGCAGTTGAGCAAATATCCAAAGGAGCCCAAGGGCCTACAAGTGTTGGTGGGGGCTGCTTTAAACAATGTCCATCTGGATGTTGCAGAAAAGCCGTTCCTCTCGATGCAGCGGATGTAACATTTAAAAGCTCTTGGCAGCAAATATCCCTGAGAGCAGGTAAAAAAAAAGGTAAAGGACTCCTGGATGGTTAAGTCCAGTCAAAGGCGACTATGGGGTTGCAACGCTCAACTCGCTTTCAGACCAAGGGAGCCGGCGTTTGTCCACAGACAGCTTTCTTGGTCATGTGGCCAGCATGACTAAACCGCTTCTGGCACAACGGAACACCATGACGGAAACCAGAGTGCACAGAAATTCCCGCTGCAGTGGTACCTATTTATCTGCTTGCACTGACATGCTTTTAAGCTGCTAGGGTGGCAGAAGCTGAGACGGAGCAATGAGAGAGCAGTGTTGCGGAGATTTGAACCACCAATCTTCTGATCGGCAAGCCCAAGAGGCTCAGTGGTTTAGACCACAGTTCCACCCGCGTCTCAACCCCTGAGAGCAATGCATGTCAAGCCTAAAACCCAACTCAGGAATAGGAAAGGAAAAAAATTAATTTCAGACAGGAAGGGAAAGTGAACATTTTCATGATGGACTTATGTTTCTGTGGCTTGATATCAGTGACCTTTGCAACAACTAGGTACTGTATAAATATTTGCTAATATATTGGTTTAGGAGAATAATATACAATACAGTGGTACCTCAGGTTAAGTACTTAATTTGTTCCGGAGGTCCATTCTTAACCTGAAACTGTTCTTAACCTGAAGCACCACTTATCTAATGGGGCCTCTTGCTGCTGCCGCCGCGCGATTTCTGTTCTCATCCTGAAGCAAAGTTCTTAACCCGAGGTACTATTTCTGGGTTAGCGGAGTCTGTAACCTGAAGCGTATGTCACCTGAAGCGTAATCTGAGGTACCACTGTAATATACAAAACAGGGTGCTATCCAGAAGTGCTTCAAAAAGTCTCAGGACAAAGGATCATGCCTACGGAATAAATCATATTCAGTTCACATTTAAGGCAAATCTTCCTAATCTGCTCTCCCTGAAACAATATGTGAAGTGACATTCAGCCATCCTTCTCTGAATTTTGTAATGCAGTTCATCAACCCAAATGCACAAAAATGCATCTACTAGGGGAAAGCATAAATATGAATGTGTCTATTAGTGAAGGTGACATATAAGTTGCATTGTATTGGTGGAAACGGCTTACTAAAATATGCGTTTTGCGCAAAATTGCATGTAAAAATAAGCTTATTAGGAGAATTTTGCTCTCTCTCTCTCTCCTGATATAAACTTTGGCAGGCTTTCTTAAATGGGTCATCCAGTTGTCTTCTTCTTCTTTGCATGGGTCTCATTTAATTATAGTTCTGTTCAAATGTCAATTTTTTAAAAAGTGCACTTCATTATACCTGTCACATAATTTGATCTCCTTTACCACCGAGGTGTAAAAATGTTGCTCTCCTTTTAGCCTTCAATAGGACAGTAAGATTGATTGGACCCTGGTGCACTGTGCCCAGTATGTGTGTCACTGAGGTCATCCTTTAATTTATTTGGACTGGAGTCAAAATGGATTTTGTAATATTCCAGTGCAGATATTGAAGGCATGACGAATGTATCTGAAGACCTTGTGTAGATGTCGCTGGTGATAAAATGGCAGATTTGGAAATGGACCCCACTTTCCATAATGGAAGAATTCCAGCACAAAATAATCCCTCCATTTATGGGTTGGGCTTCCCCATTTCTGAAATGCTCACAATCTGCATTTCTGTAAGCCACTCTCAGCATATTTCCCCCCAAAAGGCAGAGGTTTGTCACCATTTTAGCTTCATGGAGGATTTGCCAGTGCAAAGAAACCTTGTTGAAGTGCTGAAAGGCCAGAGATACTCTCCTGATACACAAAGTCTAGATTTCTTATTTCTGAAATGTACTTAGCCTCATGGGGAAAATAATTTTTGGCAAGTTGGTGTGGGGGAATTAAAATTTGAACAAATGTATCCAGCACTTTTTAGAAAGGTTTGAATAAAAATGTATTAGGTTTTCCTCCACAAACAGCTTCTTCTGCTTTGTGAATTCTGTGGCCAGGCAATCAAATAAATAGTAGCAGGGCTGCAAAACTTATATACCCAGTTTTCTCAAAGCAAGCCCCTTTAAATAGGACTTACTTTTGGATACACATGTAGAGGATTGTGCTGTAAACAACAAGAACAGCAGCAAATGTAGTGCTAAGGTTCTAGATTGCAAGAATGTGGTGTTATTGTTCTTAAGAGCTGGGAGACTCCAGAATAGTATTTAGAATCCCATGCAGTCTAAAGTGGCACAGTCCATTCTATCACCCCGGGAATCTGAATTCCTACTTCATTCTGCTACATGCTTAAAGGTAAAGGTAAAGGGACCCCTGACCGTTAGGTCCAGTCGCGGCCGACTCTGGGGTTGCAGCGCTCATCTCGCTTTATTGGCCGAGGGAGCTGGCGTACAGCTTCCGGATAATGTGGCCAGCATGACTAAGCCGCTTCTGGCAAACCAGAGCAGCACACTGAAACGCCATTTACCTTCCCGCCGGAGTGGTACCTATTTATCTACTTGCACTTTGACGTGCTTTTGAACTGCTAGGTTGGCAGGAGCCAGGGCCGAGCAACCGGAGCTCACCCCGTCGCAGGGATTCGAAGCACCGACCTTCTGATCAGCAAGTCCTAGGCTCTGTGGTTTAACCCACAGTGCCACCCGCATCCCTTCGTCATGACATTTTGTTATCTATCTGTCTTGCAGGAAAGGGGAAATACAAGTGTGCACTGCAAATGGAATGAATTACAATATAGGTATGCTACATGTATTGCAAATATAAATCATTTCCAAAACTCTGACACAAAACAATAGAAATACGAGACTAGTAAAGCCAAGACAACGAAGCTCCCACAGTCATGAAAATCAAATGTGTTTGGCTCAACATACACTGTAACTCAAAGTGAACTGTGCAAAATGTTCCCACCGTAAGAAAACAAAACAATTCCTGGCTGGCTGGCTGGCTGACTGGCTGGTTGATGTTGTCCTACAGGTTTAGGATTTGATCATTAAAATCGTCCACTGAAATGAATGGGGCAACTCCATCATTTCCCCTCCAGGCTTTAGCAGACCTCTCTGGCAACTAGCGCTGCAGTTGTTAAAACTTGACAATAATGAATTTGGATGGCCAATGGATCTGTGGTCAAAAAGGAACAATAATAATGTCCGAGGCAGACTATGACGAACTGCTTGTGAAAGATGGTACCCTTAGATAGATCATTAGTGATGACTGATGTTCCAGGAGGAGCTTACAAGCAATATAGCAAGGTGATATATCAGGTCACCATATGAAGCGCCTCTTAGCCTGCAAATTGCACTGCCAATCACTCTCTTCTGAAGGTCTTTCCTGCCACTAGTGAGGAAGACCTGATATAAGTCTCCATTCCCAGCCTGATGAATGATGATTGAACTTTTGCCTGTTTCAATCTAAAAAATTTGGAGGTGTTTAGAGCAATGGCATTCATCCTTATACCAGCCACAGAGGGAAAGCCTGTCGAAAACTTGGTGAGGCTGGGAGCTTACTACTCCAACGAGAAGCTGGATTCTTCTCAATGTCTGTTCTGAATTTTGTCTTTTGTGGAAATCTGCTGGTGAGAACAAAGTTCAATGCAGATTCTGTAACCCAACCTGAAATGAATGCCATCTAGAAGCCTCCAGCATTGCTTCTGGTGAGGACCCAGTTGAAAAAACTAGGTTAACAGCACTCCACTACTGTGTACACAAAAGGGAGCCTGAGATCCCTTAGTCTTCCATGTGCTAGATAAACTTTCATCAATCTTTTTTGGCATGTTTGATTTTTTGAGCAATTGCTGTGGGCACCACCCCTGCTCATTTCCCTTCCCTCTCCCTTGAATCAGCCTCTCCCATTCCACAGGGACAGAAAGTGAGAAACCATGTGTGCACCCCATTTAGCTTTTCCAAGGGATCTAGGTTAGGGTTGCCATATTTCAATAAGGAAAAATCTGGACACAAAAGTTATTGAGGGGAAATAGCCCCCAAAGTCGTTGAGCTTTTTGGGGGGAAATCAGCCCCCAAAGGCAAAGAGTGATGCTAAAATACACATGTCCTGGTTCTGTTGGCCAAAGCATGCACATATTGTGTGTGTGTGTGTGTGTGTGTGTGTGTGTATATATAAATTCCAGACGCTAATTTCGCCAGTTGAATCCTGGACATGTCTAGGAAATTCTGGACATATGGAAACCCTACTCTGGGTAAAAGCTGGATCCACTAGAATCCATATGAGCCATGAAGAACACATAGAGCTGAAAGAGGAAGTGGGAAAGAGTGTCATGCTTACAAGTTCCTCCTTCAAATCTCTGTACTTTTCAAAGGAGAAAGGTAAACGCATATACTAGGTAATCCATTAAAAGTACTAGCAATCCATTAAAGCATATATATATAAACTCATGCGTTAGTGATAATGGCATACAAAAAAATGCATCAAAATAGGAAAAACTGCCTTGCAATTTTTTTTTATAATAGGCAAAAGTGCATAGAAAAAATGTGCATGTTATAAAAAAGTTCACATTGAGATGCTGATGGAACTTGTACAAGAGAATAATAACAGCAAACTGATGCAGAAATGTGGACAACTGAATTTAAGAATGGAAAAATGAGAAACCGAAACTTGGAGAGCCAGTGTGGTGTAGTGGTTAAGAGCGATAGACTCATAATCTGGGGAACCGGGTTCGCGTCTCATCTCCTCTACATGCAGCTGCTGGGTGACCATGGGCCAGTCACACTTCTCTGAAGTCTCTCAGCCCCACTCACCTCACAGAGTGTTTGTTGTGGGGAGGAAGGGAAAGGAGAATGTTAGCCGCTTTGAGACTCCTTCGGGTAGTGATAAAGCGGGATATCAAATCCAGACTCTTCTTCTTCTTCTGATATATTTGCCCATCCCTGGTGCAAAGCTAATCCTTCTGCTATGCGATCACAATGCTGGAGCCTGTTCTTAGAATGACTCCCACCTGCTCCCTGCACCTAAGCATCAGTTATTTGCCTTTGGCAAATTGTTATCAAAGTAAATGGTTACTAAGCATCCTTCCCCCTAACTAGCTTCTCTGCTGGGAATGCAAAAATGTTTATTTTAAGCTGTGAATGCAGTAAAACCAAGAAAAGGGCAGGGAGGTGCTGTGAGCAATCGTGCTTGGTGCTGGAAAGATTCTTCTTGAACCTTTGCTCAAAATATTTATGGCAAAACAGGGCTCTGAAGAGTAGTGGTAGAAAGGAGCCTTTTATCATAGAATCATAGAATCATAGAGTTGGAAGAGACCACAAGGGCCATCGAGTCCAACCCCCTGCCAAGCAGGAAACACCATCAGAGCACTCCTGACATATGGTTGTCAAGCCTCTGCTTAAAGACCTCCAAAGAAGGAGACTCCACCACACTCCTTGGCAGCAAATTCCACTGTCGAACAGCTCTTACTGTCAGGAAGTTCTTCCTAATGTTTAGGTGGAATCTTCTTTCTTGTAGTTTGGATCCATTGCTCTGTGTCCGCTTCTCTGGAGCAGCAGAAAACAACCTTTCTCCCTCCTCTATGTGACATCCTTTTCTATATTTGAACATGGCTATCATATCACCCCTTAACCTCCTCTTCTCCAGGCTAAACATGCCCAGCTCCCTTAGCCGTTCCTCATAAGGCATCGTTTCCAGGCCTTTGACCATTTTGGTTGCCCTCCTCTGGACACGTTCCAGTTTGTCAGTGTCCTTCTTGAACTGTGGTGCCCAGAACTGGACACAGTACTCCAGGTGAGGTCTGACCAGAGCAGAATACAGTGTCACTATTACTTCCCTTGATCTAGATGCTATACTCCTATTGATGCAGCCCAGAATTGCATTGGCTTTTTTAGCTGCCGCGTCACACTGTTGGCTCATGTCAAGTTTGTGGTCAACCAAGACTCCTAGATCCTTTTCACATGTACTGCTCTCAAGCCATGATGAACCTTGTCTAGAAGAGCGGCTGAAAGCATGAAATAAGGACATTAGAAGAACCCTGCTGAATCAGACCCAAAGGGCTGTAATGTCTAGCATTCACTCCAAACCCATCCAGTGGCCAGACAGGTGCTTCTGAGAAGCCTACAAGAAGGTGAGCTGAATAGCAATTTTTCATGGTTGGAATTCAGATGTTTGATTAGCCTGATTCTATCAAGCCCAGGAGCTATATCATCACTGCAGATGGTGGCAGCAGTCACAAAATTAAAAGACACCTGCTTCTTGGGAGAAAAGCAATGACAAACCTAGACAGCATCTTAAAAGGCAGAGACATCACTTTGTCGACAAAGGTCTGTATAGTTAAAGCTTTGGTTTTCCCAGTAGTGATGTATGGAAGTGAGAGTTAGACCATAAAAGAAGGCTGGTCGCTGAAGAATTGATGCTTTTGAATTATGGTGCTGGGGGAGACTCTTGAGAGTCCCATGGACTGCAAGAAGATGAAACCTATCAATTCTTAAGGAAATCAGCCCTGAGTGCTCACTGGAAGGACAGATCATGAAGCTGAGGCTCCAATACTTTGGCCACCTCATGGGAAGAGGAGACTCCCTGGAAAAGTCCCCGATGTTGGGAAAGATTGATGGCACAAGGAGAAGGGGATGACAGAGGACGAGATGGTTGGACAGTGTTCTTGAAGCTACCAGCATGAGTTTGACCAAACTGTGGGAGGCAGTGGAAGACAGGAGTGCCTGGCGTGCTTTGGTCCATGGGCTCACAAAGAATCGGACATGACTAAACGACTAAAAAACAACAAAAATCTGTGATTTTTGCTAATCCAATTTAAAGCTGTAGGCGACTACACCACATGTACCGAGACTAACCCTTCCCGCCCCCCACACACAAGAAGGGGAAATGAAAAGAACTGACAGCATAAATGAGAGGATGAACATGTGAGTGAGACTGCCCTTAAAATGAGGAAATTGGTAAGAACGAAGCTGAAAGGCAGAGCCAAGAGGATCAAATCTCTCCATAACATTTGAGAGTTGTGCTTTTAAACAACTCCCAAATGCAGTGTATACAACAGATCAGGAAAAGTGCCGAAAGGGCCAGGAGGATGCCAAAAGTAAAAAAAAGTGAGAAGCTATTCGACGCAATAAGGCTTCCTAAAAAATAGAAGTTTTATCCAAATTAGAGGACATCTCACTTGGATGAGAATGAAGATGTGCAAAGGAGAACAAAGTCTGTGCCCTCTTGTATCCGTGCAGAGTTTTAGGGGGAAATCCACAAAAAAATCCTTTAAAATCCAGACAGGGAACCTACAGCGTGTGCTCAGTACCCATCATTTCAGGGGAACGGAATGTTATTTTTAAGTGTGGCAGGTAGAGATGCACACACTATCTACTTTAGGTGGCTGCTTGTAGTAAAAGGAAGAGAGCCCGTTAAAAGATGAGAGTTCTTATCCAGGCCCTTAGCCACCCCGTAAGTACTATGAGAAAGAGATGCTCTCATACTCAGTTATTTTGTCATGGAAACTGGACAGTGTGTGGATTCTGAAGTGGTCCCACACCTGATCCACATTAGGGAGGGGTGAATATACCAAGTTTTGTTTCTAATTTTTCTTAACTTCAGTCCTCCACATTTCCACATCTGTTTGTGTATGTATGTGTGTTTTAAAAAAGTCCATGTGAAAATTCACCTGCATTTTAGCGCGAGTGGGCCTTAATAGACACATTTTCGTATGCAATTTTGCCAAAGATACACATTTTTGCAAAGCAATTCCCCCTAATGTAATGCATTTTTGCATCTTCACCAGTGCACGTATTTATATGCATGCTTTATTCCAGTATATGCATGTTTGTACACATTGCTTTGCAAGGGAGATGAATTGCAAAATTTGGAGAAGTGTGAATTTTGAAGGGTGGAAGTTTTGGTTCATGTATTGTTTCAGAAAGTGCAAACTAGCTTGGATCTCCTTTGAATGCAAACTAAATCAAATGTCTTTCCCATCCTTAATCCACACCTAAGCCTGGGAGGCACTGATTGGAGAAGACCACTTTGAAATCCACATTCCCTAGAAGTCTAGGGAAGTCCATCCCCCTTGTACCTGAGATGCCCAGAGGCGAAAATCTGTAGGAGAGTTCTTCCATAATGAATATCCATAGATGCGCAGAGGACCTGGAATGGTTGACCACCAGGTTATCTTTTGCAATTACCTTTCCCCCTTTCTTGAGGGTTGGCATTTGTCTTAGTTGACTGGGAATCAAAAGACCACAGCAACATTAATGTTGCTTCTGCATGTAATGGCTTCTGCATGCACCATTAATAGGGAATAAGGCTAGCCTACTGTGGGCCCCCATATGGGTTCATTCAATGCGCAGGAGGCTTCTGAGCTCCACAAATGGGACAGCCATGTGGCTTGGAATGTGCCCAGGGTTGCCATATTCCCCAAAGTGAAAATCCAGACAAAATTGAGCCTTTTTGGGAACATCTCCCCGCAAAAAAATAGTTTTGGGCCTTTTCTTGGATTTTTAAAGCTTTTGCTTTTTTTTTTTTTTAAATGGCCTTACTTGCTTACCTGGACGCATGGCAGCCCTAAATGTGCCAGCAGTGCTTGATCCACAATTGATGTGTAAAGAAAGAACAGTTCAGGGATGAGACTTTTAGCTTTCTTTAGGGGTCCTGCATAAGTTGAGCTCTGACTGATCTTGATCCAGGGTGATACCTTCATACAATCTGGCTGGGTGACATCAAAATGAAGGACCTTGCCCAGGGAGATTGAGACTGGTCGTTGGTCATTTCTTTTGCCCGCATCCTTCTCTCTCCTGATACATCTTCCAATACTGACAGTTTCCTTACTCTCTCTGTAAACTGTCTGATGAAACAGGCTTCTGCCATTCCCCTGGGGCATTATTATGCTGAATAACAGATCTCATTACAGAAAAGCTTTGCTCGTAATCAACCAAAGATTCCTGTTGGGTTATTTTTTTCCCTCCCTCTTTCCTCCTAGCAATATCCTAAATTACTTCATGTATTTTGGTGCCTACACCTTGGATTTTGCTGACATAGACGCTTATGTGTTGCTCCCCCATCCCTTGTGAAACTTTTGTTCTCTCAAAAGTGAGGTCACAGGTAAAATGTGGCATGGCTAAAGAGGGAAGGACCAGCGGAACCCGGGGAATATCAGAGGGGAATGAAAAGAATAGAGAATAACATTGCAGAAATATTTGTGCTGCAGCAGTTTGAGGAGAGCAAGAATGAAGAGAGGTGGTGGCGAAGGGTAGGAATGGATGGGGTTGGGAATAAGGGGTTCCTTGACCCTCAACTTTTCTTTCCATTGCTGAAATGCAATGATCCTTTTGCTAGTCCCCCCAAAAGAAACATGTAAATGGCCCATAATGATAATGAAATAATTGGAGACTTCTTTTGCCTTTCTCCCTTATGCCACTAATTAGCTAAGGTTGACAAAGAATAGGTGTCTGCGACAGAAAGGAAGGAATGACTGTGGTTTGAGGGAGAATGAAAGGCAATGCTGAGAGCCAAACCGCATGTTACCATACACTTCAACATTTCCCCAATGAAAATAGGGACATTCTATTCCACAATACTAATCACTCTCTTATTTATACCCTGGCGATATGACTGGCTTGCCCCAGCCACTTTGGGCGACTTGTAAGATACATAAAAACATAATAAAACATTTAACCTTTTTTTAAAAAAAATCCTATACAGGGCTGCCTTCAGATATCTTCTAAAGGTTGTATATAAACAACTATCCGACTTTTAGAAGACATCTGAAGGCAGCCCTGTTTAAGGAAGTTTTTAATGTTTGAAGTTTTATTATGTTTTTAATGTTCTGTTGAAAGCTGCCCAGAGTGGCTGGGGAAACCCAGCCAGATGGGCGGGGTAAAAGGTAAATGGACCCCTGACCATTAGGTCCAGTCATGACTGACTCTGGGGTTGCGGCGCTCATCTCGCTTTATTGGCCGAGGGAGCCGGCGTACAGCTTCTGGGTCATGTGGCCAGCATGACTAAGCGGCTTCTGGCGAACCAGAGCAGCACACAGAAACGCCATTTACCTTCCCGCCAGAGCGGTACCTATTTATCTACTTGCATTTTGATGTGCTTTTGAACTGCTAGGTTGGCAGGAGCTGGGACCAAGCAATGGGAGCTCACTCCGTTGCGGGGATTCGAACTGCCGACCTTCTGATCGGCAAGTCCTAGGCTCTGTGGTTTAACCCACAGCGCCAACCGTATCCCTGGATGGGTGGGGTAGAAATAAACAAATTAATAATAATAATTAATAATGAATTACTACTACTACTATAGTATAGTTTCTTATCTCCTTGGCTCGGGGGTCACATAACTCCATACCCTCCAAAATTTTTCCAGTGGAAATATGGATGTCCTAAGGAAAAGCAGGACATTCTGGGATCAAATTAGAAACCAGAAGGGTATTTGTAAATCTGGGACGGTTCCTGGAAAATAGGGACTCTTGGAGGGTCTGGGTAACACTGAGTGCTTAGCACCATAATCTCCAACCTTTTTTGGACCAGCGGACACATTTAGAATTTTGAGAGGACACTGTGGGTGCCAGTCACAAAATGGTAGCCATGGGGATGTGTCTTAACCCAAAATGGCTGCTGTGGCGTGCGTGTGTTATAAAGGCTGCTACATTTAAAAAGACAGGAAAGGAGACAGGACCACAAAATGAAGCAGGAAGCCCCTCCCCATCAGCTGCCTCATCAAGAAGAAGAAGAGTTTGGATTTGATATTCCGCTTTATCACTACCCTAAAGAGTCTCAAAGTGGCTAACATTCTCCCTTCCCTTCCTCCCCAACAACAAACACTCTGTGAGGTGAGTAAGGCTGAGAGACTTCAGAGAAGTGTGACTAGCCCAAGGTCACCCAGCAGCTGCATGTGGAGGAGCGGAGACGCGAACCCAGTTCACCAGATTACGAGGCTACTGCTCTTAACTACTACACCACACTGAGATGCCCTACATCAGCCTCTGCCATCTTCACTCACAGAAAAAAGCTCTCTGCGCCTCTCCAGAATACAGTGGAGGTTGTGTGTCGAATCCTCGCTTCAAATGAAATGTGGCAGGGACAATATGTCCTGTTTCGTTGCCTGAGGCGAAACAGGAACGTGCTACCCTGCCCTGCTTCTGCAGCTGCACCACATCTGCTGAAGTTGAGTTGCTCCCGCAAAGCAGTGGCAGGTTTCGGAGAGATCCCCAGCGAGATCTTGCGAAATCTCGTGGAGTGCACAAGATCTCTCAAGATTCCAGTGTGAGATGTCGCTGGAGGTCGCTGCCACTGCTTCTCTGTTAGTGGCAGAGGTAGCAGTGGGTGTGGGGTGCTGCCTCATGGACCTCTGTCGCCCTAAGTAGCTGCTTCAACCCTTATCAGCAGGCTGGTCCTGAAATATGGGCATGTTTAAGGGGGCATGTTCAGTGTGGGAAAAGCTGTTCCTGCAAACAGGAACAGAGCAGGAAGAGCTAACCATCTTTTGTGTACAGTGGTACCTCAGGTTACATACACTTCAGGTTACAGACTCCGCTAACCCAGAAATAGTGCTTCAGGTTAAGAACTTTGCTTCAGGATAAGAACAGAAATCGGGCTCCGGTGGCGCAGCGGCAGCAGGAGGCCCCATTAGCTAAAGTGGTACTTCAGGTTAAGAACAGTTTCAGGTTAAGTACGGACCTCCGGAACGAATTAAGTTCTTAACCTGAGGTACCACTGTATTGTTTATTCTGGAGGGATCATTTACCGAGACATTTTGCAGGCACTGTTGGGCACATTGGTGCCCATGGGCAACACATTGGTGATCCCTGACTTCGTGTGTAGCTGCCATTGACATCAAGTGAGTTTTTTCTCTCCTAAGGCTCAAAGAAAACCTAGATGTATGGATATACAGTGGTACCTCTGGTTACAGACACTTCAGGTTACAGATGCTTCAGGTTACAGCCTCAGCTAACCCAGAAATAGTACCTCAGGTTAAGAACTTTACTTCAGGATGAGAACAGAAATTGTGCGGCAGCGCGGCAGCAGCGGGAGGCCCCATTAGCTAAAGTGGTACCTCAGGTTAAGAACAGTTTCAGGTTAAGAACGGACCTCTAGAACAAATTAAGTTCTTAACCCGAGGTACCACTGTATTTTTTAATTGGAGCTGGGGCATGGGTTTAGCCAGGATACCCAACTGGCATCCTCTGTCTGGCTCTGTCTAGCAGATTCAGAATGAAATGTCTCAACAACAGTTGTTTTAAATTGCTTGCTTTCGACCCTGAGTGCTCAGAAAAATCTGTCAAAATCTTTCTACAATTTCTACTTTTAGTTAAGTATTTTTATTTATTGATGGGGGGGGGGAGCTGCTCCCCTGGCTATGCCCATGAGCTGAGGGAAGAAGAGATAAGTCTCTTTTCCCTCCACACACTGTTTTCCCCAGTAACAACCGCACTGTAATTGCGCCTGTAATTAATTAACTAATTAACCAAAGAGAAACAAAAGACACAGCTTCAATGTAGCGTGTAGTTTGGCCCCCAAATATAGAAGGAGATGAGTTTGGGCCTTAGAGGCTGTCTGTCTCCATGGAGATCCAATGTGGGAAGCACTGGGCTTCGTGCCTCCGCCTCCGCTCAACCTGTGTATTTGTAAATAAACACCAAGATGACAAAACACCAAAAGGCAAGTAAGAGGCACCATGATAGAAGTTTATAAAATGTACGGCATCTAGAAAGTGGCTAGAGAAAATGGGTTCCCCTCCCTCTCTTATAACACTAGAACGCATGAGCCACTTGGGCTTGCCAATCAGAAGGTCGGCGGTTCGAATCCCTGCGACGGGGTGAGCTCCTGTTGCTCTGTCCCAGCTCCTGCCAATCTAGCAGTTCAAAAACACGTCAGTGCAAGTAGATAAATAGGTACCACTGCGGTGGGAAGGTAAACGGCGTTTCTGTGCGCTCTGGTTTCCGTCACAGTGTTCATTGCACCGGAAGCGGTTTAGTCCTGCTGGTCATATGACCCAGAAAGAGTCTGCGGACAGGCTCTCTTGGCCTTAAAGCGAGATGAGCACCACAACCCTGTAGTCGCCTTTGACTGGACTTAACAGTCCAGGGGTCCTTTACCTTTTGCTTTTTTTAATGGAACTCCTGCAGGAAGGCAGTGATGGCCACAAACATAGATGACTTTAAAAGAGGCTTAGACAAATTTACCAATAGATAGCTACTCGCCATGATGACTCTGCCCTGCCTCCATAGCTGGAGGCAACAGATCTTCTGAATACAGTGGTACCTCGGGTTAAGAACTTAATTTGTTCTGGAGGTCCTTTCTTAACCTGAAACTGTTCTTAACCTGAGGTACGACTTTAGCTAATGGGGCCTCCCGCTGCCGCCGCGTCACCAGCACACGATTTCTGTTCTCATCCTGAAGCAAAGTTCTTAACCCAAGGTGTTATTTCTGGGTTAGCAGAGTCTGTAACCTGAAGCGTCTGTAACCCAAGGTACCACTGTACCAGTTGCTAGAAACCACAGGCAAGGACATAGTTCTACTGCTCCAATCCTGCTTGTGAGTTTCCCAAAGGCAGCTGGTTTGCCACTGTGAGAACAGGATGCTGGTCTTAGATGGGCAATTTGCCTGATCCAGTAGGCACTTCTTATGTTAGCATTTTATTTATTAAATTTGTATATCCGGGGTAGTTACAACATAAAATCACAATATATATAACAAAAGTAAAAACAAGAACAACCCAATAACCCTCCCAACACATTTTAAGGGGACATTGGATGTCTATCAGCAAAAAGCCTGGTTAAAGAGAAATCGTAGAATCATAGAATCATAGAGTTGGAAGAGACCACAAGGGCCATCGAGTCCAACCCCCTGCCAAGTAGGAAACACCATCAGAGCACTCCTGACATATGGTTGTCAAGCCTCTGCTTAAAGACCTCCAAAGAAGGAGACTCCACCACACTCCTTGGCAGCAAATTCCACTGTCGAACAGCTCTTACTGTCAGGAAGTTCTTCCTAATGTTTAGGTGGAATCTTCTTTCTTGTAGTTTGGATCCATTGCTCCGTGTCCGCTTCTCTGGAGCAGCAGAAAACAACCTTTCTCCCTCCTCTATGTGACATCCTTTTCTATATTTGAACATGGCTATCATATCACCCCTTAACCTCCTCTTCTCCAGGCTAAACATGCCCAGCTCCCTTAGCCGTTCCTCATAAGGCATCGTTTCCAGGCCTTTGACCATTTTGGTTGCCCTCCTCTGGACACGTTCCAGTTTGTCAGTGTCCTTCTTGAACTGTGGTGCCCAGAACTGGACACAGTACTCCAGGTGAGGTCTGACCAGAGCAGAATACAGTGGCACTATTACTTCCCTTGATCCAGATGCTATACTCCTATTGATGCAGCCCAGAATTGCATTGGCTTTTTAGCTGCCGCGTCACACTGTTGGCTCATGTCAAGTTTGCGGTCAACCAAGACTCCTAGATCCTTTTCACATGTACTGCTCTCAAGCCAGGTGTCCCCCATCTTGTATTTGTGCCTCTCATTTTTTTTGCCCAAGTGCAATACTTTACATTTCTCCCTGTTAAAATTCATCTTGTTTGTTTTGGCCCAGTTCTCTAATCTGTCAAGGTCGTTTTGAAGTGTGATCCTGTCCTCTGGGGTGTTAGCCACCCCTCCCAGTTTGGTGTCATCTGCAAATTTGATCAGGATGCCCTTGAGTCCATCATCCAAGTCGTTGATAAAGATGTTGAATAAGACCGGGCCCAAGACAGAACCCTGTGGCACCCCACTAGTCACTCTTCTCCAGGATGAAGAGGAACCATTGATGAGCACCCTTTGGGTTTGGTCAGTCAGCCAGTTACAAATCCACTGAGTGGTAGCATAGTCAAGACCGCATTTTACCAGCTTCTTTACAAGAATATCATGGGGCACCATGTCAAATGCCTTGCTGAAATCAAGGTAGGCTACATCCACTGCGTTCCTTTCATCTACCAGGCTTGTAATTCTGTCAAAAAACGAGATCAGGTTAGTCTGACATGACTTATTTTTCAGAAATCCATGCTGACTATTGGTGATCACAGCATGCCTTTCTAGGTGCTCACAGACTGTTTGCTTAATGATCTGCTCCAGAATCTTCCCTGGTATTGATGTCAGACTGACTGGGCGGTAATTATTTGGGTCCTCTCTTTTCCCCTTTTTGAAAATAGGGACAACATTTGCCCTCCTCCAGTCTGCCGGGACTTCGCCTGTTCTCCAGGTATTCTCAAAGATGACTGCCAGTGGTTCTGAGATCACATCTGCCAGTTCTTTTAATACTCTTGGATGCAGTTCATCTGGCCCTGGAGACTTGAATACATCTAAACTAGCCAAGTATTCTTGTACTATCTCCTTAGTTATTCTGGGCTGTGTTTCCTCTGCTGAATCATTTGCTCCGAATTCTTCAGGTCGGGCATTGTTTTCTTTATCGGAGAAGACTGAGGCAAAGAAGGCATTGAGGAGTTCAGCCCTTTCTGTGTCCCCTGTTTGCATTTCACCATCTTCTCCTCTGAGTGACCCCACTGTTTCTTTGTTCTTCCTTTTGCTACGAACATACCCATAAAAGCCTTTTTTGTTGCTTTTAACCTCTCTAGCAAGCCTAGAGGCAAATGTTTTTATTCCATGACTCCCTTCCCTGAATTGGCGGGGGTTGGAGCAATGGATCCAAACTACAAGAAAGAAGATTCCACCTAAACATTAGGAAGAACTTCCTGACAGTAAGAGCTGTTTGACAGTGGAATTTGCTGCCAAGGAGTGTGGTGGAGTCTCCTTCTTTGGAGGTCTTTAAGCAGAGGCTTGACAACCATATGTCAGGAGTGCTCTGATGGTGTTTCCTGCTTGGCAGGGGGTTGGACTCGATGGCCCTTGTGGTCTCTTCCAACTCTATGATTCTATGATTCTATAGTTCAGGTCAGGCTTTCCAGCAACCTTTTCCTGCAGAAGGCTGGTGGCATACGGTGCATTTGCAAAATAAAATAAAATAAAAATAAATGTTTATTTACAAACGTACCAGCATCCTCTAATATTTGACAGAGGAAATAAGCACCCTGTTTTTATGTTAAGCGAACAAGGGACTCATAGTAAGAGAGTCAGCAAGCCAAATGAGCTTCCGCTGAATATGGCAGCAGGCTCTAAGAACTTTTGAAATATTAACCTAGCCTGTATTTACATTTCCCCACAATGCAGAGTGCACATTTTCGCATTTAGAGGTTATAAATACAAGCATTTTCTTTATCACTGCCGTTTTGCTTCCAGATTGCTAAGGATTGCACAGGTGTCATCCTGCCAGTGAAGCAAGAAGGGTGCAGAGGCATAGGAACACAAGGAGCTGCCTTCAACTGGGGCAGACCTTGGTCCATCTGTCCCTATCTACACTGACTGGCAGGGTTTCAGTCAGGGAATCTTTCGCAGCCCTTCCTGGAGATGCCAGGGCTTGAACCTGGGACCTTCTGCATGCAAAGCAGACGTTGTACCCCCAAGCTATGGCCATCCCCCTTCTCTGAGTGTTTCTACCTGAGCTCCCTTCTGGTTGCATTCTACTGGACTTACCTCTGGTTAATTGTTTCATTGGCAATGGCATTGACTACTGTTGGGACTAACTGAGGTTTCTGCCTTAACCCGGTTTGATGTGATTTCTTGGGAAATTGGTGGCAGGTCTAGGGTTGGTTGGGAAAACCACAACTAGACCAAGGTCTAAGGGGTGATGGAGGAAGAGTTGGGGGGCAGGAGAGCCACAACAGCAGCGGTGCTCCCATCAGGAAATTAGCTACTTCCAGAGAGAGAGAGAGAGAGAGAGAGAGAGAGAGAGAGAGAGAGAGAGGTCTCCTTGTGGGCAAGAGACTGCTGGGAGGAAGATCCTAAAGGAAACAAGTGAAGGGGTGTTTATAGAGTAGCTGCAGGAAGAGGAGACAAGAGCTCTGTGGATTTTCACATTCAGGGATGGAAACAGATGGTAAGCTGGGGTAGACGGAGGGTGTGAGTTGCCCACTCACCTCTGTCTGAGGCCAAAGTTAGTTCCAGGCTTCTCCCCTTCCCCACAACAGCTCTATTATCATGCCTTTTAAAATTAGGCACAGTTTGTAGGTTAGTCTCAATACTCAATACAGTCATATCTCGGGTTGAAGTAGCTTCAAGTTAAGTATTTTCGAGTTGCGCTCCATGGCGACCTGGAAGTAACGGAGTGTGTTATTTCCGGGTTTTGCCACTCGCGCATGCGCAGATGCTCAAAATGACATCACGCGCATGCGTGGAAGTGGCAAAACGCAATCCGCACACGCGCAGTCGCGTATTATGTTTACTTCAGGATGCGAACGGGGCTCCGGAACAGATCCCGTTCGTATCCAGAGGTACCACTGTATATATATGAGCAACTTGTATACATACAGTATTGGGTGAGCAGACATCCACTTGCACAAAGCAGTTTCTCCTTCCTCTCCTGCCTGTTGCAGCTCTTTATGCACCCCCAAAACCTGCTCCTGAGTATCAGGGACCTTCCAGAGTGTATTTCGTGTAAGGGTGTGGGGACTGGAAAAGAGGGACCTTAAATCTCATTGAGCAAGTAGGTTTCCATTGTGCAAGCAGGCAGACATCACTGCATGCCATCCATTAAGTTCATAGTCAGAACATACATAATAATTGGTGCAGCAGCCAGCCAAGGCAAGACAGGGCAGAAGACAGGACGGCTTGCTTGTTTTGCACCCAGACTCTTTCTGAAAATTTCACGTATTCCTTCCTAAGTCATGATCATGCAATGGTACCAATAGGGTCACAGAGTCTTCACTGTGGGTTGTTTTGTGTGTGCACTGCAAGGTGCTCTATCTCCTAAATCCTTCATTTTGGATAGAGACCTAGGGTATCACCAGAATGTGGGCTGCCCAAGAGCATTTCTGTTAGGTCTCTAATCATGTCTCCAACTCCTGGTGCAAAGGATACTCCTGCCCTTTCCCCAGATGAATAGGTGGAGGGAACCTTTGGTTGTCCAGATGTTGCTGAACTTCTACAGTGGTACCTTGGGTTACATATGCTTCAGGTTACCGACTCCGCTAACCCAGAAATAGTACCTCGGGTTAATAACTTTGCTTCAGGATGAGAACAGAAATTGTGCTCCAGTGGCGGCGCAGCAGCAGCAGGAGGCCCCATTAGCTAAAGTGGTGCTTCAGGTTAAGAACAGTTTCAGGTTAAGAACGGACCTCCGGAACAAATTAAATACTTAACCCGAGGTACCACTGTACTCTCATGAGCCCCAGTGAGCACAGCCAATGGCCAGGGATTATGAGAGCTGTAGTTCTGGACGGGCAACCATTTCTAACACCTACAAGAAGGTGTGGCAGCAGCACCGATCCCTGCTGAATTGTGGTAGGGAAAACAAGGTGCATAACTGACTTGTAGAGTTCCTATGGGACAGCCTTTCTCAACCTGTGGGTCCCCAGATGTTGTTGAACTACAACTCCCATCACCCCTAGTTAGCAAGGCCAGAGCTCAGGGATGATGGGAGTTGTAGTCCAACAACATCTGGGGACCCACAGGTTGAGAACCGCTACTATGGGAGGTGTCCATCTTCAGTCCTTCGGACCTGTAGGTGGGACTGGTACAGAGCCAAGAACTGCTGCCAGCCACTGAAAACCTGGGATGGGGAAGCTTTGGCTCTGCAGATGTTGCTAGACTACAACTCCCAGCCTCCCTGACCTTTGGGCCATGCTTCCTGAGGATGACTTGCTGACTTGGAGTTCAGCAACATCTGGAGGGCTATGGGTTCATTGACATCCCTGGAATAGGCAATCCTTATCTAGATGGATCCATGATCTATATAAGGCAGCTTCATACATTCCTCCCCATTAAGTTCTCACTTCTATGCAGCTGTTTAAGCCATAAATGCACCTGTCCGGCTGGGAGCTTTGCAGCCCTAAGCAAATGAGATGATAAACAGCCTCCCCAAATTCGAGGCTTCATTTTTTTCTCAGCATGTTAGCTTTTCTTGCAACTCATGCCTCAGAAAAGACCCACTGAGGTCCAGGTGACTGGAACTGGATGGCTTGGTATGTATATTGTCGGTACAGTTGGACATCTCAAGAGCTGCTCCATCCTAATTAGTTCCCCAGGCTCTCCTTAGGCCTTTGTTTGGGTAAACTGACTCTCAATGCTGTCAAGAAGCCTTGGGGGTCATTATCTACCTGATAAATTGAAAGCTTGCCCAAGAAGAGGATTTTCCCCACAGAGATGTCAAGACTCAGTCTGCCGGTTCTCAAACATTTCCCATCATTTCCCTAGTTTTGTTCTCCAGAACTAGACTTTCCTATCCATGGCTCAGTCCCAAACTACACATTATTCAAAAGGCACATGAATTATGGGAGAGGAAAAGCCATATCTGGTGGGGACAACAGAGAGTGGAAAGGCAGTGCTGGCAATGAGGAACTTGCCATTTCCATATCTGTGTTTCCTTGCTCTAGGTGCTTCAGTGCAGCTACCCTGGAAGTTTTAAACACATAATTCTGTGCATTTAGCTTCCTCAAATATCAATTGTCCACTTTACTGAAAAATTCTCCATTGTTTTTTCATTTTCTTTTTAAAACCATTACCCCGAATTTTATGAGAAAAGAAAGTAAATGCAAAAAATGTGCAAGGGGAGAGAAAATTTCTAGAGGGCTCAGGGTAGTGTGCTTGTGGGTGTGTTTGTGTGTTAACCTTACAGTCTCAGATGCTGGAAAGCTGATGATAAGGCTTCAGCCTTGTAGGATCTACTTTGTGTGTGTGTTTTACTATAATCCCAATATCCACAAATTGAAGTTTGGTACAAAAGACATCAGCATTAAAGAATTCTGAGCTCATGAATTCTCAGTATAAGAATGAAAAGGAGTTCCCAGTTCTGGTTATGCAAGCATCTTCATTTCAGCAGCATGTTGAGAGGGAGCACTAATTTAGTTAGGGAGCAATCCTAAGTATGGGAAGCCATGTAAAGTATGCCAGATCCAAATTCTTCTCAGGAGAGGGGGTATTGCTTCGCTGAGTTGTCCTCAGCCTGAGGGGGAAAACAAGGCTTACACCACCGCTTTTGCAAGCTCTGGAGTTAGGATCTAGCACAGGGATAGGCAACCTAAGGCCCGGGGGCCGGATGCGACCCAATTGCCTTCTCAATCTGGCCCACAGACGGTCCAGGAATGAGCTTGTTTTTACATGAGTAGAATGTGTCCTTTTATTTAAAATGCATCTCTGGGTTATTTGTGGGGCATAGGAATTCGTTCAGTCCCCCCCCCCCAAAAAAAAATGTAGTCCGGACCACCACATGGTCTGAGGGATGGTGGACAGGCTCATGGCTGAAAAAGGTTGCTGATCCCTGATCTAGCATAAGTCCCCTCTGTCTGGTCCTGCCCTTCTTCCCAGAACTCCCATTTCTCAGGGCTTACACCAGCATAAGTTCTGCCAGGCTTGGTTCAGCTGTCTGGACCTCATCAGCTGACCCAGGATAGGGAAATCACGCCAAAGTGTCTCTGTCTAAGGCAGGGTTGGGGAAGGATGCCAGCATAGCCTGGTTTGGCCAGGAATCAGCCAGTTGTGCTGGGGATCTGCCACTTCCCAACTTGCGCATCCCGGCAGAACTAGGGTTAGGATTGTGCCCTTCATTAAGTGTTTATTTCTATGCCACCTTCCAGCCACAAGGTAAAGGTAAAGGGACCCCTGACCATTAAGTCCAGTCGTGACCGACTCTGGGGTTGCGGCACTCATCTCACTTTATTGGCCAAGGGAGCTGGCGTACAGCTTCTGGGTCATGTGGCGAGCATGACTAAGCCGCTTCTGACGAACCAGAGCAGCGCACGGAAATGCCGTTTACCTTCCCGCCAGAGCGGTACCTATTTATCTACTTGCACTTTGACGTGCTTTCGAACTGCTAGGTTGGCAGGAGCAGGGACCGAGCAATGGGAGCTCACCCCGTCGCGGGGATTCGAACCACCGACCTTCTGATTGGCAAGTCCTAGGCTCTGTGGTTTAACCCACAGCACCACCCGCGTCCCTCCAGCCACAAAGTAGCTCGCAAAAGACAAATCAAAATTCAAGCAATAAAATGCAATTTACAAAAAATGACAACAAAATTCCAGTAACGTGTTTAAGAAAAGCAAGACAAAAAATATGGAAAGAGCAACTGGAAAGACCAAAAATAGTTAAAAGCCAAATATTTCTATCCAGTTTGTTGGGTTTAGGGGAATCAGAAATCTTTGCCAATCATCTAGAGGTCCCTATCTACCTCTTGTCTACTGTTGGCAGTGCTGAATAGGGTTGTAAGAAGGCATCAGTTTCTGTCTTGACCTGTGTTCGTTGCATGCAGTGCTATTTCCATCCTGCTTTGGCTCGGCTTTTGACAAAGTCCACAGTCTTAGTCTTGCCCTCCACTGTGGCAGAATTTTGTGTAATTAATTATGCAGTCGGTACGCACACCATTCATTTCAATGCAAAAGAAACACAGTGCAAAGGGTGTGGGTGTGTGGAACCTCATCAGTTACATATCGTTTGCAGACTGAAACCAAGAACAGCAGCAGATACCAGTCGTACTTGCTGAATAGATTTCTATTCCGGACATGGGACAAATCAGCATTAACAATTTCTGCTCCTGTTTCAGTTTCACTTGGAATTCTCCAGTACCCCTACTGCTGAGCTAGATGAACCCATGCTCTGATTCAGAATAAGGAGCTCCCTATGTCTCCAAATCGCAGGTGGCGCTGTGGGTTAAACCACAGAGCCTAGGACTTGCCAATCAGAAGGTCGGTGGTTCGAATCCCCACGATGGGGTGAGCTCCCGTTGCTCGGTCCCAGCTCCTGCCAACCTAGCAGTTTGAAAGCACGTCAAAGTGCAAGTAGATAAATAGGTACCGCTCCAGCGGGAAGGTAGACGACGTTTCCGTCTGCTGCTCTGGTTTGCCAGAAGCGGCTTAGTCATGCTGGCCACCTGACCCAGAAGCTGTACGCCAGCTCCTTCGGCCAATAAAGCGAGATGAGCGCCGCAACCCCAGAGTCGGCCACGACTGGACCTAATGGTCAGGGGTCCCTTTACCTTTACCTTATGTCCCCAAATGAGAATTTGATCCACGTATTCTGGTGCCCTCTATGCTGGCTGTCAGCAATTCACTCAAGTCTCATGCAGAGGGGTGTTTTCCATCCCTGTTGAGATGCCAGAGAGGCATTGGAATCCTTGTTCAAGAAGAATGCATTGAGTTAATGCACAAACACTACTACTAGGACAAGTACTAATACTACTGTCTGCTACATTCTGCTCTCACGACTAAAACTCATGCTGAAGATGCGATTGTCTGGCTCCTCCCCTTTTTATATGTGCCTCGTGCTGTTGTCCCAATTTCTCATCAATGAGTCATTTCCTCTCTTAGGATGTAAAGAGCCTGATTAATTATCTTAAACAGTAATTTATGATTAAAAGGCACATTGTGTGCTCTTCCACCTACCATAAATTATGTAAAATGTGCATCAGGACCCGACAATTTTCCTATTCTTTATTAATAGGGCTGTCTAGGAGCAGAATTAATGATACTTTTCACCAAACACACACACATAATTTTGGAGGAGTTGGGATCTAAATCTTTTTTTAAAAAATCCACCATTTTGTATGTGAGCCCAGCCCAATGAGGGCTGAGTTTCCTTACTGAGGTTGCTTTCCCTATCCAATCTTTTTTTTTTTAATAACTTTTTTATTCAAAATTAAAACAAAACATATTATCCAGAAACATATCATCCTTATTTCCCCCCATTTTTCCTACCTCCCCTCCCCCCCCCCACAGAACCCACCCACCCCCCGACTTCCCTCAGTTCCAGTCTTTGATTTCTTGAAAAGTGCTGATTTCTGCATGTTACACAGTTGTATAGATCCTCAAACTATTTAGCTGATTATTATCAATAAAAAGTTTGTGAATGTTTATTCAAAGCCAGCCAAGGAGTCCAGTTCACTTTGTTGCATCGTCAAATACTTTGTAAAAGGTTCCAATTCATCTTTAAAGTCACAGTTATCCTTGTCCTGTAGCTTATATGTCAGTTTTGCCAGTTCTGCATAGTCTATCAATTTTTCTTGCCATGATTCTTTAGCTGGGGTTTCTTCAGTCTTCCATCCTTTCCCTATCCAATCTTGAGTCTCTACAGCAGTGGTGGCCAAACTTGGCCCTCCAGATGTTTTCGGACCACAACTCCCACCATCCCTAGCTAACAGGACCGGTGGTCAGGGATGATGGGAAATGTAGTCCCAAAACAGCTGGAGGGTCGAGTTTGGCCACCACTGCTCTACAGGAGACACACATGGCTGTTCTCTGTAAACCAGGACACACGACTACCCCAGCCTCTGTCTTTAGCAGCGGTATTCCACTGCATGCATTTTCTATAAAAAACATGTTTTTTATCGTACCCTTCAGCAAAAGTTCCCATGGTGGTTCATAATAATAACAATAAATAGTAATAATGATAAAATGAACATCCTACAATTAACATTTGACGATGCCAGGAAAAATATGAACATCATAGAAACAAGAAAATAACGGGAAATGCAGCAATAAAAGGAGAGAAATGGCAAGAGTAAAAATAACTATCCATTAAAAGCCTTGAGAGAATGAAATTGTGTTCACCAGGTGCTGAATAGCTAGCAAAGTGTGGATATCAGCTGAGGGTTTCTTTGTGGGGGTGGGAGAGATTGCACAGCTGTGGCTCTCAGATACAGGCCTCTGCCAGAAGTTTAAATAATATATTGAAAGTTTTTTAAAAAATTAAAAAGTATATATGATAATGAATAGTTACCCTTTGGGATATGCATAAAATGGAAGCAAGGTCCATTTCAGTTGACTGGACTACCAAGTAAATATGGTTATGCCTGAAGGAGGCACCTAAATACTCTCTACCGGAGGGTATATTGAAGATGTTGTTCATCTTGATTGTTACTAGAGCTACATAATAAATTATTATTATTATTATTATTATTTATTATTTATACCCCGCCCATCTGGCTGGGTTTCCCCAGCCACTCTGGGCGGCTTCCAACAAAGTATTAAAATACAGTGGTCTGTTAAACATTAAAAGCTTCCCTAAACAGGGCTGCCTTCAGACATCTTCTAAAAGTCTGGTAGTTGTTCTTCTCTTTGACATGTGGTGGGAGGGCGTTCCACAGGGTGCCACTACCGAGAAGGCCCTCTGCCTGGTTCCCTGTACCTTGGCTTCTCACAGTGAGGGAACCGCCAGAAGGCCCTCGGCGCTGGACCAATATGCTGTAGCTTGGGCTGAATTCACAATTTTTGGCATTTGTTTTTGATGCTAATATTTTGGTTGGTTGGGACAAGGATACTTTCCTCTTTCACTGATGGCTGTGGATGACCGCTTTTCAGCGTTACAGTTTTGATTGATTTGATTTTTCAGTTGTTGTAATTTTTGTATTACAAAAAAACCTTGTAGGTCACTTTGACACTCTTTTTCGTTTAGGAAAGCAGCAAATGGGAAAACAGATAAAAAGTCTTTTTCTTTGGGGAGGGGGGGAAGCGTTTCAGAATTCTAGCCCCCTTCTCCCCTCCCCTCCCATTTTGCAGACTGTTCTTTTCCCAATCATGTGCTCCAATACAGAATGGAGATACAACACAGCAGGAGGTTTGATGTTTTTTGTGGTGGCAATGAAGGCAGGCAGACAGGGAGGTGTGCTGCTGCTTCACCTCCTAATAGTGAATTTCCACCAGAGGTGGATTTAGGGTAGCACAACTGGATTCCCCGCACTGGGCGCCAAACCGAATAGGGCGCCACAGGGCATCGCAACTATGAAGTAGTGCATGTGCAGAATGGAAGAAGAAGAAGAGTTTGGATTGGATATCCCACTTTATCACTTACCCAAAGGAGTCTCAAAGCGGCTAACATTCTCCTTTCCCTTCCTCCCCCACAACAAACACTCTGTGAGGTGAGTGAGGCTGAGAGACTTCAGAGAAGTGTGACTGGCCCAAGGTCACCCAGCAGCTGCATGTGGAGGAGCAGAGACGCGAACCCAGTTCACCAGATTACGAGTCTACTGCTCTTAACCACTACACCACAGGCAAGAGGTGTGCGGGGTGGGGTGGGGAGTGTTTCCAGATTTTGGCATTGCACAGGGCACAGCAGAAATTTGAAAAACCGAAGTCCACCCCTGTTCCCACTCCCAATAAACTGTTGCAATGTTTGCGGCACATCCATTGGTTGATCCAGGCCAGGATTCCATCATGCCCTGAGCTAACTACAGGCTGGGGGACCACAGGACTTGCAGTAGGCAAGGGGAAAGGGAGAATCCTAGTCTGCAGGCAGCCGCAAACATGAAAGGAACTTTAAAATAAACCTGTTCATCCAATAAGCATATTCTGAGTTCTTACTTTTAAGTGTCCTAGGCCTTTGCACCCAGCAGCTCCTTAGAGAATATTCAGCAACATGCTCCTTTCAGATGTTAATAGAGTGGATAATTTGAACTGGCCATTCTGCTGTCCTTCAGCTCTTTTTCTGCCTGCCTGCTTAGTGTTTCTGCTTTTATAACAGGAGGGGAGGCAGGAAGAGGAGTTGGTTGGCCTGGAAAACAGGAGAGTTCAAACTGTTGGCCAAAGTAGGAAAATTGTTGCATGTGTTAATCTTCCTGGAGGTAGGCACATTGTTCTGTGTTAACAGCCATTGTTGGGTACAGGTAGATTTTGGCTCATTTTTTAACTGCATTTTTCCAAAGCAGCTGTGCTGAAAGGATGACCGGGCTTTGTGTAACATCTCTTATTGCACAAGCCAGGGACTTTGCCCGTTGAATGAATGCGAGCCGTGAAAATTAGTATCCTTATAGACGTTGCTCCGCAGCCAAAGCTACTTTTCTAAGGATTTGTCGATTCAGATGCAAGGTATCTGTCACGCCTTTTCTGGAAGTGGGAACCAATTTAACCACAGATATACATTATAAAAGCATTCCTGCTGGTTTCATTGTTCAGGCTTCTGCGGCAGGCTGATTGTCGGGGGTGCGGGAAATGACTGCTTGAAAAGTGCCCCTTATAGATGCAGTAATATGGCCGTATTAGACGTGGAACAATATGGTTCCACAGGGCTGGCCACCAAGCGAATTACATCCTTCCATGTTGCTTTAGAACCACACAGCTGCCTTCCAGCTTCTTCTGCACAAAGGAAGAAGTTGCAAACACTACAAACTTTGCTCGGTTTAATAAGATGACTGGTGAACTACTTCATTTGTATGGATACAGGGGGAGAAAGAATTACACTTGGCATGCCAGTATATGTAGCAAAATTCTGATGACCACATCTCTTAGGAAGTTAGGAAGCTGCAGTGTACTGATAGACATTGAAACATCCAACATTGTATTATCTACACCAGGGTTTCCATAGCTTGGATCTCCATCAGTTTTTGGACTACAGTTCCCATCAGCCCTGACCACTCGTCTTGCTAGCTAGGGATGATGCAAGGTAGTCTGAAATATACTCAGAGTCGAGTGTGGATTTCATGCTCTTTATTCAGCTCATAGTAGTGAGGAATGAAAGTTTCCCCAAAATATCTGCTTTATATGCATTATTCACACAATGGGCCGCACGTGATTGGCTAATTCTGGGATTCTCCTGTGGGCCAATCAGGTTGCGGATTCACTTCCACCTGGAGCTGGATTGGGTGGCTCCTGCGGACCAGTCATACTGCTGCATTGTTCTAGGACCAATCAGACTGCTGCATTCTGGACCCTATTGTTCTAGGACCAATCAGACTGATGCATTCTGAATCCTATTGTTCTAGGACCAATCAGACTGCTGCCTTTTGGATCCTATTCAACTCAGTACATAACATAGTCCAAAACCAGCTGGAGGCCCAAGTTTGGGAAATGCTTTTCTACACTGACAAAAAGCAGCTGAAAGATAGAACTTTCCCCCAGCCCTGCTTAGAGATGCTGGAGATTTTGTAAAACATGTACTCTACCACTGAGCCACAAACCAGTAGTGGTCAGTGGGGAAGGTTGGCAGTGCTTACCTGTCTTCCCATCACTGGTGTCTCTAAGGTTGACCAGGAGAGGGTGAGGCAGCAGCAAGGTTGGTGCAGTGCACACACACTGGCAGAGCCATTCTGGTGCTCCTGGCATTGCATTTGCACCATGCCAACCTCCCTGAAGTATGTGTGTGTCTCACTGGGTACTGGAGGACAACTTCAAGGGCACCATTTCACCCATGGGTTCCATGTTAGCAACTCCTGAGGCACAATTGCTACTAAGCTGCCCTACAAACTTAAGACACAAGGATGCAAATTTTATATAACAACGCTGGACCATTTGTTCAGCTTCACTCATTCTGGAATATACGCACGATGGCAGGCAAGCTTATGAGAGAGGGTCAATAGGTTCCTCACCGAAGACCAACAGATTCCAATCAAGGCAGAGAGATTGGAAGTGAAACCAGGTTCCTCCTGCCAAGTCAGATTAGACAGACGTTTTAAAATGGGTATGTGAGCTATTTTCTCAGTGCAGAGAGGGTGAGGGCCAAATGGTTTGCATAAGCTTAAACTCACCCAACAAGTGAAGACTGTGAAATGCTCTCTCCTTGGCAGGAAGAGCAACAAAGTGGGAATGATTGAAACGATAAAATAGAATCATAGGTGCAATCAACATCTCTTTCTGTGCAATGTTCACATTTTTAAAAAAATGCAATCTGAATTATTAACTATGTGGTATACATTCCAGCAGCATTTACCACCCTGCCCAAATATTTTCATATGATGCCTTTTGCCAGTCAATAGTGATGATATTAAAACGGGTTTAAGGGTCATGGCTGCTTACTGTCAGGTGTGTGTGCAGGAGCCAGACCCTGTGACCAGGACTGGGGCCTTCCTAAGTTTGTTCTGAAGAGGCAAGGTGTGGCTGCACAGGTGAGGCCGATTGGTAACTCACAGCACCTGGTGGCAAGAGCTGGGAAGGGATATAAGGTCAGCATTTTCCCTTCAGCAACACATTCCCTGCCTTGCTGTGTTTGGTTCCTTGACTCCTTGCTCCTCGGACCCCTGCCTTCATGACTCCTTGCTTCTTGACCCTCGGACCCTTGGCTTCTTGACTCCCAGCTCTCTGACCCTTGGACTCTTGGCTTCCCGGCTCCTGGCTTCTGGACTCTTGTTTCTGCTCCCACCCCACCATCTTGCCCCCAGTCCCGACGTCCTCAGCTGGGACTTTGATCACCCATGAACTGGACCATGACCTTCTAAAGGGACCCTGGGAAATGATGGTTTGGTGGGAGAACTTGCAGAGAACTTGGTTAGGACTACTTTGCAACCTTGCAGGATTCTTGGTACATCCAGGAAGGAAACTATGCCAGTTATTCCAAGTTAGTCATAATGCAGACATAATGGATGGCTTTGAAAGTGGATTGGACAAGTTAGTGGAGGATTAGGCTTTCAGTGGCTACTTGTGACAATGACTGGGGATCGCAAGTGAAGAGAGCGTTGCTGTGCTTCTGCCCTGCTTGTAGGCTTCCCATGGGCATATGGTTGGCCGCTTTGGAAACACGAGTCTGGACTATGATGGACCTTTGGTCTGATCCAGCTGAGCCCTTCGTAGGTCATTATGTTCTTATTCTGCCTGTGACTGCAAAATGCGGCTGGTAAGAAAATATAGCAAAGTGTATTTACATAATACGTCTGTGGAAGTGAAGAGGCTAAGAAGAGATGATGAAGGGTTTGTTATGCAACAACTCGTGAACTTTTGAATATGATTCAGTCCTTCTAAATAAAGTACCAGGCAGACTATTCTATCCAACATAACAGATTGGGTACTACCAAAATGCCCACTAAAGTGTGGAAATGTGTGTTCATTGTTAAACTTGCTTACCTTGGAGTAAGCCACTGATTTAAAGTAGTAGACCTACAGAAGGCAGGTCTACTACTTGTACAGAATGTATAGAATTGCATCCTCAGTGACCACTGACTTGGACTCCCGATTCTTTGCTCTGAGGTCTGCTGAAGCATGGAGGTCTTCACACTTTCAGTTTTGTTGGTTGATATGTGTATACATAGGTCTGATATTAGGCTGGGGATTTGTACAATAGTGGCTAAGGTCACAGAACCACCAATGTCTCGGGATGCTTGATGAATTCATTCTTTGGGAATTCCATTATAAACCCACCCGATCCTACCTTCTGGACAGACTGGTGTGTAATTCTCCACCAGATTTTGCACTTCCTATTTCAGCTCGGAAAAAAGTATTGAAATTGATTATGCACCAAAAATAACATAATCTCACATATTACCCCCCTTTCCCGGCTATTCTCTATCAATGAATGAGAGAAGTGGGGTATATTGGAGTTAAACCTGCCCCTCCCAAATCCAGATTCTGATATGAGAGGCAATTGTTGTCCCATTTCAACTGTGCACCAGAATGAAGCCTGTTCCCCACCTCCTGTTTTCCAATAGAACTTTGGAACTATGGTAATCAAAGCAACTGTCCTGTATCAGACCCATGTATTCAAAGGCATATATATTCTTAAATCTGTTATTTGGTTGTGTTTGAGGACTCATCTGCACCATATGTTTAAAGCAGTCTCATACCACTTTAAACAGTCATGGCTTCCCCCGCAAAAAATCCTGGGAACCATAGTATGTTAAGGGTTCTTCTGGGAATTGTTGAAAGACTGCCCTGTTCCCCTCATGTAGCAGCAGTTCCCAGAGAGGTTTAAAAATCAATTTCTCTTCCTAAAGAGCTCTAAGAATGGCAGCTGTGAGAGGAGCTCTGCACCATTAATGAAGTATAGTTCCCAGGATTCTTTGGGAGAAACCATGACTTTTTAATAATAATAATAATAAATTTTATTTATATCCCGCCCTCCCCAGCCGAAGCCGGGCTCAGGGCGGCTAACAACACTAAAATAGTGCAACATTATAAAAACATTATAAAAATTAATTAAAATCAAAATTGATGGCAACCATAAACTCAGAGTTTTGTAAAGATTGCCAAAGGAGGGAGTCAGGCTGCGCCCTGACCAAAGGCCTGGTGGAACAGCTCTGTCTTGCAGGCCCTGCGGAAAGATGTCAAGTCCTGCAGGGCCCTTGTCTCTTGTGACAGAGCGTTCCACCAGGTTGGAGCCGCAGCCGAAAAAGCCCTGGCTCTAGTTGAGGCCAGCCTAACCTCTCTGTGGCCTGGGACCTTCAAGATGTTTTTATTTGAAGACCGTAAGTTCCTCTGTGGGGCATACCAGGAGAGGCGGTCCCGTAGGTACGGTTCTGCTTTAAATGTATAGTGCAGCTGCAAACTCAGTGATAGAATCTTGAAAACTTAAAGGAACAATATCTTGTATGTGGAATGTTGCTGTCTGAACTATACGTTACTAGATAATGGGACTTCTTACAGCACCCTCTCTATGGAACTCCCAGCCTGCAATGGTTTAGTTCAGATGCTGGTTGAAACCATGCCTGTTTTTCATGGCTTTTGCGTCTCTAAGAATTTCAGCCAACTGACTGGTTTGTTTTCTGTATTCACAATTCACATGGTTGTGTGGTCTGTTTCTTCTTTTTCTGCACTAGTCCCCCCCCCAATCTCTATTATATTGGTGGGTTCTAATTGTATTTAATTGTAATTATATTGGTGGGTTTTAATTGTCAGCGGTTCGAATCCCCACAATGGGGTGAGCTCCCATTGCTCGGTCCCAGCTCCTGCCAACCTAGCAGTTCGAAAGCATGTCAAAGTGCAAGTAAATAAATAGGTACCGCTCTGGCGGGAAGGTAAACGGCGTTTCTGTGCACTGCTCTGGTTTCACCAGAAGCGGCTTAGTCATGCTGGCCACATGAGCCGGAAGCTGTACGCCGGCTCCCTCAGCCAATAAAGCGAGATTAGCGCCGCAACCCCAGAGTCGGCCACGACTGGACCTAATGGTCAGGGGTCCCCTTTACCCCTAATTGTATTTGTTAACCGGGCATTTTATGGGATTGTAACATTCTGTTGTGTAAAACTGCTCTGAGATCTTTGTAAATGTAGAGGGGCATAAAAATAAGCAAAGTGAACATCTGTGCGTGGCTCCGAGTGTGCAGAACTTTAGTGGTGCATCTGCGTAAGTGAGGAAGAAATGGAGGGATGGTGCCTAAGCATGTTTTGCATTCAGCTATTATAAATAATGTTTGGCCAATAGAACAAAGATTAAAACTGCATGCTGTTGCAATGTTCACCACCACCATTGTACAGACTCATTTCCCTGTATAGTGCAGTGTCGGTCAGTAACCATGGGGCATACCCAGGTCTTCTGGAATATTTGGAACTACAGCATAAAAACCCTACCTGACAATTAATACAAGCCAAGTGCTAAGCAGCTTATTGATGTTGCATAGCTGACTCTTCCTGTAAAAATCATCTCCGCTTCCAAGGCAATTTATTACTCAGACATGTGATATTTACACATCTTTCGAATTCCAAGAATCAAAAAGTCTTTCCAAAATTAAACTTCAGTACATGCCCTCCTTGGGGTTTTTTTAGTGTGTGTGTTTTTTAAAGTTAACTCCAAGCCTTACAGAGGCTATATACTAAGATGGTTACCTGAAATGCCCCCCTGACACAAATCAGGATAGACCCATTGTCACCAGAACATAAGATAGGAAGCCATGGCAGCAGCTCTTCAGAGATTCAGACATTCCTAGTCCTACATGGAGGTGGCAGGGACTGAACCAGTGATGCTCTACCAATGAGCCACAGCCACTCCCCAATGGAAGAACTAGAAACGCTGCAAAAAAAGGGAGCAAGCAAAATTACTAAGTACCGGTACTGGGGGGGGGGGGAGGCCTTCCTTCCATACAAAAAAAGATTAAAATTGTCAGGGGTTTTTATTGTGGAAAGCAAAGATAACCTGCGGTAGACATGTCTAATCAGAAGCAAGTCCCACAGAGTTCAATGGGATCCCATTCCAAGGGTGTACAGGATTGCTGCCTAAGGGGCAACAGGAAGTTGACAATGTTGTGAATGATGTAGCGAAAGTGGGCAGGAAGGCATTTGTATCCCTTGTGTGTAGCACTCGAATTTGGTGATGGTGTTTGTGTGTTACCCAATGAAACCAAGAGCTATTCTAAAAGGGGAGTTTGCATGACTTGCCCCCACCTCCCACACATCGAAAGAACATCCTTGGTGGAAAAGAACTGGTGCATGCACATAGAGCCCCTTCCGATATCTGTTGAAGGTGCAGAATTGGAGCAGCATGGCACATGGGGGCAGCAAATGGTAGGTCTGGCTCATACAAGCCTATGCCTCCTTCTTGCATTTTTTTTTGGCTGGTAGAAGATGTTCTGTAAGCCCCTTTTTTACAAGTTTAGAATGAAGTGGTTGAGTGTAGAGGGTTGTCTGCAGTGTTAGTTCTACTTGGAGAAGACCCATTGACATGAATGGGTCCATTAATTTCAGTGGGTCTGCTCTGAATACAACTAACGTTGGATCCAACCCAGAGTTCTTGAGATGTACCCCCATCAAGCTGCAAGTGTGGGGAGATGGTTGCATTTTTGAATATGCCCAACCATAAACTCCCAGCATTGAACAAAACTAGAACTCCAGGGAGAGAGGTTCCATTTAGCTCTCTCTCTGATGTATAAAGGGACGCGGGTGGCGCTGTGGGTTAAACCACAGAGCCTAGGGCTTGCCGATCAGAAGGTTGGTGGTTCGAATCCCTGCAATGGGGTGAGCTCCCATTGCTCAGTCCCTGCTCCTGCCCACCTAGCAGCTTGAAAGCACATCAAAGTGCAAGTAGATAAATAGGTACCGCTCCAGCGGGAAGGTAAACGGCGTTTCCGTGCGTTGCTCTGGTTCACCAGAAAGCGGCTTAGTCATGCTGGCCACATGACCCGGAAGCTGTACGCCGGCTAATGGTCAGGGGTCCCTTTACCTTTACCTGATGTATAACATGCTACACACAGGCCACTTTTTACATGGGAGAGCCATTAAAAAACAGGACCCTCAGCTTTTAGTTTGAAGTTTTGAAGCCTAGCGTTCTACCATCCTGATGTGCATTATGTGCAGAGTGGCGCTCACTTGCCTTAGATTCAGGGCAAACGAACGGAAACAGCTTGCATGACTCTGAATTATGACTGAGCTGCAAGATGTGTTGAGGACCACCAGCTTAGTGGGCTTTTAACATCTTAAGACAAATTCAAAGCCACAGGCTATTAACCATGGCAGCTAAATGGAACTACCATGTAAACAGTAGCAAGACAGCAGATGGTGGGTGAGCAGCAAAGCCAGAGTACTTTGCATCCCACGCTACTTGTGAGTTTCCTAAGATGTTGGACCAGATGCCTCATGGCCTCTTCCAGGTAATAAGATTGTCCCTGCATGAGAGCTTACAATTTTAAGGACATGATAGAAAAGGAAAGAGGGTTGAGAAGGAGGAGCTGGGTAGGGGGAGAAGCAAACTCAGGCACTAGTTCTCACTTCCAAAGTTCTTATAAGTGTGGTGGCAGGAAGATCGCTTCCAACAGCTTCTTCATCTTCAGCAAGTGGATGATGTCCCCCTTGCCATGTTGCTCTTCCCGGGAGACAGCGTGGAACAGTCTTCCTATAACTCTTAAAACCAGATGCAAAGAAACCCAATAGGATGATTAAACTTTTTACTTCTAGCGTGTTCTGTATGGAAGAATGCACTGGACTTAAAATTGTTTGTTTATTGGCCACTGTGTTATTTCTTGGATTATGGAACAAAGCTAGAAACTGTTGTAAGCTAGCAAGAAATATTTTATTGCCTATGATTACAAGAGACCTCTGTTATGATTAATCTTATGGTTTGTGCCTCCGCACCCCCTTTTTGTGGCTGGCCACACCCCTTCACCCTTCCTTGTGCCTTGCAGTTTAGCCTTGTGCTCACAGTCACAGCATGTTCGGACATCTCTTGCAACCATGAGCACTAGAAAGCTAGTTTAAATTGAATTAAGAGGTGGCTCTCAGGCATTGCGCAAGAGCCAGGCTGCCTGAACAAGACACAGTCTCAGAGGGAGGTTCCCCACAGCTATTAAAAATATTGTGCATGTGCTTAACATGAAAGCTATTTGAAGGTGAGGAAATCAATTTGCAATTTACAGAGAGACAAGTCTACTTCTGGGTCTCCAAACTGTTTGTGCACTTCCATTGTCTGCTCCTGAAAACACC
Organism: Podarcis pityusensis; assembly: GCF_964106645.2. Classification (NCBI taxonomy): domain Eukaryota; kingdom Metazoa; phylum Chordata; class Lepidosauria; order Squamata; family Lacertidae; genus Podarcis; species Podarcis pityusensis. Next base: position 13,553,216 of record NC_138032.1, on the reverse strand, counting down.
TTTGTGACCTCCCCTCCTTTGCCTTGTAACCAGTATTGAGATCAACAAATAGAACCCAGTTAATCTTGTCATGGTCTGATTATTACCAGCTTGTGGTGACACAAAGGCAGGGTTTTCTACTGGTGGCACCAGTGTTGTGGAATGTCCTCCCTGCTGATATCAGAGATAGTTTTCATCTGTGTTGGTGTTCTGCTGACTTTCAGAGATACACCCTTTTACACTGACATTTTGTTCATCTCTTGACCTGGACCTCCTGTATTAATTACTGTGTGTTTCAATGGGATTGTGTTCTTTCATATTTTAATTATGGGTGTTTATATCTTTGTGCTTAGGATTGTTTTATTGTCTTTTTTAATGGTGGATTTTCATATTTTAAGGTTTGGGCCACTGGATTGATTTTAATGTTTTGACATTAAGCGGTTTATAGATTAATAAATAATAACACAGTTTCCATTGTGAAGTCAAATAGACTGGAAGTGTGTGTATGTGTGTGTGTGTGTGTGTGTGTGTGTTGTGCGTGCACGCACACACATTTATGTGTGTGTGTGGTGGGTGTTCATGTATCTTTATTTGTTTTTTAAAAACATTTTTTATTAAATATTTTCTTAGTTTACAAAAGTGTGTGCATTGCCTATTTTTTTCAGGTTGTGTTTTCTACGGATCAGTAACATTTGTTGTGAGGTGTATCTTTATTTCTGCAAAATGGTTCATTAACATTGCAAGGTTATTTGCACAAACCAGTTTGGTACTGCATCTTTAACTGAAACATACTAAATTTAAAATACATGCAGGGCACTGCGATTCCAATATCTCAGGGAAGCTAGACAAACTTTGCACAGAATTATGTTGTCATTGCTGCAAACATTAATCTGTACTGGCCTGCCACAGAATCTTAAGAGCAAAAAGGGTTTTTATCAAATTTCCTGGCACCTTTAGACCTTGCCTAGGGCTCTGCACACACTGGACTTGCCGATGCATTCAGAATGCTTGGCTGAATGTTGAAGTCGAGACAGGTTGGTCAAAAAGTCTGCATCGTAATGCGAGCATGATTTGTGGCCGACGTCCCCCATTTACACAAACTCACTCCTAGAATAGCTACTTTTAACCACATTTATTGACTGCGTGGTGTAGACGACTTTGAAAATGGATGAGTTCATGGAGGATAGCTCTGTCAACAGCTGTTAGCCAAAACGGTGAAATGGAACCTCTCTTTTCAGACGCAGTATCTCTCTGCATAGGGACGTGGGTGGTGATGTGGTCTAAACCACAGAGCCTAGGACTTGCCGATCAGAAGGTCGGCGGTTCGAATCCCTGCGACGGGGTGAGCTCCCATTGCTCGGTCCCAGCTCCTGCCAACCTAGCAGTTCGAAAGCATGTCAAAGTGCAAGTAAATAAATAGGTACCGCTCTGGCGGGAAGGTAAACGGCGTTTCTGTGCACTGCTCTGGTTTCACCAGAAGCGGCTTAGTCATGCTGGCCACATGAGCCGGAAGCTGTACGCCGGCTCCCTCAGCCAATAAAGTGAGATGAGCGCCGCAACCCCAGAGTCGGCCACGACTGGACCTAATGGTCAGGGGTCCCCTTTACCCCTAATTGTATTTGTTAACCGGGCATTTTATGGGATTGTAACATTCTGTTGTGTAAAACTGCTCTGAGATCTTTGTAAATGTAGAGGGGCATAAAAATAAGCAAAGTGAACATCTGTGCGTGGCTCCGAGTGTGCAGAACTTTAGTGGTGCATCTGCGTAAGTGAGGAAGACATGGAGGGATGGTGCCTAAGCATGTTTTGCATTCAGCTATTATAAATAATGTTTGGCCAATAGAACAAAGATTAAAACTGCATGCTGTTGCAATGTTCACCACCACCATTGTACAGACTCATTTCCCTGTATAGTGCAGTGTCGGTCAGTAACCATGGGGCATACCCAGGTCTTCTGGAATATTTGGAACTACAGCATAAAAACCCTACCTGACAATTAATACAAGCCAAGTGCTAAGCAGCTTATTGATGTTGCATAGCTGACTCTTCCTGTAAAAATCATCTCCGCTTCCAAGGCAATTTATTACTCAGACATGTGATATTTACACATCTTTCGAATTCCAAGAATCAAAAAGTCTTTCCAAAATTAAACTTCAGTACATGCCCTCCTTGGGGTTTTTTTAGTGTGTGTGTTTTTTAAAGTTAACTCCAAGCCTTACAGAGGCTATATACTAAGATGGTTACCTGAAATGCCCCCCTGACACAAATCAGGATAGACCCATTGTCACCAGAACATAAGATAGGAAGCCATGGCAGCAGCTCTTCAGAGATTCAGACATTCCTAGTCCTACATGGAGGTGGCAGGGACTGAACCAGTGATGCTCTACCAATGAGCCACAGCCACTCCCCAATGGAAGAACTAGAAACGCTGCAAAAAAAGGGAGCAAGCAAAATTACTAAGTACCGGTACTGGGGGGGGGGGGGGGAGGGCCTTCCTTCCATACAAAAAAAGATTAAAATTGTCAGGGGTTTTTATTGTGGAAAGCAAAGATAACCTGCGGTAGACATGTCTAATCAGAAGCAAGTCCCACAGAGTTCAATGGGATCCCATTCCAAGGGTGTACAGGATTGCTGCCTAAGGGGCAACAGGAAGTTGACAATGTTGTGAATGATGTAGCGAAAGTGGGCAGGAAGGCATTTGTATCCCTTGTGTGTAGCACTCGAATTTGGTGATGGTGTTTGTGTGTTACCCAATGAAACCAAGAGCTATTCTAAAAGGGGAGTTTGCATGACTTGCCCCCACCTCCCACACATCGAAAGAACATCCTTGGTGGAAAAGAACTGGTGCATGCACATAGAGCCCCTTCCGATATCTGTTGAAGGTGCAGAATTGGAGCAGCATGGCACATGGGGGCAGCAAATGGTAGGTCTGGCTCATACAAGCCTATGCCTCCTTCTTGCATTTTTTTTTGGCTGGTAGAAGATGTTCTGTAAGCCCCTTTTTTACAAGTTTAGAATGAAGTGGTTGAGTGTAGAGGGTTGTCTGCAGTGTTAGTTCTACTTGGAGAAGACCCATTGACATGAATGGGTCCATTAATTTCAGTGGGTCTGCTCTGAATACAACTAACGTTGGATCCAACCCAGAGTTCTTGAGATGTACCCCCATCAAGCTGCAAGTGTGGGGAGATGGTTGCATTTTTGAATATGCCCAACCATAAACTCCCAGCATTGAACAAAACTAGAACTCCAGGGAGAGAGGTTCCATTTAGCTCTCTCTCTGATGTATAAAGGGACGCGGGTGGCGCTGTGGGTTAAACCACAGAGCCTAGGGCTTGCCGATCAGAAGGTTGGTGGTTCGAATCCCTGCAATGGGGTGAGCTCCCATTGCTCAGTCCCTGCTCCTGCCCACCTAGCAGCTTGAAAGCACATCAAAGTGCAAGTAGATAAATAGGTACCGCTCCAGCGGGAAGGTAAACGGCGTTTCCGTGCGTTGCTCTGGTTCGCCAGAAAGCGGCTTAGTCATGCTGGCCACATGACCCGGAAGCTGTACGCCGGCTAATGGTCAGGGGTCCCTTTACCTTTACCTGATGTATAACATGCTACACACAGGCCACTTTTTACATGGGAGAGCCATTAAAAAACAGGACCCTCAGCTTTTAGTTTGAAGTTTTGAAGCCTAGCGTTCTACCATCCTGATGTGCATTATGTGCAGAGTGGCGCTCACTTGCCTTAGATTCAGGACAAACGAACGGAAACAGCTTGCATGACTCTGAATTATGACTGAGCTGCAAGATGTGTTGAGGACCACCAGCTTAGTGGGCTTTTAACATCTTAAGACAAATTCAAAGCCACAGGCTATTAACCATGGCAGCTAAATGGAACTACCATGTAAACAGTAGCAAGACAGCAGATGGTGGGTGAGCAGCAAAGCCAGAGTACTTTGCATCCCGCGCTACTTGTGAGTTTCCTAAGATGTTGGACCAGATGCCTCATGGCCTCTTCCAGGTAATAAGATTGTCCCTGCATGAGAGCTTACAATTTTAAGGACATGATAGAAAAGGAAAGAGGGTTGAGAAGGAGGAGCTGGGTAGGGGGAGAAGCAAACTCAGGCACTAGTTCTCACTTCCAAAGTTCTTATAAGTGTGGTGGCAGGAAGATCGCTTCCAACAGCTTCTTCATCTTCAGCAAGTGGATGATGTCCCCCTTGCCATGTTGTTCTTCCCGGGAGACAGCGTGGAACAGTCTTCCTATAACTCTTAAAACCAGATGCAAAGAAACCCAATAGGATGATTAAACTTTTTACTTCTAGCGTGTTCTGTATGGAAGAATGCACTGGACTTAAAATTGTTTGTTTATTGGCCACTGTGTTATTTCTTGGATTATGGAACAAAGCTAGAAACTGTTGTAAGCTAGCAAGAAATATTTTATTGCCTTTGATTACAAGAGACCTCTGTTATGATTAATCTTATGGTTTGTGCCTCCGCACCCCCTTTTTGTGGCTGGCCACACCCCTTCACCCTTCCTTGTGCCTTGCAGTTTAGCCTTGTGCTCACAGTCACAGCACGTTCGGACATCTCTTGCAACCATGAGCACTAGAAAGCTAGTTTAAATTGAATTAAGAGGTGGCTCTCAGGCATTGCACAAGAGCCAGGCTGCCTGAACAAGACACAGTCTCAGAGGGAGGTTCCCCACAGCTATTAAAAATATTGTGCATGTGCTTAACATGAAAGCTATTTGAAGGTGAGGAAATCAATTTGCAATTTACAGAGAGACAAGTCTACTTCTGGGTCTCCAAACTGTTTGTGCACTTCCATTGTCTGCTCCTGAAAACACCTTTGTGACCTCCCCTCCTTTGCCTTGTAACCAGTATTGAGATCAACAAATAGAACCCAGTTAATCTTGTCATGGTCTGATTATTACCAGCTTGTGGTGACACAAAGGCAGGGTTTTCTACTGGTGGCACCAGTGTTGTGGGATGTCCTCCCTGCTGATATCAGAGATAGTTTTCATCTGTGTTGGTGTTCTGCTGACTTTCAGAGATACACCCTTTTACACTGACATTTTGTTCATCTCTTGACCTGGACCTCCTGTATTAATTACTGTGTGTTTCAATGGGATTGTGTTCTTTCATATTTTAATTATGGGTGTTTATATCTTTGTGCTTAGGATTGTTTTATTGTCTTTTTTAATGGTGGATTTTCATATTTTAAGGTTTGGGCCACTGGATTGATTTTAATGTTTTGACATTAAGCGGTTTATAGATTAATAAATAATAACACAGTTTCCATTGTGAAGTCAAATAGACTGGAAGTGTGTGTATGTGTATGTGTGTGTGTGTGTGTGTGTGTGTGTGTGTGTGTTGTGCGTGCACGCACACACATTTATGTGTGTGTGTGGTGGGTGTTCATGTATCTTTATTTGTTTTTTAAAAACATTTTTTATTAAATATTTTCTTAGTTTACAAAAGTGTGTGCATTGCCTATTTTTTTCAGGTTATGTTTTCTACGGATCAGTAACATTTGTTGTGAGGTGTATCTTTATTTCTGCAAAATGGTTCATTAACATTACAAGGTTATTTGCACAAACCAGTTTGGTACTGCATCTTTAACTGAAACATACTAAATTTAAAATACATGCAGGGCACTGCGATTCCAATATCTCAGGGAAGCTAGACAAACTTTGCACAGAATTATGTTGTCATTGCTGCAAACATTAATCTGTACTGGCCTGCCACAGAATCTTAAGAGCAAAAAGGGTTTTTATCAAATTTCCTGGCACCTTTAGACCTTGCCTAGGGCTCTGCACACACTGGACTTGCCGATGCATTCAGAATGCTTGGCTGAATGTTGAAGTCGAGACAGGTTGGTCAAAAAGTCTGCATTGTAATGCCAGCATGATTTGTGGCCGACGTCCCCCATTTACACAAACTCACTCCTAGAATAGCTACTTTTAACCACATTTATTGACTGCGTGGTGTAGACGACTTTGAAAATGGATGAGTTCATGGAGGATAGCTCTGTCAACAGCTGTTAGCCAAAACGGTGAAATGGAACCTCTCTTTTCAGACGCAGTATCTCTCTGCATAGGGACGTGGGTGGGGATGTGGTCTAAACCACAGATCCTAGGACTTGCCGATCAGAAGGTCGGCGGTTCGAATCCCTGCGATGGGGTGAGCTCCTGTTGCTCAGTCCCTGCTCCTGCCCACCTAGCAGTTCGAAACCACATCACAGTGCAAGTAGATAAATAGGTACCGCTCCGGCGGGAAGGTAAACGGCGTTTCTGTGCGCTGCTTTGGTTCACCAGAAGTGGCTTAGCCATGCTGGCCACATGACCCGGAAGCTGTACACCAGCTCCCTTGGCCAATAAAGTGAGATGAGCGCCGCAACCCCAGAGTCGTCTGTGACTGGACCTAATGGTCAGGGGTTCCTTTACCTTTATATCTCTGCATACCAGGTGCTAGGAGCAAATCAGTGAGGATTGTTGCCGTCATGGACACCTGGAGGGTCCATTGCTGGGAGGAGTTTGCTGATCAAGTGGTTCCTTGGTCTGATCCAATGGGGCAGTTTTGTTGTTATCCCTGAGGTTCATTTCACCACATTCTTAGGCTGCATGCGCACTATACGCTTAAAGCACATGACTTTTCCCCAAAAGAACCGTGGGAACTGTAGTTCATCCCTCACAGAGCTGCAGTCCCCAGTCTCCTTAGCAAACTACAGTTCCCAGGAATCTTTGCGGTAAGTCATGTGCTTTAAATGCATGGTGCATGTGCAGCGTAAGAGTGTCTCTTTTGTATGCGGGCTGGCCCAAGATACTTTGCTGCCTGAGGCAAAGGACAAAGGCAGCACCATCACCCCAATGCCGACCCACCTGGCAACTGAATCTTACTTTGACACTGGCAACGGGACCCGAAGGCAACAGGGTAGTTTAGTGAGTGCAAAGCAGACGGTGCTGTATTTACAGCTCAGCATCCCAACACCTTGCAACTGCTCCTCACAAGTGCAGGCTGGTGCTCATGAGGACTGGGAGAGTGGAAGGCAAGAAGCCCAACAATAGGCGGAGCCACAGCTAATGGTAGGCGGAGCCAGCTAATCCCTGCCCTCCTCCCTGTTGAGTTCTACAAAGGGAACACTTAGGCTAAGGAGGAGGAGGCTGACAGCCAGTGCTGCCCCCTAGGCTGGTTGTAGGTAAGGAGATAGGCCAGGATGGGGCAGCTGCATGGAGACTGATCTTGGTGGGTCGGTGCCTCACTCACTGTTCCTCCTCATGCTTGCAGCATCTGCTACTTGGGATTGTCACCTGACTCTGCTAGTGGGGTAAGGGATTATGCAAACCCTGTTAGGATGTTGGAAGCAAAGCTCTGTGAGGAAGAGATGGAGAATTCCTTGCTCTTTCTCCCCCACTTTTTCCTTTTTGGCCGGCTTCCTATATTTACCCATCCTCAGGGCAAGCAGAAATTAGCAGCTGGGGGATGGGGTTCCTTTTGTTGTTGGAATTTTGCAGTTACTGATAGCTTCCATTTGATCATTGTTATGGATTGCTTTGAAATCAGTTCTGCTCCAGGTAAAGTTATTTTAAGCCTCTCCCCCCACCTGTCCTTTATTTTGACTAACCTGTCCCTTATTTTGCCCAACCCAAAGTGGCAAAATCTAGTGGTAGGGCCAGCCTGCCACTCCCCCACCTTCCTGCCCATGATATATTCGCACCTTACAAATACCTGAAGGGACTTAGACCATTGGTCTACCTTGCTAAGTATTGTCTATGCCAGGCATAGGCAAACTCCGGCCCTCCAGGTGTTTGGGACTACAATTCCCACCATCCCTAGCTAACAGGAACAGTAGTCAGGGATGATGGGAATTGTAGTCCCAAACATCTGGAGGGTCGGAGTTTGCCTATGCCTGGTCTATACTGGCTAGTCGCAGCTCACCAGGATTTTAGACAGATGTCTCTTATCAGCCTTTCCTGGGCTGATATCATGGAATGGAACCCGGGGCCCTTCTGTTTCTTGGGTACCGAGTTATGGCTAGCCTCTTCCCCAGTGAGAAGGGCACTCCTATCCTCATTTATCTGGGCATAGGCCCCACTGAATTAAGTGGGACTTACTACTGAGTAGACCTGCATACCATGGTGCCACAAGATTACTTTAATTGTTTACTGTATCTAATCACAGAATTGTAGAGTTGGACAAAAGCAACAAACTACTTTTTAAAAGCAAAAACCTCTGACTTGCTGTTTTGAACCAGAGGGCATGAACATATAGTTCAATGCAAAAAAAACACCAAAACCAAAAATCCTGTCATGAAATACTTTGTATGCAATATAATAGGATTTATTTCATACATATTAAAATATAGCATTCATGTTTGCATAATTACATGCCTAGTGATTATAGGGAGAACACTTCTCCCTGTCTGTTTCTTGGAGAAAATAACCCAGTGTTCTTTCAGGCTGGTCCTATCGGTCCTTCTCACAGTGAACCCAGTGAGTGCTGGCAGGATTGTAGGCAGGTTGGGCCACTGAAGGCACTTCCATGGTCACTGTTTTTTGGGGTTGGGATTTGATTGCATAACAGCAATTAAAGTGAATTTGGAATACTTGTGTAACAAACCCACTTCCCAAAACAAACTACCGTATTTTTTTGCTCTATAAGACTCACTTTTCTATACGTACGATTGTGTTGCTACTCACCCTAGCAATAGGGTTGTCAAATTTGCAGATGACACAACCGTGATTGGGCTCATCTCTGAAAGGGAGGGTGAAACGGATTATAGAGATGAGGTGGAGCGGCTGACAGAGTGGTGCAGAGCTAACAACTTGCTCATAAATACAAGGAAGACAAAGGAGCTTGTGGTGGACTTCAGGAGACAGAAGAGCAACGTCCAGCCACTTTTGATTGATGGGGTCTGTGTGGAGAGGGTAACAACGTTCAGATTTTTGGGCATTGAATTACAAGAGGATCTGTCCTGGAGTGTCAACACAAGGGGGCTTGTGAAGAAGGCGCAGCAGAGACTGTACTTTTTGAGAATACTAAGGAAAAACCATGTTCCGCAGAAACTGCTGCTTGCCTTCTATCACTGTACCATTGAGAGCGTGCTCACTTATGGCTTATGTGTGTGGTACGGAAGCTGTACTACCCAGGACAGGATGGGGTTGTGCAGGGTTGTTAAGGCAGCAGAGAGCATTGTTGGCTGCCCACTCTCCACCTTAGAGCAGATTTATGCCACAAGGTGCCATAGGAAGGCACTGGACATAGTAAAAGATCCATCGCATCCTGGTCACTGTCTCTTCGAGCTCTTGCCGTCGGGACGGAGATACAGGACGATGAAGACAAGAACGAGCCGTCTTAAGAACAGCTTCTTCTCCAGAGCGATCTCGGCCCTGAATGGGAAGCCCGGACTTTGAAAGTCATCTAATCTCCCTTGCTGTATTATACTGTATTGATTAATTAGTGTTTTTATGGAGCAGTCAAGTAATTTCGTTGTCCCCGAAGGGGGCAATGACAATAAAGATATTATTATTATTATTATTATTATTATTATTATTATTATTATTTTTCCCTCCTAAAAAGTAAGGGGAAATGTGTGTGCGTCTTATGGAGTGAATGCAGGCTGCACAGCTATCCCAGAAGCCAGAACAGCAAGAGGGATTGCTGCTTTTGCTGCCCAGCGATCCCTCTTGCTGTTCTGGCTTCTGAGATTCAGAATATTTTTTTTCTTGTTTTCCTCCTCCAAAAACTAGGTGCGTCTTGTGGTCTGGTGCATCTTATAGAGCGAAAAATACGGTACTTTCCATTGACTTTTTGAAATAAGGAAGGTGATGGAGAGATGCACCAGAAAGTGTGGGATACCGATTGCTCGACACAACATCATGTAACTTCCCTGCAAACTCATTGCAATGAATGTTAACAGCAGGTGTTGCATATAACCTCCCTGCAAACTTTGTGCAAGCAAATCATGATAAGTGCTGAATAAGCAGCTCACCTGGAAGCGACCTGAGAGAACGTGTCTGTGTACTTGGAAGAGATCTTGAGGGCTGCAGAAGTAAGGACAACAGCAAAACTTTAAAATGCCTCTCGAGGCCAGCCTGACCCCAGGAAACAGCCCCATAAGAACTGAGCATGTTTCATGAAGATCAAATATAGAAGGGGATGGTTAGGGATGGACAGAAGACATGGGTACCAGCTCCCTTGGTGCCTGAGCACCCACAAAATTCCCCATGAAGGGGCTGGGCACCCACAAATTTTGGTGCCAGGGCCATGCATGCTGCATGGAACCCATGGCCCTGTGCATCCACAGTTGCGAGGCACACCTGGCAGAAGAGGAATGGTACCTGTGCGCTTCACAACTGAAACAATACATATGATAATCTAAGCAACTTGTCAGCTGGGCAGATCTAAGATGGGTTGCAATAGCAGCGCTACCATATGCATAAACACTAACAGATTAAGAAATGGGTCTCTAGATGATGTTTGGGTTCCAGATCTAAAAACGTTGAAGACTGCTGGTCTAAGGGAAAGTCCTTACCTTGGTTTAATGTGGAATGTGACCTCATTGTGCCGCCTTTAATACTCCCTCATCCTTGCAGTGTTCTTCTCCAGCTATGGGCTGCCTCCTCCCACTTTCTCCTCCCTAAATACAGAGCTACCCCAGACAATTGATGTAGCTCTCTTAAGTCTGTTAGTTAGATAGGCTTAAGTTGTGTGTATGAGGTAGAAGCTCCGAGCAAGAAGCAGGCTGGGCAGTTGAGAGACAGAGCCGTGTCTGATTTCTTCTAGGATCCAAGGCTGCGGCTATGGGGACAGCATGACCTTCTTGGGGTATTGATGCTGTGAGCTCATCCATCATAGGCTCAGGTTGTATATATGTGTAAATAAACCATATATCATAAAGACACCACAGTCTCTACTGCCCCTCATTCAGAGGAAAGCAAACCCTGGGGAAGCACCTCAAATTTCGCACCACTCTGAGATTAGGAGCCAAATCCTAGGGGCCAAGATCCTTTTGCCCCCCAATAAAATATTTGAGGGGGCTGGGCCCCTCCAAAGTTGATGGGCATTGCCATTCAAAGGGTGTGCATGCACCATGTCATGTGATCAGTCATGCGGGGCAGGCCTTGCCTTCCGCCCCCAATAGTTTATTCAAGTTGGCACCCCTGGGTGGCGTGTGACAATATAGAATATGGGACTGCATTTTGAGGAGGACGTTGTCATGTGGACATTGAGTTAAACTTGCTTGCGTGAGCAGCACCGAGCTTCCCATAAACTGTTGGGCAAGCCAAGTTTCACCTGCCACTCAAGGCATTGCAATGTTTTGCGATCGTACTAACACTGGTTAGTTGCCGTCTGTGGATTGTTCCATCCTGTCTGATAGATTCAACAGACTTGAATTGGTAGAGTTTTCCTTTCTCTGCCTTTGGGGGTGTTACATTTCTGCACTCTCTGCTTTGCAAAAAGAACCCCCCCCCAAAAAAAAAAACTTCACACACAGGGGTGGTGCGGGTGGCAATAGCATGCCACGGACAAGGCTGCGGTGAACCTTCAGCCTTGTGCTTGAACGTGCAAAACTGCTTCTTCCTAGCAAGATTGCAGCCTTTGAATTCGCCTCTTCGGCACAGCATTGCAATATTCTTAGCTGTAGATTCACACAGAGGCAAGAGTGCATTTCTCTTCCTTCCCCGGTGCTAATAAAGTTTATCCTTCTATTCGGAGGCATGGTTAATTAACAAGGCAGAATGGCCGTTTTACAGAGACTCCTCTAGCAGATGACTGCCGCGAAAAAAAAAAGAAGAAGAAAAGAAGAAAGCAAGCGAGGAAGGGGGGGGAGAGAGAAGAGGAAGGGGGGGGAGTGGGATGGCTTGTTGTTCGGCTCTTGGCCACTAGGGGTACCTTTGTACCATTTTTCATCTAGCAGCAATTTGGAGTTGAAACCTATAATAGGGGAAAAACCAAGGTTCTCGGCATTTCCCCCCCTTTCTTTTAGCGAGCAGCGCATCCAGAATCTCCCCCCTCCTGGAAAAAAAAATCCTTTAAAAAAAACACACACCCCACACTACACACATACAAACACAGACTCCTCTTCAGTCTCCGTGTGCTGTGAAATCACACACAACTGGACATCAAGCAAAGGAGATTCATCTGGAGGGCAATTTCAAATCGAGATAAATCTATTGGATTAGTAGGATTATCTGATTGCAGCCGAAAAGAAGTAACGTTTGATCATTTCTAGTTCTTGCCTGATGGTCGGATTTAAATGGAGGTGGCGGCGGCTTGGTACAGATGCTTCACGCCGATGAATTCCGGATGGGATTTCTCCTTCTTCTTCTCCTTCTCCTCTTCCTCCTCCCTCTTTCTTTCTCGCAGTCTTGGGCAGAGGAGAGCAAGAGGGGGGGAAATTATATAAATCGATACAATTTGGAAGTGTCCAGCGGATGATTTAAGAACCTCGGGGTTACAGCTGATTAAAAGAGGATAACGCCCGGGATCCAAACAGTGAATTACGGTTTTAGCAGCGGACTTGCGGTTTGATTTTTCTTTTTTTCTTTTTTTTTTTAAGCCAACAAACAAAACAAAACAAGGCTTATTGGAATTGGTAAATAGTTTGATTTCCTTTTCATTTTTTAAACGACAGAATGCTTAAACCACCCCCCTCCCCCGATAGATAGATAATCGCTCCTTGCATTATCTGGACACTGCCAGGAATGTTGGCGCGGGGGGGGGGGGCGCATCGGTTAGTTCTTGTTTCCTGGGGGGGGGGGATTTCATAGTTTTAAGATCAAGGACGGTGGGGTGGGTGGCTTTTGTGGAGTGGGTGGGGGGAAGATCTGGTTTCTCCGAGTAGGACGGCAGTGGGTGATGTTGGTGAGACTGGGGTGTATTTTGTGTATGTATTGGGGGTGGGGTGGGGGTGCGCAGAATGGCCAGCGCTTGTGACTTGCAAAACATCGCCGGTGCGCGGAGGGGAGAGGAGAGAGAGGAGGGTGGCGACGCCAAGCGAAGGCAGAAGTGCACTCGGATCTCCCGCAACTTTGCATTGTGAGACACTCCAGGCTTTGCTGGGCTTTAGGTTCTTTTGTTTTGTTGCTGTTTCCCGGGCGCGCTGGTCTGCGTGGCTCGGGGAGGGTGGTGGTGAAGATGTCTCCCTGTGTGCGTGTGATCTCTGGCGTGCGTGTAACTGACACGAGTGTGTGTGTGCGCGTGTGTGTATGTGACGGCCAGCAGCGGCATTGAGGGGTTCTCTCTCCCTGGATCTTCCTCCGCTCTGTTGCTGTTAAGAGAAAATCTATCTTTCTCTTGGCCGGCTGGGTTCTTCCGAGACGAGGCGCACGCTTCCCGGAGGCAGGGGCTGCCGAGCTGGGTCTAGCGGGCAGCTCCCTCTGCCTGCTCCGGGCCTCTTTTTTCTTTTTTTGTCATTGTTACCTTCCCTCGGTTGCAGATGCAGCGAAACTTTGCAGCCGGTGAGACGGGGCTGCAGCCTGGCTGTTCGCTGTTGATGGCGAGGAGGAAAATGACCGCCGTTAGCCAGAGAAAGAGATATAGGGCTTGTGTAGTGCAAGGATGGGGGGCGGTGTGTGTATAGGAAATAAAGATTGCAACACACAAACACACACACACTTCTCTCTTTCTCTCTCCCTCCCCCTTGGCAATAAAGGCCTGGGCTTCCCGAGCGGCTTGCGCGACCCCCAAGAACGCCTCCCTCCTTTGTCCCATAGGAGTGAATGGCAGCGCTGCAGTTCTGTGCAAGGAAACTCGACGGGGGCAGTCGGGGACACCACGGTGGTGGTGGTGGTGGCCAAAGCAGCCGCGGATTGCCCCAGCCCTTGAAGATCCAGCGCCGCCTCTTTGCATAGCTCCGCCCCTTCATCTGCATAGGCTACTCCCCCATCCTTCTGTTTCTTGGTGTCCCTGCGATGGGATGTCTAAGCAAAGCCTGTCACTCAAAGTCTCCTCCTGCCCCCGCTGGCGTTGTCTTGTAGACACCAGGAGAGCCAGCGGTGTCTCCGTGATGCTTGGAATCTCATGCAGTGTTCCATAAGGGAAGAGAGGGAGGATGGGTGCTCCTAGAGGGATGCCCCAATAGGTAGCCAGGGCCAAAGGACTGGGAAGGGGGTTCAGTGGGGTGGAAGAGGAAATGGGAGGGAAGGCACCCAGGTCTTACTGGGAAGGGACCAGGTGCAATTAGGGTGCCACTGGGGAGGTAGATGAGGAATGGGCATAGGTGAGGAAAGGAAGGGAGAACTGCCCGGAGATTGCAGTGGAAGCATGTCGGAATGGCACTTGAAGGGAGAGGAGGTGAAATTAGGGAAGGGTAGAGCATTTGCTGTGCAGGTGGAACGCCCTGGGTTCAATCCCCAGCATCTTCAAGGCAGGAGGGAACTGGACAATGTCTCTGCCTGGAATCCTGTCATTTTGAGCTTGATGGACAAGTCATGTGGTTCAGGATTAGGCTGTGCTGGAGAGGGAACTGACCACTCCACAGAGCCAAGGAGTATATGGGCAGGTTACAAAGGGGCCTTTGAGGAATGCCATAATCAAGATAATATAGGGCAGGGTAGTGGAATAGGAATTACAGTGCTAGCACCTGAAGTGATCCTTTTCTGCCTCTGTCCCCATCTGCTTCCAAACCAATGAGGTTGACCTGGATGTGATGAGTTCGAAAGGACTCAATATGGAATTGCAGTTTATTTACTGATGTGCATGACTTTTGATTATTAATTTTTTACTGTTGTGGACAGATGAGGTTGAAAACTGCAAAGCTTGAAAACCTTTGAAAATCTATACAGACCAAGGAGGGAAATGTACATAGGGGCATAAAGGTGCTGTAATTCCTTCCTCTTGGAATTTAATGTCGAGTAAACAGGGATAGGCTGGGAGGCTATCCTTTGACACTTTGGATTGAATCCCTTCAAAGCCCATGGCACTAACTTCTGAGAAAACAGCCACGGGATGGGCTGCGTGACAACAGGAGTGGAATTTGGTTTGCGTGCTCGTAAATAGCACTGAATCCAGCCTTTGCAACCTTAATCTCAGTCTTACAGGAGATGAGGGGGAAATAAACGTCTGTGAATATATTTCTCTTAAGGTTATGTGAGACCACTGGCATTTTCATTTTCATGTTGGCTGATTCAAAATCTTCTCTTTTTAAACACAACAGCTGACATTCGTTTGCTCCTGAAATGTGAGTGTTTAGGGGTAGTTTATTTCTTTTTCCAGGGAGATTGTACCAGAACTTCATATTTGCTTAGCTGAAGGAAAATCAATTTTCGGCAGGTTTAATTAAAATTAGTCAGATTACTTAATATTAATTGACTTTTAATTAAAGCTAGACGTTACCTTGGAATCTGCAGAAAGGGCATTCTCTCAAATCATTTTAAGGGTGCATGTGGCTGCACAGCAATTAAGTTAAAATAATATATTTATTTAAGCAGCTTGGAATTTAACTGGCAATCTGCTTGCTTCACCTTTTGGTTCTTCTTTGACTCTTATTAAGGATATACTATTTTAGCAGTCTTTTTTTAAAAAGTATTTTAGTAAAAGGCTGGCTTCCTTAAGGTTTGAGAATGCTATCTTTAACAATGCAGACACCAGCTCAATGTCATGCCTCTTTATGGTTGCCCTTAGCATCAGATAGGATGCCTAAGATCCACTGGAGATCCATTGCAAAGTTGAGATTAAACAGCTGGCTGTTGATTTTTTTTTGGGGGGGGGGGATAGGCAGTGCCATTCTGTTCATTATTATTTTTTTTAAAAAAAATATTTTGCATTTATACAGCTGCCTGTTCCCTGTAAATAAGCACAGGTAATTCACACTAGAAAACATTTATTCATGAACAGATTGAAAACCACATTTCAAGCCTTTTGAACATCTGGCTTCTTGATTATTGCAGCTAGCTTGGTCAACAGAATGCAGCGTTGGACCTGGTTTCTGGAGAAAGGTCTGAGAACTAGGGTTGTTGTTGTTTTATTCGGGCCCAAGGGTGGCCTTTGGCAACTTACCACCTTTCAGTCTCTGAGAGGAACACTTATGAGAGTTCTCATAAAGGTTTCTTTCCCTTTTTTCTATTCTCCCGTCAAGCAAAAAAACAACCCAAAAACCACCATTATTTTGGAGCTGTGTTTATTCCTCTGTGCAGTCTCTAAGTGTTTGGATGCCCAGGTCTGCAGATACAGGAAAGACCTCTGGCTGAAACTTTGGAGAGTCACTGCCAGTCAGATTGGACAGTGCTGGGCTGAATGGACCAATGGGCTAAGTCAACACGAGGCATATCCTTATACAACTGAGGGCCAAAAGAGGTGTGACGACGGAGATCTATGACCCAGGTCTTGCCATGCTTGTCTTCATTTTACAGTAACTGTGGATTGAGGGCTCTGCATTTGATTGGAGGAACAGAGCAATGGCAGGAGAAGCCCCTTCCCAAATTTACATTCTCTCCTTGGAATTAAAGAGAGCAGGAGAAAATCGCAACCATGACTTCCAGTCCTGATTCCAAAGAGCAGCTATAGGGGAACTTAGGGAGATGTCTCACACCAAGTCAGGCCATTGGTCCATCTATCTCAGAACTGACTACAGAGACTGGCAGCAGCAGTGTTCAAAATTAGCCAGGTGCTAGGCATATTTTTGCAAGGGACGTGGGTGGCGCTGTGGGTTAAACCACAGAGCCTAGGACTTGCCAATCAGAAGGTCGGCGGTTTGAATCCCCGTGACAGGGTGAGCTCCCGTTGCTCGGTCCCTGCTCCTGCCAACCTAGCAGTTCGAAAGCATGTCAAGTGCAAGTAGATAAATGGGTACCACTCCAGTGGGAAGGTAAACGGTGTTTTCATGTGCTGCTCTGGTTCACCGGAAGCGGATTAGTCATGCTGGCCACATGACCCAGAAGCTGTACGCCGGCTCCCTCAGCCAATAAAGCGAGATGAGCGCCGCAACCCCAGAGTCGGCCACAACTGGACCTAATGGTCAGGGGTCCCTTTACCTTTAGGCGTATTTTGCACCTGGGTTTCAACCACTTTTCGACCAAGTGAAGATGCCCCGTGCCCAGATGGTGCCTGGCGTCTCCACCATCTGGGGATCATTGGATGTGGACTGTTTTCACACACTGATGCCTCACCTTGTAGACTTTTATCCATTGTATTTTATCTGCACATTAGGAATGAATTTCTGGAACCAAAATGCCTTTTCTGTGTAGCCTGAGCAGGAGCAGTGGAACAACATTGTAGTTGATTGTTGTAGCTTAGTGTTCACTTCCCATCCCCACTGCCCTGCTCACAGTTGTGAAGAATATTCCTATGTTATGAATGGTCCTTGTCAACATTAAGAAAACGAGGTCAGTACAGGACAACATACATGTGGGCTGTCCCTGGATTGAGTGACTTTTCTTCTTTAAGTTCTCAAAGCTCTTAACCTAGCTCAAGGACAAGGTTGTCATCTGAACTAGCCAGATGTTTAAGTGAGAATCAATCACAGTAAGTCCATCATTTGCAAACTAAGAATTTAGAGCCGTTTTGCCGCAAAATGGCAGCTAGACATTCAGTTTTGGCGACTGCAACTTTCGTTTAAGAAGCCATTTGGCGCCTAGCTTATATATCTTGAATTTCTAAAACTGGGCAGCAGCTCTCCATGGTTTGGGGCAGAACTCTGTCGTTCCCAATCCTATCAGGAGATGTCAAGGATTGGACCTGGGACCTTTCACAGTGCCAGATGAGCAAATTTTGGCGTAGGTGGCAAAACGTCTCATAGCTGCTTCACTCTCCCACCCATAATTTCTCCTTCTCCTTGCTCAAGAACTCCCTTCAGCGCCCCCTCACCACCCTGAGTTCACCCAGTCAACATTGTCTAGCTCCACATTTTGCTCTCTCTGTGTGTGATGACTGAGTGATTTAGAGAGCGCCTTCTGCATGCCAAGGGCACCGACTTGCCCCCCACATTGAGGGACCCAGGCATCGTGTCATGCCACATGCCTGGCAGTGGCTGGGGATAGGGAGCGTGGAGGGTGATCTTCACCCTTTGTGTGTCCTGCCCCCGCCCAGGGCACGAGCGCTTGCCCAGCGGGGGTGGGTGAGTTACTGGAGATAACATAGAAAAAATGCTGTATATTTGGGGGGGGGGGAGAGAGAATTGCTTTGTCAAAATGTGTACATTAGGCAAAACTGCATGTGTGCAAAACTGTGTTGGGGGGGGGGAAATCACACTAAAATGCAGCTGAATGTTCATCGGCTTTTTTAACAAAAATAAATCACAAAATTGATGTAGAAATGTAGAGAGGAATGGAAATATAAGAAACCGAGAGAATCCAAAATTGACAGATTCTCTACAGCCCAAACATGAAAATAATTAGTGCCTGTGCTTCATTTTTGTGTTGGTGGGTGCTCAGAATTTCAAGGAAGTCAGCAGCAGTTACTGTCCGGTGGCTGTTTTTGCTCCCAGGCTGCTTGCCCACCCATCACCTAAGTTATCCAGGAAACCAGGAAAACCTCCTTGCCTCATCTCTTCTGCTATAGTTCTTAGATGGGGACTGTTCAGAAGCCTGGCTCAAATGATCCTATTTAATGTGTGCCAGTCAACATGGCGAATGAGCTGACCTTATAGCTCCAAGGCTCCCTTATTTTTCACTATTATTTGCTTGCACAGATAACATCAACAGGCTCCCTTGAAGGCCATGAATTCCACACAAAACAGTCTCATTGCTAGAGATAAGCAAATAAAGCCTGTGCTGTGTTAAAAGAACATAGAAGGGATATGGCCATTGTTTGCAGGTCATAACACCTATTTGTTTGCTATTGCAATGAACGGCAACATTCCATTTGGTATGTTAACTTACTATTTTTTTATATAAAAAATGTTGTTATGATTAATATGACATGCAGTACAAGGAGCAGCCTTATTTAAATGCAAATCAACTGATTAATTGGCTAAACTTTGCAGCCCCAGTTAAAATGATCTGGTGGACTTTTCCCCATTCCTATGATACAGAGCTATAAAGGTAAAGGTACCCCTGCCCGTACGGGCCAGTCGTGTCCGACTCTAGGGTTGTGCGCCCATCTCACTTAAGAGGCCAGGGGCCAGCACTGTCCGGAGACACTTCCAGGTCACGTGGCCAGCGTGACGAAGCTGCTCTGGTGAGCCAGCACCAGCGCAGCACACGGAAACGCCGTCTACCTTCCTGCTTTTTTAAAAGCAGTACCTATTTATCTACTTGCACTTAGGGGTGCTTTCGAACTGCTAGGTGGGCAGGAGCTGGGACTGAAAGACGGGAGCTCACCCCGCCGCGGGGATTCGAACCGCCGACCATGCAATCAGCAAGTCCTAGGCACTGAGGTTTTACCCACAGCGCCACCCGCGTCCCGATACAGAGCTATAGCTGGGATAAAATCATTATATAACATAGCATGGATCACATGCAGATCAAGTTTTCTATGTGGTTAGACCACTGTGTGCATAGACTTTCTCTACATTCTGGAATTATAATTGTATAATAAATAATAATAATAATTTATACCTCAGCCACTCTGCGTGGCTTCCAACACATATTAAAGGTAAAGGTAAAGGGACCCCTGCCTGCTGGGTCCAGTCGCGGACAACTCTGGGGTTGCGGCGCTCATCTCGCTTTATTGGCCGAGGGAGCTGGCATACAGCTTCTGGGTCATGTGGCCAGCATGACTAAGCCGCTTCTGGCGAACCAGAGCAGCGCACAGAAATGTCGTTTACCTTCCTGCCAGCGCGGTACCTATTTATCTACTTGCACATATTAAAACATAATAAAATATCAAATATTAAATTCTTCCTGATGCCTTCAGATGTCTTCTAAAAATTGTATGGTTATTTATCTGCTTGACATCTGAGGGGAGGACATTCTACAGGAAGAGGGAGTTCCAAAATACAAAGAAACACAGAACACAAAGAAAACCTTTGTGAGTAGAGGTCTTTGCATGTAGGTTTTCCCCTACAGACATTCACACATAATGTGTGGATCCCAAGGGTGGAGCCAGTGGCAGCATGTGATCTTGGGGCAGAGGAAGAAGAACAGCTCCTCAGCTCTGTTCTTTGTGAGATTCCCTTTCATGTGAGATTCTGATAATGCGCATGCATGTGTACCATTTCTCAGCAACTTGAACGCTCACTGTTGTTGAAGGAACAATTCAGAGCATGGCCCGGGCGCAACAGTGAGCAAAATTAAAGTTGGGCCCATGATGTTAGATAGATAATGTTAACTTTTGTTGCAATTTAATAGAAAATGGTGGACCGTTAGTCTAAAAATGAGGCGGGGGGGGGGGGAGATCGACCAAGAAACAAGTTTAACTTTATGCCTCTTGAGAAGGTCACCCAGATATTTAGCAAAGTCAGTCTAGAGTTAATTTGCAGTGCAGCTGAGGTCTAGCCAGCCAGGTTCTGCAAAGCTTGTTAAGGTCTGAGTGTTGGACCCATCTGTGGGGGCTGTAGTATTCATGATGGAGTAATGGTGGCCTGTGAATTCTTATGCCTTTCAATGTTAGTCATTGAAAGTGAAGGTTTTAAAAAAATAATTGAAGGCTTTTCAGGGATAACAAAGGTGCATATAAAGTCTCTGTTTTTCGTTCATAGAGTCCTAACTACAGGTCGGTTACATTTTGTATGAGACATTGCTATCATAGGCATTGTAAGATTGGGGGTGAGAAAGATGTGGGGAGGAAGAAGTGCAAGAAAGAAGGTGGGGCAATATTTTTCCTTCTTTTGCATCGTGTATGTGTGGGTTTTGTGTCAGTGTCACATGGACAGGTTCTTCATCTATTCATTCATCAGTTTTCATTGGTGGGGAGAGAGATTGGAGATCCCAGGGCATGTTTGTTTGCATTCAGTTGATTGCAGAGAGTTGTGTTTGTGTGTGTATGAGGGGTGTGTGTGTTGTTGGGTCAAATCAGCCATATTGATTTGTATACTCTCGGGGGTGGGGTTATGTTGTTGTCTTGTTGGGCAATGTATGTAATAAAGGGGAGCCACACCGGGGTGAGGGCATCCTCCTTTATTTGTCCCCATGCTAATTTCAAATTGCTGGTTAGTTTTTCTACTAGGGTTGTTTCCCATACTGTTTTGTACCAGTGGTCCATTTTCACTCCTGACAGATCTTTCCAGGGTCTAGCTATGACACTCCTAGCTGCCGAGAGTATGTGACTTATGAGTTCTTTGTAGTGTGAGTGTGCATTGTTGTCTTGGAAAGCATTTAATAGGGCCAGTTTTAGACTGGCTTCTAATAACTGTTTGATATTTCATAGATTTCTTCTAGGACTGATGTCAAAAAACATTGAATTTGGGGGCGTTCCCACCACATGTGGATGTATGTGCCTGCAGAGGTGCAAGCTCTCCAGCATTTAGGTGAGGTTCCTGGGTGTATACTGAAAGTGAAGTTGTGGTTGTTTTGTCCCTTTCACACACATGCATACCCCACAAGTATCCAAGAAAAAGTTTTTTTTGGGGGGGGGGCAGAATTGTGGTGCGAAATCTCAGCAACCAAAATGGCTGCCGTGCTGTTGCAATAAAAAACAGGAAGATGGTGTTGGGGAAGATGGCGTCCTGGATTTTTGCCTCAAAGTGTTGGAGGGTGTGCACGTGGTTTCTCAGATATTTAGAGAACAGAGTTTATACTTTAACTGGGGTTCTGCATCATGATCCACTAGCCAGTGCTGTTGTATAAATAACCTTCACTGAAAGGCATGGAACTTCCGCAATACTAGTGCCTAGTTCCTATTTTATGCCATACTCAACAAACTACCAGACCTGGTAGAAAATGGAACAGATCCAATGGGTGAATGCTATTTCACACTCATGTCCTGTTTGTGGGGCTTCCTATATGATTTGGCGGGCCACTGTGGGAGCTGAATACTAGGCCGGATAGACCTTTGGTCTGATCCAGCAGGATTCTTCTTATGTTCTTTAAAAAAATAATAATCCTGAAATGTAAATCATATGCAGAAACTGACCAGAAAGAGAAAGGATGAATTTTGGGGATGATTGCATTAAGTGCGCTTGAATGGAGGAATACACTTCGGACCTGTTTGGGATGCCTAACTCAAACAAAGCATTCTAGTTACAGGCAGAATTGAATGAAGAGAGGAGACGGAGGCCTGGTTGTAGCTCTCTAAGGATGTGCTGTGATAATGCTGTATCCAGTGTCTCAAACAAACTTGAAGGGATGGGAGATGTGTTGCCTTTGGATTATTTGACTGGAAGTAGACCGGATATCTCAGAGGGGCTGATTTTGAAGACTGGAATGAGGCCACAAAGTAGACAGGGGAAGGAAGATAGCGCTACAGGATGATGGTTCTAATTTTGTTTGGACCAATTTGCATATTTCATAACCACTGACTCACCAGCAGGCAAAGTGGTGGCATTGTTAGACCTGGGTGTTATGGCGGGGGTGGGGTGGGGTGGGGTGGGGATACATAGGAACAAGCAGTACTTAAAGAGATTATGCTTGTTGATAATTATTTTAAAGAGGCATTATTTCCTTTATTCATAGGCAGTGAATAGTTACTGTTAATGATGTGCAGTGCTTTCACTGAAATTGTCCAACTTCATTTGAGCAATTTGTTAGCTGCTCCTATTGATTGTGTTTTGTTGGGCGCATAAAAAAAACACTGGATAAAAAGGGGAGGATCTGTATTGTGTGGTGAGTCATTGAAACTACGGCAATAGATAATAATGGATTCATTAGGGAAATACTACGGGTGAAGATCCTTTAAAAAAGAGCAAATAAAAGCTCCAGAAATGCAATTTAATCTCTGCTGGTAAACAGTATCGTGCTCCATTATTTAACACTGTTAACAATTCATACAGCTACACAGGAGTGCAACAATTCATGCTAAAGGAAAGTACAGTAATAAAATGAAAGGATTAGATACGGAAAGAGCATTGGCAAAGTTGATGCGGCCTTAAATCAAGTCAACATGCTGTACTTGTACACATGTGGCAAAGAAGCACAGTGATTCCTTTTTCATAAAAAGAGGAGAAACATGCAATTTCACCCAATTCTCTAGCAGTTTTGCCTAGAAAGAGGGGAAAGAAGTTAGTGGGTAGAGAGAAATGCTGTGATATTTCTAAGGAGATATAGGCTTGCACACATGTAAACAAGTTTGGATGCATGAATAGGTTGCTGGAAAGGAACCCATGAACATAAATCAGAAGTTCGCATAGGTATCTAAGCCTTTCTTAGGCTGCAATCCTAATTTTGCACTTTCCAGAACAATATGCAAACCGAAACACAAGAGATCCTTTGAAATTTGTACTTCTCCAAATTTTGTGGTGCGGTTTTCCAGCCAAACGACGTTTGCCAAAACATATATTAGTGAGTGGAAATTGTGCATGAAAATGAAGGTATTAATGAGAATAGCACACAAATATGCATTATATTAAGGAAAATTGCTTGCAAAACTATGTACACCAGTCAGCACTGCATACAAAATTGTGTTTATTAGAAGAAATTCACACTGGTGAATTTTCAATCTTTTTCTTTTTTTAAAAAAAAGATTCACCAGTTGTTGCAGAAATGTGGAGAACTGAACTTAAGATGGGAGAAACGGGAAACTGGGAAAACCAAAATGGTCAGATGCTTCCATCTCTAGCAGTGAGACTTGCTTCTAAGTAGATATTCCTAGGGTTATGCAGTAATAATAATAATAATAATCATCATCATCATCATCATCATAATAATAATTTATTTGTAGCCCACCCATCTGGCTGGGTTTCCCCAGCCACTCTGGGCGGCTTCCATAGAAACCAAAAATACACTAAAATATCACAGATTAAAAACTTCCCTGAACAGTAAGTGAGGATACAGTCTGTGCTATCTTACTTGGAAAGAAATGCAATTTGGATGTGACTTCAAATTCACATCCCAGCAGCATTCCTAGGTTACTTCTCCCACCTTGACAGCTTATTCTTATGGCACTAGCACTGGACCGGGGCCAGAGAGAGCATTGGTGCAAGAAACTTCAACAACCACAGCAAATCGAAAGGCCTTCCCACAGCTTTCATAACAAGCAGCAGGTCTAAATCCCCTTCAACGGCGAGTGTGAAATTGCTGGTATTGAGAGGAAATCAGGTTGACTTTTTCCCCCAGTGACTCAGCTCTGCATTTTGCACCTGCCTTGAAGATCTACATGTTTTCCCAACACACTCAGCTTTTCATAATTAGTGACTTAATAGCTAATGCTGTGTTGTGCATCGAAGCTTCAGGCAGCCCTTGGAAGGTGGGGCTGTCTAAGAAGGAAAACACACACACACACAATGTGTTTCTATTGGGGGTGTGTGTTCATAATAACAGAAATGAATAAAAATTCAGTGAAGCCAGCCGTTGTACCACTATCTCTGCAGAGAACCCCCACTCAGCTAGCAGTGCTGCCTATATTTTACTAAGTCAAAGTGAGGAAAGGCCGTAGTTCAATGGAAGAGCATGAGGAGATCCCTGGTCCATCTCCAGGTAGGGCTCAGAGAGCCAGTGTGGTGTAGTGGTTAAGAGCAGTGGACTCGTAATCTGGTGAACCGGATTCGCTTCCCCGCTCTTCCACATGCAGCTGCTGGGTGA
Source organism: Podarcis pityusensis (assembly GCF_964106645.2). Lineage (NCBI taxonomy): Eukaryota > Metazoa > Chordata > Lepidosauria > Squamata > Lacertidae > Podarcis > Podarcis pityusensis. Next base: position 13,528,694 of record NC_138032.1, on the reverse strand, counting down.
CCTTGGGCCAGTCACACTTCTCTGAAGTCTCTCAGCCCCACTCACCTCACAGTGTGTTTGTTGTGGGGGAGGAAGGGAAAGGAGATTGTTAGCCGCTTTGAGACTCCTTACGGGGAGTGAAAGGCGGGATATCAAGTCCAAACTCTTCTCTTCCTCTTCAGAAGGAACCCTGTCTGATACCCTGGAGGGCCTCTGCCAGTCAGGATAGACCAAGGTTATGGAACTTATGGCCCTCCAGATATTGCTGAACTACAGCTGCTACAGCTCCCAGCATCCCTGGCCAATGGCCATGCTAGGTGGAACTCATGGGAGTTGTAGTGCAACAATGCAACAATGCCTGGAGGGAGACAGGTTCCTCACCCCTGGTGTAGACAAGCCAAGCTGCATGTTCCAGTGACCCGGCAGCCTTCTGTGTTCCTAATGCATTTGACCATTGAAGTCTACTAGATCAGAGGGACCTTTAGTTTGATCCAGCTAGGGAATGCTTATTTGGAGATGGCAGGTACGCAACAGGTGGGTAAAACTAAGGCTGGGGGGGGGAGGGAAGACTGGAGGAGTGTGACTCTCTTGGGTTCCGTATCCCTGAGGGTTCATCAGTACTTTTATGCAAGAGATGGGCTTGCAAGCAGAAGGCCCCAGGTCTAGTCCTCGGCATCTCTAGGAAGGACTGCAAAATATGGTACTCTTGTGTGAAAACTGGAGGACCACTGCCTGTCAGGGTAGACGAGACTGAGCTGCATGGCCTGACTCAGTAGAGAAGCAGCTTCTTTGAGTCTCCATGTGCTGGTCCCCTGGGTTTCCGTGAGCCGAGGTCGAGGGTGCAGTAGGAAGCAGTCCGTCAAAGCTGAAGCTGGGTCCAAGGCAGGGAGTTGGGTGAGGTCAGGAGCGCAGAACAGGGTGCAGGCAGGAACTGGCTACCAACAACATTGCTCCTGCAACTTGGGACTGGGGCTGGCTGGCTTTTATCTGCCCCAAGGCATAGGGCAGCCCCGGTCCACATGTGACTTGCCTCTCCTGGCCTGGAGGCGAGCACTCCTCCTGTGGGAACTTAGTTCCCTCCGCCTCTCTGCCCTGAGCCTCTGCAGCTCAGGAGAGGCTGGAGGGTTACCGGACCCAGAGGCAACCTCAGCCTCCCCTGACAGGGCTGAGAGTGGAGCACCTGCAGGCAATGGGTCCTCGATCACCTCCAGAGCCAGAGCAGACTCAGCTGGTGCCTGCACTTGAGGATCCAGCACAAGTGAGGACCCTTCAGGCTCAAGCCCCAGTCCTGGCTCAGCTGGTTCTGGAGGCGGGGAATCCTGTGCAGGCTGGGATTCCTCAGGTTCAGCCTCCGAGTCCGAATCCCAGGCTATCACACTCCACCTCAAACAAATTTGTTTCTGTGTTATCAACTCACCTATTAGTAAGATGCCCCCTCCTCTTTCTGTTATTAGGTTATAGACAAAGTTGTGTTTTTCCAAACCTATAATCAAAGAATGACTTGAATTCAGCTCCTACGGCTTTCTGACTCACCCAGCTGAGCCTTTCTTCTGCTAATTTCACGTGGGTGGGCTTTGCTTTACTTTAATTTGTGGTCTTTCTAAAGTGACTCTGCTCCTCCAGCCAGTGTTATTTAAATCTTCGCTCAGCGTGCTCCCCGCGCATTATCTAGTTACAACCCTCACAGCAACTCTGTAAGGTAGGCCAATGTCATCACTCCCTTTTATTTCCAATGTTCAGCTGGTGAGTGGCATGGCTGAACATTGCAAGAGAGAGGTATCAGCAGGCTTGGTGGAGCCCCAAGGTTGGCAGAAGCAAAAAACATAGTTAGAAACACCCCCCCCCCTTAAAAAAAACACTTGATGAGAACTGAGTGTGCTGGACCCTTGAACATCAGCAACAGAATCTTCTGAACGTTGGAAGATTCAGGACAGGAAAAAAGACTTCTTCACACAGCACATAGTTAAGTTATGGAACTTGTTCTTATCTCCCTCTTCTGCTAACACATCACTTGGAGCCAGTGTGGTGTAGTGGTTAAGAGCGGTGGACTCGTAATCTGGTGAACCGGGTTTGATTCCCCGCTCCTCCACATGCAGCTGCTGGGTGACCTTGGGCTAGTCACACTTCTCTGAAGTCTCCTCACAGAGTGTTTGTTGTGGGGGAGGAAGGGAAAGGAGAATGTTAGCCGCTTTGAGACTCCTTAGGGTAGTGATAAAGCAGGATATCAAATCCAAACTCTTCTTGGTAAAAGGATGCTAGATTCTCAGCCACTTCTGAGCTATTCTGGAGGCGGTTTGGGTTAGTGGTGAAGTCCCTTAGAAACCATAGTAGTGTTGAACACCACTCCAATCTCTGAGCAGTGCGAGATCCCACAGATTCCAGGTGGTCTGTGTTTTCCTTTTGGAAACGAGGCACAGAAGAGCCTGTGGTGTCTTTGTGAGATTGTGAGATACACACACACACACACACACACACACACACACAGTCATACCTCGGGATAAATGTGCTTCAAGTTAACTATTTTCGGGTTGCACTCCACGGCAGCCCGGAAGTTACAGAGCATGTTACTTCTGGGTTTCACCGCACGCACATGCACCGACGGTCAAAATGACGTCACGTGCATGCGTGGAAGCGGCGAAACGTGAGGCGCAGACATGCAGATGTGGGTTGCATTCACTTCAGGATGCGAATGGGGCTCCGGAATGGATCCTGTTTGCATCCAGAGGTACCACTGTATGTGTGTGTATAGAAATATCTCACATAAATATATGGTGTATTTACACACATGTACAACCTGAGCCTACGGTGGAGGGGCTCACAGTATTAACACATCAAAAAGGTCTTGCTTCTCCCATAGCCACAGCCTTAGATTCAAGCAGAGCTCAACTATTTCTCTGCCTTTTGGGCTTTCCAGTTTGCTTCTCAGTCAGTCCTAAAAACACTCTGGCTTTTGTCCTTCTCACTATGTGGGAGTTGAGGGAGGGAGGCAGTGCCGGATTTACGTATAAGCTAAACAAGCTTAGGGCCCCACTCTCTTGGGGGCCCCCAAAAAAATTATAGGAAAAAAACCCCTGGATATAATTTCCAAAATATAAGATGAAAAACAAATAAAACAAAACCTACATACAGCAACAGTGTTTTGTGTTGTGTATGCTCCTATGAAGTAAGTAATGGGCCCCGCCTGCTAGCCTGCTCCCTAAAATATCGTTGGTTTGCTCATTTCTATATATAGGGTGCCTATATTCTGTATGTGCAAATGGCTTCTGTATGTGCAAATGGCTTTAGATTATTAGGTCCATAAATTACCATATAGCATGTGTTAAACACAAAAAACAGTGACAATTTGTTGTTGACAAAGGACAGCTGGACATATAAAGGGCCCCGTTACCTTCAGGAGTTTAGGGCCTCATCAAACCTAAATCCGGCCGTGGAGGCAGGGCCCTATCCATTTGCATCTCCCACAGAGCCCCTTACTTTGTTCTCCTTACAGAGGCTAACCCTTACAGAGGCTTGAGTAACTTTTAACAGTCGCTGGATTCAAGGATTAGAATTCTGGCACCCAGCTAAACACACCAAGCCTTTGATTAAATTCTAACACTTGCTGGATCCAGGGATTAAAGGGGGCTGGAACCTTCAAACTCATAACGCTATAATTCTCCCAGGTCTGGCCACATGGCTGAGCTCCAAAACAGTGGCTGCGGCAGAAGAGGCTGTGACCTACATTACAGAGCAGCCCTCTGTTTGAAGGGCTGTCTGGTCCAAGCTTGATGTACAGAGAAAGAACCAGGAAAGGGAAGTGCAGAGGATTGGTTAAAAAAAGGTAAAGGGACCCCTGACCATTAGGTCCAGTTGCGGATGACTCTGGGGTTGCGGCACTCATCTCGCTTTATTGGCTGAGGGAGCCGGCATACAACATGGCGAACCAGAGCAGCACATGGAAATGCCATTTACCTTCCCACCGGAGTGGTACCTATTTATCTACTTGCACTTTGACGTGCTTTGGAACTGCTAGGTTGGCAGGAGCAGGGACCGAGCAACAGGAGCTCACCCCGTCGGGGGGATTCGAACTGCCGACCTTTTGATCAGCAAGTCCTAGGGGCTCTGTGGTTTAGACCACAGCGCCACCCATGTCCCGCAGAGGATTGGACTGGATTTTAACTACAACAAATCTCTGACCATTGTAATGGGGTCGGGGATGTGTCTTTTTGGCCAAAGGATTTAGAGGAGTTTTAGTGAAGCAACCTCATGCAAGAAATGCTGTGAATTGTCCAGAAGGCCCACCCCCCCTTCCAAATGGCAGGACCAGAAGACCTTAGTTTCTTACTGCTTGGATAATGAATAGGACCCGCAGAATTCGGAAATTAGGAGGTTCTTTTTAGCTTTAAAGGCAGGAACTTTTGTCACACAGGAACTAAAGGAATTGGAAAACAAGGCAACAGCTAGGATAATAAGATCCTAGCATGAACGCAGGTGAAGGTAGTAAACCATTGTGGATGCTTTATAGGAAAGCTTTGGGGAAATTTTATTTGATTTTTACACCTTTTTTGCAATAATAAATTCATTCTATGCCTTACCTATTTCTATTTTTGTGTCTGTGTGTGTGTGTGTGTGCGCGCACATGGGGGGGGGAGAATCCCCAGTCTGGCACACCACCCTTTACCGCTGTCATTACTGCAGACTTTATAGATCAGGGATGTGTCAGCATGTTAGCTTTAGCTGTAATGCCTTTTTGTGTGAAACCTTATGGGCCTTGCAGCCACCTTCTCATACTGAAACTCATAAAACCGTTCTGGCTCCCATATTTATTATTTAATTTCCTTTTCGTTTGCAAAAGCCGACGGGGAACTTTTTTTTCCTTTTAGATGCGCACCTGAATGCAAAGCTTAGGGATGACAGACAAGAGTGAATGGGGCTAATGAGTTTTGATAATGCACCTATTACGGGTGGCTAAACGGAAGTTTTTAATTAAGAAAAAAACAAGCTAAGCATGAAATTCATTTTTTGGGGGGGGAACAAACATGAGTTAAGTTAGAGCTGCAGAAAGCAAAGTGAAGAGGGACTGTCTAGCTCAGTTGGATAGAGGAGGTGCTTTGCTTGCAGAACGTTCACCTCCAAATAAAAGGTGATAGGAAAGAATGAGACCCTGTCAGAGCACAGAGTTATGAGCAAGAACAGCAGTGGTGAGATCTGGATGCGAAATGCTGCCTTTCAGGCCTCACTACTATTTTTTTTTTTTAATGATATTTATTAAAATTTCAAAGAAAAGAAAAAGATTACATTAATAAGAAAATTAACAATAAAAAGGAAAAATACAAAATACAAAATACAAAATACAAAAAAAGAAAAAAACAGTTAAAAACAATTCCATCTTTTCATTACCTCTCTTACATTTACTTGTTTCCCGGACCTCCTCATACCACCCTCTTTTGTATTCCAATTCAATTTGTTAGTCCAGCAATTCCTTTCCCTCCTTTTTAATCCTGATCTTTAATCTTGATATATTATAACATTAAATTTTTACGTATTAAAAAACCAATTTTTCCATATTATTTTATACCATTACAGCTAGAAACCACTTAACTTCAATCCGACATCATTCTAACATTCATTAATTTTACAATATTTCTGTAAGTAGTCTTTAAATTTCTTCCAATCTTCTTCCACCGACTCTTCTCCCTGGTCTCGGATTCTGCCAGTCATTTCCGCCAATTCCATGTAGTCCATCATTTTCATCTGCCATTCCTCCTGTGTGGGTAGATCTTGTGTCTTCCAATGCTTTGCAATAAGTATTCTTGCTGCTGTTGTAGCATACATAAAGAAAGTTCTGTCCTTCTTTAACACCGATTGGCCGACTATGCCCAGGAGGAAGGCCTCTGGTTTCTTCAAGAAGGTATATTTAAATACCTTTTTTAATTCATTATAAATCATCTCCCAGAAAACCTTAATCCTTGGGCACGTCCACCAAAGGTGAAAGAATGTACCTTCAGTTTCTTTACATTTCCAACATTTGTTGTCGGGCAAATGGTAGATTTTTGCAAGCTTGACTGGGGTTATGTACCACCTGTATATCATTTTCATAATATTCTCTCTTAAGGCATTACATGCCGTGAATTTCATACCTGTGGTCCACAAGTGTTCCCAGTCAGCAAACATTATGTCATGTCCAACATCTTGTGCCCATTTAATCATAGCAGATTTCACCGTTTCATCCTGAGTATTCCATTTCAACAGCATGTTATACATCTTTGAAAAAATCTTAGTTTTGGGTTCTAACAATTCTGTTTCTAATTTTGATTTTTCCACCTGGAAGCCGATTTTCTTGTCCAAATTGTATGCCTCCATTATCTGATAATAATGAAGCCAGTCTCGCACTTTGTTTTTTAGTTTTTCAAAGCTCTGCAGTTTCAATCTATCTCCATCTTGTTCCAAAATTTCCCAATATTTTGGCCATTTGACCTCCATATTGAGCTTTTCAGGCCTCACTACTATATACACTTAAAGCAGCATCATACCACTTTAAACAGGCACGGCTTCCCTCAAAGAATCCTGGGAAATGTAGTTTGTTAAAGGTGCTGGGAGTTGTAAAGGGACCCTTATTCCCCCTTGCAGAACGACCATTCGCAGAATTCCGTGGGGAGAGGAATTGATTATTAATACCACTCTGGGAACGGCATCTCTGTCAGGGGAATAAATATCTCTCCTCAAAACTCTCAGCACCCACTCACAAACTACAGGATTTAGGGAAGCTTTTAATGTTTGACGGACTACTGTATTTTAATATTTTGTTGGAAGCCGCCCAGAGTGGTTGGGGAAACCCAGCCAGATGGGCGGGGTATAAATAATTATTATTTCTTCTTCTTCTTCTTCTTCTTCTTCTTCTTCTTCTTCTTCTTCTGGGGAAATTGTGACTCTCTAAAGTGGTACAGCACAGCTTTAAAAGTATCGTGCAGATGGGAACCTAGAAATCATAAAGATAAGGTGTTTCGGGATTATGGTGGCCCCGTCTGTATAAAGATGGTAAAAGGTGAGGGTTGAACCAAGTTTGTTGTTGTTGTTGAAAAGTAAATACTGCCCTTCATCTGAAGATATCTGGGCAGTTCACAAGATAAAAATACAGGATAACAGCACAAAATAAATAGTTAAAACAAAAGCAAAACAAAACAATAAACCGCCTCCCACAAACATGCAAAACAGATGCTTCACCACTGAGCTGATAACATCCCTATCATTGTGTGTGATAAGACAATGACTTTGGAGTTGGCAACTGGGAGATGGCAAGCACATCTGTGCAATGTTAGAGGATACAAGAAACCAGCAGTATCCCATCTCTTGTCTGAGTCAGGGACAGCCATTTAGGCAGGGATTTCCTAATGTGTCACTGTTATTGCCTTTGCACATGGGTGGCCATGTGGCAGGGTGGGGGTGGGCATGTGGTATTCATAAGGCAACACATTCTGAGCCATGCAACCCCCTCCCATTAAAATATTACCATGGAGGTGGGGAGTATGAAAACTACCCTGCTTGGCATGTTTCCTAAATTCTAATGTGAAAGCTTGGATTTATTTTGCTGAACAGCATATTAAAGGGTCAAATCCTGCTTACCCTACTCTATGATTAGTCCTACTAAATTTAGTTCTAATTATAGCACTTAATCCTTTGCTCACCCAAGGCTGAAATTTCTAGCAACTTCAAGGGGCGCTCTGCTTATAAATTTTTATTGCCCGAGAAAAGAGGACTCAGCTGATTTGGAACGCGAGGATGTCTCTCAATGCAAATTCAAGCAAAGGAAATTCGTGCAAGTTTGGAATAATCGGGGTTCCACAATATAGGGCCTTAGTTTACAATGAATTACAATTCAATGATCTTCCTCAGTCCTGGAATTCAAATCCTGCATGGGGGATTAAGAGCAGAAGATGTGATGCAAAATTATATTTTTTCCACATTATAATTTGATTACATCGGATTTATTATATGCATGTGCTAAACACAAACAGCTTTGGGGGCAGCGGCGGAGGGGGCGTGTGCCCTAGTTAATGGAGGATAGTTCTCTATTTAGAGGGCTGTCTGGTTGTAAAGCATTTTAAAGGTAAAGAATTCAAAGAAGGGAGAGAAGTCAGGACCTTGAAATTGCTCAACAGCAACACCTAGACAGCAGATTCGCAGCCTTCCTTGCCATGGTGGCATGCACTGTGTCTCAATTATAAATTATAACAATTCCTAAATTTGAACATCTACATATAAGATGACACCTGCAGATTTTATGCACACCTGTGTCATCTTCTTTTGGTGATACATTATGGGGCATTCCTAAACAGTTGGTGGTTGTAGGTGCCTTAAGGACTGCAGTCCAGAACGTCCTAACTCATGATCCCCATTCGGTATCTGAGACCCTACTTCATGCTGGGTCAAGTTTGGCGAGCCGCTATGAGCAGCAGGGCCTTCTCAGGAGTGGCACCAATTCTGTGGGATGCCCTTCCGAAGGAAGTTCCCCTTGACTGAACGGTGAGAATCTTCAGATATCAAGCAAAACCTGGCTGTGCCAGAAATGAGGATCTTGATGATGATGATAATAAATAATAGTAATAATAATAGTAATAATAATAATTCAATTTATATACCACCCTTTATCAAAAGATCTCTGGGCAGTGTACAACATTTGAAACACATGATAAAACATCAATGATAAAAAATATAATAAAAACATAGCAAAAAGCACACTGACAGACAGCCTAATAGTAACATAATCATCATAATAACCGTCCTCTCCCCCACACTTTCACAGGCCATACGCCTGGGCAAAGAGGGGTTGTCAGGGGTTCAGGAGCAGAGGCAAGGGCAAGGGAGGAAACAGAGAGCGAGGGGGAGGAGGCAGAAGAAAAGATGAGTGATGACGACGACCCGAGATCTCCGAGTCTTTCCAGTGAATCAGAAGATTCACAGAAAGGAGCACCAGTGGCCAGGGCAAGGGGGGAGCCTAGGGGGACACCCCAGGAAGATAGAGCCAGAGGGGACTCAGAGGGGAGCAGTTGGAAATCGGGACCAGCGTCACCGCCAGAGAGCAGGGAAGAGGAAGGGCGCCAGGGATCAAGCGCTGGCAGCTCACAACAGGGGGGAGGGCACGAGTCAGGAGTGGCCACACCTCCATCGGGGAGCGAAGAAACGGTCAGACGGAAGGTGGAAGGTTGGGCGCGCGCGACAAGTTCAAATGCACAGGAAGGTGGCGCAGTAGGCAGCCCGGAAAGGGAGCCAGGTCCTAAAGCCCGCCGAAAGGAGGGAGAAGAGTCAGGGGGGTCAGCGTCAGCGTCAGAGGAATCCCGGAAGGAAGAGACCCCGGGGGGCAGAGGGACCCAGAGAAGAACAGTCAGGCGGAAAAGGTGGAGCAAGGCTAGGATATTAAGTTGGTGTACAAGGGGCGGAGACTCAGATGGAGCTTCGCCGATCTAACCATTAGACGTAGGGTTGCACGCAGCAGCTTGAGAATGGAAACTGTAACTCAATAAAGACTTTTATTTAATGATCGCTGGCTAGCGTGATCCTCTGTGAGCTAGGATCTGGAAGCAACTCTGACAGTAAGCTCCATCTCCTAAATTGTGGGCATCTATAGCCTCGCGGAGAGGAGAGAAAGCGGGTGCCTACTAGCGAGCTCACGAACGGCAGACAACATGACGGCCGAACAGCAGATAGTGGAACTCAGAGAAGCAGTGTCGCGCCTGAATGCCGAGGCTCTTGCATCCAGGAAGAGAGAGGAGGACGCAGCTGCCGCCTACAGGGATCTCCAGGTCAGGTTGGAAGTGCTTACGAAGCAAGGGCAACTGACACCCAAACCGGAGGGGATTGGGTTGGGGAGACGAACAGGCGGTTTGGTCTCTCACTTCGATGGGAATTTGCAACAGTACCCCAACTTTAGAGCAGATGTAATGTGTGCACTGCAACTGCTGAATAAAGACTTTAGAGATGAGCAAGAGAAGGTGGGATTCATCATGTCCCATTTGCATGGAGATGCTAAAGCATGGCTGCGCAATTTGTGGAGAGATAAGGATCCGGCGCTCCAAAACGCGGATGCCTTTATTAAAGCGATGGATGGGTGCTTTTTGTCAAGCATTGACGTGGATCTTGCTCGGCAGCAGATACATGGACTGAAGCAAGGGAGGGCCAGCGTAAGGCAGTACCATGCCCGCTTTTTCGCTTTGGTCAGTGCTCTGGAATGGGACAGAGATTCGGCTCCTGTAAGAGACCTGTTTTGGGAGGGATTGCACGGCTCGGTTAAAGATGAAATTGCGAGGGGGGAGAGACCCCGGACCATGCAGGAGATCGTTCAGAGGGCGCTGGCGGTGGGGGTGCGGCTGGAAGGACGTCCGTGGAGCAGTGGCGAAGGGCGTGGAGGGCGCGAACCAGCCAGGGGCTCCTCCTTCCTTCCCAGAGAAGCAGCGCGTGCGCAATCCACGCCTCCGCCAGGAGGAGGAGCGGAACCTATGGAGGTTGGAGGTGCAAGGGCTCAGTCAGCAGCCAGAGCCCTAGCACCGGCAGCAGTGAAAGCGAAGCCTCCTAGAGGGAACAGGAAGTGTTACATCTGCGATGATCCACAGCATATGGCGAAAGAGTGTCCCCAGAGGCTCCACAAGCACACTGCAGCCTCAGCAATGGTAACTGCAGCAACGCAGCAAGGACAACCACAGCAGGGAAACGACGGAGTCTGGTTGGAAGAGGCACTGGGGCCCAGCCAGACGTGTCAGTGAAGCAGTCCCCAGAGATTTTACAGCCCATGGACCCCCTCCCGCCCAAACCGGTAGTGAGGCTCACCGCGTCGCTCCAGCTGCCCAATGGAATCACCATGGACGTGCCAATCACCATTGACTCCGGAAGCAATGCGGACTTTATAGGGCAGGACTTTGTCGACCGGCACGCTATACAGTTGCTGCCTGCCACGCTGCCCCTGCAGGTTGTCACGGTGGATGGCAGGGAGCTGCTAGGGGGGCAAGTGGTGAAGCAGACGCCACCAATGGTGATGCGACTTGGGAATCACAGGGAAATCATCAGCTTCAATGTCACTCAACTATCGGACACGCCCATTGTATTGGGCATGAGTTGGCTGGACAAGCACAGCCCGACGCTGGCTTGGTACCAGAGGCAGCTGACCTTCGGCTCTTCCTTTTGCGCTGAACACTGCATCGTGCCCAGGCAGGAAGGAGAGGAAGAGGAGTCACAGCTGCAGCTAGGCACGCTGCAAGCGGTTCCCCACAAGTACGCAGAATTTTTGGAGGTTTTCTGCGAGAAGGAGGCAGACAGGCTACCCCCCCACAGACCATATGACTGCAAAATTGACCTGCTGCCGGGGGCGGCGCTGCCCAAAGGGAAGCTGTATTCCATGTCTGAGGACGAACTGCAGGAACTCAAAGAGTTCATAGATCATAATTTGGAGCGCGGTTTCATCCGAGAGTCCAAGGCAGCGGGGGGCAGTCCGGTATTCTTTGTTAAGAAGAGGGACACGCCCCAAAAAAGACTTGTAGTGGACTTTCGCATCTTGAACAGTGTGACCAAGCCATCGGACTTCCCCATGCCCCGAATCGACGACCTCCTCGCAAAGGTACGGAAGGGCAGAGTGTTCACCAAGTTGGACCTGCGAGGGGCATACAACCTCATTCGCATGCGGGAGGGAGATGAGTGGAAGACAGCCATGTTCACGCCCCTGGGCACCTACGAATATAGAGTTATGCCTTTTGGATTGCAAAATGGCTCCCACGTTTTTCAAGCTTTCATGCATCACGTGTTGGCGGGGCTCCTCTACAAGACGTGCGTCTGTTTCTTGGATGACATCCTGATCTTTTCGGAATCGCAGCAGGAGCATGACAGACACGTCAAGGAAGTGCTGAGCAGGCTACAGCAACATAGGCTTTACGCCAAGCTGGAGAAGTGCCAATTCGACGTGACGGAGGTGGATTTCCTGGGCTACAAGTTGTCTGATAAAGGGCTCGCCATGGACAGCGCCAAGGTCCGAGCAGTGTTGGATTGGAAAAGCCCACGCAACCGGAAGGAGGTCCAACGGTTTGTCGGCTTCGCGAACTTCTATCGCAAGTTTATCAAAGGCTTTGCGATGCAGACAGCGGCCATCACGGACACGCTCAGCTCCAAGAAAAAGAAGTTCATCTGGACAGAGCAGGCGGAGCAGTCCTTTCAGGCACTCAAGCGTCTCTTCGCGTCGGAAGAGCAGCTGCTTCATGTCAACCCCAGCAGGCCGATGAGGGTGGAGACAGACGCTTCAGACAGAGCCGTGGGAGCAGTCCTGCTGCAGAAAGACCCGCAGGGGGTTTGGAGGCCGGGAGCGTTTTACTCAAGGAAGCTCAGCAAGTCCGAACAGAACTACACCATCTGGGACAGGGAGTTGCTGGCCATTCATGCAGCGTTCAAAGCGTGGAGGCACTTCCTGATCGGCGCCAAGCACACGGTGCAGGTCTGCACGGACCACAAGAATCTAGAGCACTGGCGCACGGCACAGTTCCTGAACCAGAGGCAGATACGTTGGGCTGAGTTCTTTGCGAATTTCGACTTCCGAATAGAATATGTCCCGGGGGACACCAACATCATGGCGGATGCTCTCTCCCGTAAGCCACAGTATCTGGAGGAGGCAACGCCAGCGGCCGCCATGCACATCTTCGCACCGACAGTGTGGGCGTGCGCGGCGGCAACAGTTGACCTGGATGCGGTGCGACGAGCGTTACAGGATGACTCCTTCGCGCAAGCAAAGATGGCAGAGGTGCACAGGGGCACGGCAGCGACCGACGAGTTCCAGCTGCGAGATGGTTTGCTCATCCGTAAAGGGGCCATCTACGTGCCGGGAGACGAACTTCGCGCCAAGGTACTGCAGCAGCTGCACGATGCGCCCACTGCCGGGCACTTTGGCAAGGAGAAGACGGTGGAATTAGTAGCCAGAGACTTCTGGTGGCCCGGAATGAGAGGGGAAGTCGCGGACTACGTGGCGAGGTGTGACACCTGCCAGAGGGCCAAACCAGTGCACAGACCGCCGGCCGGACTGCTGGAACCGCTGCAAACTCCGTTCGAACCATGGGAGAGAGTGGCCCTGGACTTTGTCACGGATCTGCCCAGCTCGAGGGGCAAGACGGCTGTGCTGGTGGTGGTGGACTTGTTCTCCAAGATGGCACATTTCATTCCGTGTGCGAAGGTGGCCACGGCGGAACAAACCGCCAAACTGTTCATAGACCACGTGTTCAAGGTTCACGGTCTGCCGCGGTCTATTCTGTCCGACCGAGGGCGACAGTTCATCTCGAACTTCTGGCAGAGGCTGATGGGCTTCCTGAACGTCAAGATCAACCTGGCGTCGGCTAGACACCCGCAGACCAACGGGCAAGCGGAGCGGGTCAATGCCATCATGCAGCAGTACCTGAGATGTTATGCGAATCAACAGCCTGCGACGTGGGTGGATTACCTGCCTCTCGCCGAGTTCGCCTACAACAACACGAAGCACGTGTCCACGGGGGTCACGCCGTTCTTCGCCAACAACGGGAGGCACCCCAGAACCTTCCCGGGACTGGAAAGAATGGGGGAGGGGGAGCCGCAGACAGCAGATGCGTTCGCGTCGGAGTTGCAGGAGGTCCACGATCAGCTGCGGCGGCACCTGGAGCTGGCTAAACACGCATACAAGGTACAAGCGGACAAACACAGAAGGGTTGGCGAAGAGATCCATGTGGGAGACTGGGTCTGGTTAGCAGCCCACGCAGTGCCGGCCAGGTCGTTGGCGAAGAAGAAACTAGGGCATAAACAACTGGGGCCCTACCAAGTCGAAGAACAGGTCAACCCGGTGGCTTTCAGGCTGGCTCTTCCGGAGGGTTCCAGAATGCATCCGGTGTTCCACAGATCGGTGCTCACTCCCTACAAGGCACCTCACAGGTTTCAGGAACCAGGAACGGCACCGGGTCCGCTCCGAGAGAGAACCGGGCAAGGGGGAGTGGCACAGGAGGAGCGCATCAACGAAGTCACGGAGATTTTGGACTCCAGATGGGGGGAAGAGGGGGTAGAATACCTTCTCGCCAAGGAGGGCACCCCGGCCAGTGCCAACAGCTGGGTGCCGGGCTACGCTTTAGACGAACCTCTGCTCAAAGAAGAGTTTCATGCCCTCTTCCCACACAGGCCAATGCCAGCAGACTTTTTCGACGACTGGCTTTTCACGCCCACGCTTTCAGCCAGCACGTTCCGGGGGTTCGACTCGGACGAGGAACCGACACGAGACGCCCGTTCCCCGGAGGGGTCACCCTCGGGATCTGCTTCAGAACCCTCGTATTGGTGGGATGATCGACCAGAGGAGCAGTTCCGCAGAAGGTGGCTGGAGGGTCCAGGACGAGCAACGTCTCCAGAAGGCAACGAGGGAGAGACGGACATGGACGTTTTCGGGGACGACCCGGGTTTCGAGCACGGCGGCACAGAGATGGAAGCGGAGGTGACCGTCGTCAACGAGAGCAGGGAGGAAGAAACGGAAGACTTCGGATGGCGGCCCGCCACGGGAAGCGAACTGTATCCGACATTCGTCCCCCTGACACAGCAGCACCCAGATCCCGCACCGGAAGGAGGGGAGGGGGGAAGAGGGGGCTTCGAGGGGGGGATGGATGTCAGGGGTTCAGGAGCAGAGGCAAGGGCAAGGGAGGAAACAGAGAGCGAGGGGGAGGAGGCAGAAGAAAAGATGAGTGATGACGACGACCCGAGATCTCCGAGTCTTTCCAGTGAATCAGAAGATTCACAGAAAGGAGCACCAGTGGCCAGGGCAAGGGGGGAGCCTAGGGGGACACCCCAGGAAGATAGAGCCAGAGGGGACTCAGAGGGGAGCAGTTGGAAATCGGGACCAGCGTCACCGCCAGAGAGCAGGGAAGAGGAAGGGCGCCAGGGATCAAGCGCTGGCAGCTCACAACAGGGGGGAGGGCACGAGTCAGGAGTGGCCACACCTCCATCGGGGAGCGAAGAAACGGTCAGACGGAAGGTGGAAGGTTGGGCGCGCGCGACAAGTTCAAATGCACAGGAAGGTGGCGCAGTAGGCAGCCCGGAAAGGGAGCCAGGTCCTAAAGCCCGCCGAAAGGAGGGAGAAGAGTCAGGGGGGTCAGCGTCAGCGTCAGAGGAATCCCGGAAGGAAGAGACCCCGGGGGGCAGAGGGACCCAGAGAAGAACAGTCAGGCGGAAAAGGTGGAGCAAGGCTAGGATATTAAGTTGGTGTACAAGGGGCGGAGACTCAGATGGAGCTTCGCCGATCTAACCATTAGACGTAGGGTTGCACGCAGCAGCTTGAGAATGGAAACTGTAACTCAATAAAGACTTTTATTTAATGATCGCTGGCTAGCGTGATCCTCTGTGAGCTAGGATCTGGAAGCAACTCTGACAGGGGTGTTTTTCCTTGATGTCTAAATACCTGCAATAATGATCTTTGGGTTGCTTGATTTTTTTGCTTCTTGGTGGTCTGCCTTGCTCTTTGGGCCAGGTATTACAGGTTTTGTATTTCTGTTGAAATGTTTATATTTATCTGCTCCTGTTACGTTCCCCGCCCTTGATATTTGTGTTAGGCTGGGTTTTTTTTTTTATGTTTGCAGAAATTGTGTTAGCTACTTTGGAGTTTGTTGTAAGAAAAGCAGGATGATTTTTTTTAAATCAAAACAGTTCTAATAACAAAAGTACCCATAGCTAACGGCACTCAAATTACATTTGGTTCACTCTTCCATTGATAAAGGAATAGCTTGTGTCCACTGTTAGAAGTGGGTCATTGGGCCTTTTTGAAATAAAATCTGGGCCAAGTTGATGAAGCAGCAATATTTTACTGGAAATACATACTTGCAAGGCGGGCCACCCGAAAAAGCGTGCACACCCTTTTTATTAAAAAACATGAATATATATACCCTTTTCCCAAGCGCAAGCCCCTCCTTCGCCAGCCGACTAAGAAGGGGAGTGCAAAGTTTACACCTATCACGTCCCCCTATTACAATGTTAAATCCGCCCCCATTCCCTTTCCCATTCCTCAAAGCCCCTTATTTGGTCAAAGTCTTTACATACAATTTTTTAGCAATAAAGCCATGTTCCTCTATTTCACTGAAGCATGCAACATTTGTTCTTCTTAAAAGCCCCTTAGAATGCTCTATATGTTCTATATACTGTGGGAAACCTGTGTTCCTTAGGCCCTTGGCATCGTATCATGTGGGTGGCAAGGAGAGAACTGTTGGAAATAGGTGTGTCAGAGAAAGAGACAAATGCAGACCCTCCAAGTGACCCTATTTTCCAGGGGAAGTGCTGGATTTACAGAATCCATCCCGCTTTCTGATTTGATCATGGAATGTCTTGCTTTTCCTTAGGACGTCCCTATTTTCATAGGAGAAATGTTGGAGGGGATGCAAAGGGTGCCAGAGAGAGAGAGAGAGAGTGGCGTTTGCCCTGCTATGCGTGTGACATCATACTAGGTTCATAGGGAAAGGGTTAACTAATTGTAAAATGACCAACCAATAGGAACTCAGGGGGCAGAGTTAACTGTGTATAAGGTTTAAGCACAGAGGTTTTTTAGTTAGAGTTATTGAGAAGTCAGTCTGCAGTTAGAAGAGACACAGAAGATGTGGGTTGGGCTAGCCTGGTGTGAGAGAGTGAGAGAATTTGTTAAGAGGAGTCAGTCAAACCGTTGAGATAATCAGTCAGAAGGTATTAGGAAGGTATAGGCCGGTAAAGAAACTAAAGTTAAGAAACTGACATGAATATTATCTGAGAAACCATAAACTTGTTAATGTCTGTAAAAATGTCTTGGGGTGTTTTTTTTTTGGTTCACTTTTAACAACTGACTAGACTCAGTGTTTTTACTGGAGAGTAACTGGTTGGTAGGGACATGGGTGGCACTGTGGGTTAAACTACAGAGCCTAGGACTTGCCGATCAGAAGGTCGCGGTTCGAATCCCCGCAACGGGGTGAGCTCCCATTGCTCGGTCCCAGCTCCTGCCAACTTAGCAGTTTGAAAGCATGCCAAAGTGCAAGTAGATAAATAGGTACCGCTCTGGCGGGAAAGTAAATGGCGTTTCCATGTGCTGCTCTGGTTCTCCAGAAGCGGCTTAGTCATGCTGGCCACATGACCCGGAAGCTGCACGCCAGCTCTCTCGGCCAATAAAGCAAGATGAGCGCCGCAACCCCAGAGTCAGCCAGGACTGGACCTAATGGTCAGGGGTCCCTTTACCTTTTTAACTGGTTGGTGGCAGCGGGGAAGCGAGCACAGTGGTGGCACAGGGATCAATAGACCGTTAAACGTCCGGGGACCCTGTGTGATGGCCACAGAGAGAGAGAATATTTAGGGAGTTCTGGACCTGACACCACCCAGCCCAGGCTTAGAGCTTTCCTCCTAACAACAGCGTCATTGCCACTTACCTGGAAGGTGCAGGGATGATGCAGGGTGGTGGTGAGGCCAGAGCGGTTTGGGCACAGCAACTGAGACCATCCAGCACTCTCACCTGTGCACCTGCAGAGTCCCAACCTCCTCTCCCTGCCTTATCCCTTCACTTTCCAGGTAAATGGCAAGTGGCTGGGGAAACCCAGCCAGATGGGCAGGGTAATAATAATAATAATAATAATAATAATAATAATAATAATAATCACTACTGCCAAGAAAACACCCTTGCGACGCCACCCCACCATGCCAGCCACTCCTGCATGCAGCTCCCAGTTGTTTACCTCCAACAGAGGGCAAAAAACAGAGTCCCCCATCCCTCCTATAGAAGCAGCCAACTCCGACAGCCTTTGGAGTTCCCTGCTCATCAGATCCTTGATCCATCTTGCCTGAGCAGCTTCTCCCTTTCAGCCCCATAAAAGGCTATTTCAGAAGGAAGCCTCATCAAAATTTCAAGATGATTCCCCGTACTCTTTACGTCCAGGAGCACTATTGCTACTTGCACACTCTGACCCCCGCTATATACATGCGCTAGGTGCACATTTACAAATCTGACAATTGACTATAATACTTGGACCGTTTAAGAGTTAACCACAAACTGCTAAAAGGAATAAACATTCACTTCAGTAGCCATTATATTCCAAGCCAGTGCATCTGTCATTTTTAATTTAAATCTGTATTACTTAGCTGTCTAAAACTTTGCACATAAGTGACAAGAGTTATCCATTCTTTTCTGTTACGGGGGAAATCACAATTTATTTATTTTTTGCTGCCTACTTACTGGGTAAAATGTCACAGTTCTGCAGCACATTAGGAAATGTGGAAAATAAATATTGTGTAGTAATATGAATAATTATAGTATATATATATATATATATATATATATATATGTGTGAGAATAAGAAAAATGGATACTAATAAAGAATTAAATGACACTATCATCTATGAACTTGCACTATGCGCATAAATCAGAAACATAACTATAGTAAGTTAGGGGTTTTTTTAGTCACTTGATGAAGTAGGTTCTTAGGGCAATACAAGATCTTGATGCTGCTTATTTAAGTAATAAGCAATTCAACAATAACTGACAAGGACAAGCTTGCAATGAATTTTTAACACGTTAAAGAAGCACTATGTTAATGTAGCTTTTTTAAAAGTTCACCCTCAAACACTAGGCGCTTATCCACCCCATACATTGAAAGCCCCCTTTATCACATTAACTGCCAGGGGTTTCCCCAAAGAATCCTGGGAACAGTTGTTTGTTATGGGTTCTGAGACCCTGCCTATCACTGTCGCAGAACGATAACTCCCAGAGTTCCCTGGGAAGAAGGATTGGTAATGAAGCCACTTTAGATGTCATAGAATCACAGATTTGTAGAGTTGGAAGGGACCCTGAGGATTGTCTAATAATTCAACCCCCACAATGCAGGAATATACAGCTGTCCCATACGGGGATCAAAACCTGCAACCTTGGCATTATCAGCACCACGCTCTAACCAGTTGAGCTATCCAGGTATACAATGAGCCCCAAGATAAAGGATTATGGGAAATTACAACTAAAATTTACAACTAGGAACTATGTATAAAGATGTTGTTGTTGTTTAGTCGTGTCCGACTCTTCATGACCCCATAGACCAGAGCACTCCAGGCACTCCTGTCTTCCACTGCCTCCCGCATTTTGGTCAAACTCATGCTGGTAGCTTCGAGAACACTGTCCAACCATCTCGTCCTCTGTCATCCCCTTCTCCTTTCCCAGCATCAGGGTCTTTTCCAGGGAGTCTTCTCTTCTCATGAGGTGGCCAAAGTATTGGAGCCTCAGCTTCACGATCTGTCCTTCCAGTGAGCACTCAGGGCTGATTTCCTTCAGAATGTAGAGGTTTGATCTTCTTGCAGTCCATGGGACTCTCAAGAGTCTCCTCCAGCACCATAATTCAAAAGCATCAATTCTTCGGCGATCAGCCTTCTTTATGGTCCAGCTTTCACTTCCATACATCACTACTGGGAAAACCATAGCTTTTACTATACGGACCTTTGTTGGCAGGGTGATGTCTCTAATTTTTAAGATGCTGTCTATAAAGATGACTCCTAACTAATTGTATGTATAAAGATGACTCCTAACTAATTGTGTCAAGGTGCAATGCTCTAGTGTTTCTCAACCTGTGGGTCCCCAGATGTTGTTGGACTACAACTCCCATCATTCCTAGCCAGCATGACCGGTGGTCAGGGATGATGGGAGTTGTAGTCCAACAACATCTGGGGACCCACAAGTTGAGAACTGCTGTAAGGCACTTACCTGGGAGCATGTCTCGTTAAACTTGGTGTCAACATTTGTTGGGGTGCTTTCAGATGAGCTAGAAGTCTGAGATTTCTATGGCACATCCTGATTCGTAAAAGGCACACATGCTGAAAATGGGACACCTGTGCACTTCAACTTCAGATGGGGACTCAAAAACACTCTGCATGCAAGCAATTTATGTGGTTCACGCAACCACTGGTTTGGCAGGGCTATCAGTGTGTGGATAGAGTCATGCAAGAAATGTGCATCAGGTTCTTAGAGGATTGTTGTTGTAGAGCAGTTATTGGTGTGCCTGATTCTTTCCTAACCTGGTGCCCTGCAGACAGCTGCTGTCAGTCAATATAGACCGCCACTGGAGATCCTGTGGCCTTCTAAATATTGCTAGACTACAACTCCCATCATCCCTGAACACTGGCCAGTCTGGTTGGGGCTGATGGGAACTGGAGTTCCACGGCATCCACAAGCCACCATGTTGGTCACCCCCAAAATTATAGAGCAAAAGCAAGCCCTGCTCCCTTACAACTAAAATTTGGCATGGGAAGAACAACGGAGGAAGGGGAAATCCTACACAATCCCCTACCCTTTTATTTATTTATTTTTTTAAAATTTATGTCCCATTTGCATTCTAATACAGCCAATGTGAACGGGTGCCCAATTTGCATCAATGCAGTGTGCGAGAAACGGTGCATTTTGAACCACAATTGGCTATATAAAACTGCACATTTGCTAAAGATATATACAGTCGTACCTTGGTTTTTGAACAGCTTAGTTCTGTAACGCTTTGCTTCCCGAACGCTGCAAACCCCGAAGGGACTGGTCCGGTTCGTGAACTATTTTTGAAAGCTGAATGTCTGACAGGGCTTCCGCGGCTTCCAATTGGCTGCAGGAGCTTCCTGCAGCCAACCAGAAGATGTTATTTGGTTTCTGAACGTTTTGGAAGTCGAGTGGACTTCCGGAACGGATTCCGTTCGACTTCCAAGGTATGACTGTATTGGGAACAAGGGGGGTTGGCAGAGTGAACCGCTACACTGGGAGACTGGATCTACTGTCTCTGTGGATCCTGCTGCCTGAGGTGGTCTCCTCAGTTTGCCTCATTGGAGGGCTGGCCCTGCCACCACCTGAGGTTCATGTTGGTCATTACATATTTTATTATTATTAATAATATTTTATTAGAAGAAATTCATTTATAAAAGGAGATGGGAAAGA
Source organism: Podarcis pityusensis (assembly GCF_964106645.2). NCBI lineage: Eukaryota > Metazoa > Chordata > Lepidosauria > Squamata > Lacertidae > Podarcis > Podarcis pityusensis. The sequence continues at coordinate 13,507,810 of NC_138032.1, read as the reverse complement.
AAGAAAGAAAGAAAGAAAGAAAGAAAGAAAGAAAGAAAGAAAGAAAGAAAACCAAGTGAAATTGGGGAAAAAAGAAAAAAAATACTGTTATATTACCATAAATTAATATACAGATGTGTATATTCTTATTATCCCAATACACATGTAATTGTCAGTAACCCAATATATTCTATGTAAACTCATTCCAAATATCATTGTATTTATCCAACGAAAGTCCATCTATAAGCTGTCCATTCATATGTTGCCAAGGGGAATCATATTTCTTTTCTCCCAATTCATCAATATCAGTCTCTCAGCCACCGTTAGGGCTCATAGAATCCATTTTCACTGTCCTGTTGTCAATTTCCATACAATGGGTATATAGTTCAAGAGCATATTCACCTCTGAAAATCTTACATTTTTCCATAGTGGCTTGTTTAAGAGCATATTCACCTCTGAAAATCTTACATTTTTCCATAGTGGCTTGTTTATATAGTCCAGCACTTCCTCTCCAAAGTGTGGGATATAGGAGCCAACTCCTAGGGGTCGAGGGGTCTCCACCCCACCAATAAAATATTTGATGGGGCTGCCCCCGAAGTTGATGGGCATTTCCATTCAAATAGTTTGTGTCCACCGCATATTGGACATATTATTGGCATATTGGGCCCCCCAATATTTTATTCAAGTTGGCACCCCTGGTGTGGGACATAGTGAAAGCAAATGTTTCAAAGAAGCATTGTCCATTCCAAAAAAGAAGAGCAATGGATTATGAGCAGGAGCTGCCAGCTCTGTAATCTGGAGACCCTTGCACATGGCAGAGGGAATTTCAAAATGGCAGCTACCTGTTGTCGAAGAGCGGCAGCCATGGCGCATGCAACAACCTTGTTTTTCTTTCTTTCTAAAAATCTCTCGAGCTATGAAATGAAATGTCTTTGGTGGTTTCCAAGCCCCCATTCATATTGGTTTTCCACGAACATATTGGCTTTTCATGTGCTGTGTTTTGCCCGCGTAAGTGATTTGCAGAAAGCCAATTTTGAGGCTTGAAGGTCAAGGATGATGGGCTCATCTTAACTTACGCTGCTGCTGCATTGCATCATTATTTTGTTGCCCAATGTCAGGCAGCGCACTCTTCGCATAAGTTCTTCCCTCAGGCTATGTGGTATCTCTACTGCGACTGGCACAAAGGCATAGCTGGAGGGAGAGGGACCTAGTCGTCTGCAGAGGGTGTGACATTTCCCCCCAGCAGGGAATGAACTTAGGAATAAGGCGTACCCACCAGACAAGTAGGATATGTTAGTAGCACAGAAAGCCAACTCTTAAGTTAGTAATTTCCCCATTAGTTTCTGTTGTAGTTCCATTTGGTTTTGGCATGAATTCAGATTATTTAATATTTATGTGTCACTTAAAAAATAATAATTTGGGAGATGTTGTGATTTTTAAAGTCAAAATTAGGAAAAATGGTAATAATCACATGTAAAAGAAACTGTATGCAAGAAGTACATAAGGAGGCCATTTACAGGATAAAGGAAGTTTTTTATTTTTGTGTTATGTTTTCTTTGTGTAAGGGGATAGGAGTTTAATTTTAATAATTATATTGTCAATGGTGGTGGGTTTGTTTGTATGTATGAGTTGTTGTGGGCTATGTTGTAAATAAAGAAATAAATTCTGAAAAAAAAATTCAATATGGCTAATAATAATAAATCAATGTAACAAAATATAGGAATTAAATCACACATTCAAATTAAATCAAAATACGCACTCAACAAGTAAAACAGCAAAAGGAAACTGCATTTTATATACCATCCTCAGCGCAGCCATAATATCATTTTTTTACTTAATAGACAGGTCTTTACATAATGGAAATAACTGTAATTGGGAGATGTGCACTTTTTGTCCACCCCTATTAATGCAATAGGGACGCGGGTGGCGCTGTGGTCTAAAGCACAGAGCCTGGGGCTTGCCGATCAGAAGGTTGGCGGTTCGAATCCCCGTGACAGTGAAGGTAAAGGGACCCCTGACCATTAGGTCCAGTCGTGACCGACTCTGGGTTGTGGCGCTCATCTCACTTTATTGGCCGAGGGAGCCAGCATACAGCTTCCGGGTCATGTGACCAGCAAGACTAAGCTGCTTCTGGCGAACCAGAGCAGCGCATGGAAACGTCGTTTACTTTCCCGCCAGAGCGGTACCTATTGATCTACTTGCACTTTGACGTGCTTTCGAAATGCTAGGTTGGCAGGAGCAGGGACTGAGCAACGGGGGCTCACCCCGTCGCGGGGATTCGAACCACCGACCTTCTGATTAGCAAGTTCTAGGCTCTGTGGTTTAACCCACAGCGCCAATGCTGCCCAACTCAGGCATTGGCTCAGAATTTACATCAAGCATCAATCCATATACAAAGGAAGTGGGAATTTTAGGTCCTTTCTTGTGTGGGGAGGGTGTCACTTTAGATTGGAGTGGGGAACTGGTGGACCTCAAACGCTGTGGAACTCTCTCCTACCAACCTCAGTCCCCATAGGCAATGATCAGGGATGGTGGCAGTTGTTCTTCCACAGCACCTGGAGAGCTATTTGTTCAGCAGCCATCCTTCTAGAGGGCAATGTGCATTACTTCTCTTACTTAAAGTAATTCCCCCCAACATTTCTCCAATGAAAATAGGGACATCCTATCAGTAGCGGAGCTTCGTGCTCCGGCACCGGGGGCACAGAGCAGGCGGGGGTGTGGCACGCGTCCTGGGGGCGTGACGTGCCGTCTGCAGGGGAGTGGCGCTCAGCGTGGGGGCGTGGCAGCCGTGATGGCACCCTACCAGGATTGTGGTGCCAGGGGGCGGTACGTTCCCCTCACCCCCTCTTCCTCCACCAGTGCGTCCTAGTCAATAACAACTATTTTTATTGTTCTATGTTGCTTCCAACATAGATAAAAACATAACAAAACATTAAACATTAAAAAAACTTCCCTATACAGGGCTGCTTTCTGATGTCTTCTAAAGCTTGCAGAGTTACTTATCTCCTTGGCTCGGAGGTCGCATAACTCCATACCCTCCAACATTTCTCTGATGGAGCATTTTGTTCTTAGAAGAAGTGGCTTGCAATGTTTAAGACTCAGATCCTAATGCCTATGCTTCACTGCATGTCCTGAGATGGATTGTGTCCTTGGTTGGAAATATATATAAAGGAATGAACAGAAAGCTGGCTTAATTTAGTCCTTTCCGTTCTAAGGGGAGGGGAGGGAAAAACCTGTGAATGTACAAATGGGATTAAATGGCTTACATTTTAAGTCTTTTACTATAGATGAAACAGATCCTAGAATTGTATCTTTTCTCTCTGGGTCATTTGTTTGCAGCTCCAGGAATTAGAAGTCTCTCTGTGTGTGCCTGTATTTCAAAATTAGACTAATGAAAATGAGCAGCCAGATAAAGTCCAGATGTGTGAGAAATATTTGGATCAAAGGAGGTGATTCAGCGCTTGGCATAGGGCTCGTATTTTTTGCATGGTAGTGGGCTCGAGGAGGAGTCATGCCTAGTGGTGAGAAAGGCACATGCTCTGCATGTCTCGAAGGGCCCAAAATAAACGCCTGGTATCCCTAGTGAATGGATCCTGGGCTGCAGGGAAGGCAGTGGGTGACAATGGCTGCAGTATTGCACATGGTTACGCATGCACAGTGAGCCTTCTTTGAGTGGGAAAATAGCAATAAAGACCCAAACACCAGCTGAGTCTCTCGTCCCACAATTTGAACCTTCCACAGATTATTTCCATGTTGGGAGAGTGGGGGGATGAACCAGACAATCCTCTGATCCATTGTCTTCTTTGACGATTACTTGTAGCCAAGTAAGATTATCTTCCATAAACAGTGTGCTGGTCCCAAGGGTTAACCGTGCGGCAAGGTCTGAGTCCAGTCCGAGGTCGAGGGTGCGATATGGAGGCTGTCCTGCTGGAACTTAGTTCCCTCCACCTCTCTGCCCTGAGCCTCTGCAGCTCAGGAGAGGCTGGAGGGTTACCGGACCCAGAGGCAACCTCCTCTTCCCCTGACGGGGCTGAGAGTGGAGCACCTGCAGGCAATGGGTCCTCCATCACCTCAGGAGCCAGAGCAGACTCAGCTGGTACCTGCACCCGAGGATTCAGCACAGGTGAGGACCCTTCAGGCTCAAGCCCCAGCCCCGGCTCAGCTGGTTCTGGAGGCGGGGACTCCTGTGCAGGCTGGGATTCCTCAGGTTCAGCCTCCGAGTCCGAATCCCAGGCCATCACACCCAGTTTTAACAATGAGTCCGTAAGTGACTGTGGAGGCTAATTCTGGATCCACACGTCCTTCCACAGTGGGGACATAGGTTTCCAGGCGGGAGTTGATCACGGTGAGGGTTTGCCAAGCGTGCCTTCCTTTTAGCACGTTTCTCCCTTTTGTCCTGAGTTCAAGCGTCTTCAGAGTCCATGATACCTTTGGTAAAGGCTGTTCTCAAATTGGAGCGCTCGTAGGCCAGTGTCTCCCAGTTGTCGGTGTTTATACTACATCTTTTTTAATTTGCCATGAGAGAGTCTTTAAACCTCTTTTGTTGACCACCAGCATTACGCTTTCCATTTTTAAGTTCGGAATAGAGTAGCTGCTTTGGAAAGATGACAATTAGGCATCCGTGCAACATGACCAGTCCAATGAAGTTGATGTTGAAGAACCATTGCTTCGACACTGGTGATCTTTGCTTCACAACACAGATTTAAATCAGAAGACTTATTTAATTTATTAATTAATTAGATTTATATACCACCCTTCAACATAAGATCTCAGGGCGGTTCACAGAATAAAAAAAAACAGGATAAAAACAAGGAAAGAAGTCGAACAGAACGCTGGGGGTGTCACATAAAGCACCATCAGTGCACATTGAAAGCACATGGCTGCCCCCAAAGAACCCCGGGAACTGTCATTCCCCCCTGAAAGAGCTACAATTCCCAGCCCCCTGAACAAAGTACTTTGTGCTTTAAATGTACAGTGTGTGGTGTAGTGGTTAAGAGTGGTAGTCTCCTAATCTGGTGAACCGGGTTCGCATCTCCACTCCTCCACGTGCAGCTGCTGGGTGACCTTGGGCCAGTCACACTTCTCTGAAGTCTCTCAGCCTCACTCACCTCACAAAGTGTTTGTTGTGAGGGAGGAAGGGAAAGGAGAATGTTAGCTGCTTTGGGACACCTTCGGGTAGTGATAAAGCGGGATATCAAATCCAAACACTTCTTCTACAGCCCTGCTGCATTTGCCTCGTCCTCAGGTAATATCTGTCCAGTTCAGAAGGTCAACTTGAAGCTATGAATGTGCCTCTTCTTCTGCTCACCTTTATATCCTGCTTCTGTTGTGGAACCAAGGTGTGCATATGGTTCCCAGGCAGCTCCTCTCATCGCCAGGTGTTGATCAGATCCAGGGTTCTTCCAGATGGGGGCTTTCTTACGCAGACAGGTCATTCAGATTTGGAGCGACGGTGATATGTGACTGTTCCTTTAGCCTCACATTTTCCATAGGCATTCCACTGCTTCCTGCCCACGTTTATTTTCTCTCCTGCTGGCCCTTCTGTGTGTATGAAATCACATCTAACGTTATGTGCTATTCTGTCCAAATGTTGTTGTGCGGTGGAACCTCTGTGTTCCTGGGGGGGGGGGATCTTTCTACTCTAGCATGGAAGAAAGAAGGGCACAAGCCTGCCTAAAGGCACCTTTCGCAGGAAGGCTTTTATTAAAATTAGAGGAGAGATGGAACCTGGGTGAAATTGCCAGGAAAGAAGGCGGGCGGGGGGAGGGGAGAGAGATGCCCCATCTACCTCCTTACTGCCTTCTGAGATAGATTGTTCAACATGAAATATGCACCAAATTGCATGCTGCTCTATATAGCTTTCACAGTATTCTTCTTCTTAAATAACCTTAATGACAGGACAGTTGGACTGTGAGGCATTTTGAATCCCCTCTGCAAAATTATGCAGGGAAATGATGGAATTCATTAGAAACTGCTTATAAGTTCATTAGAAACTGCTTATCCCCCCCCCCACCCCCTTCCCCCCCAAGGCAGATATGTGTGTGTGTGTGTGTGTGTGTGAGAGAGAGAGAGAGAGAGAGAGAGAGAGAACTGCACAAGGCCAAAACTCTCTATTTCCTTGTATTCTCTCCCCCCATAAAAGGAAAAAAATAATCATTGTTTGTCATTGTCAAGCTAGGCTTGGAAACGTGATTACCATTAGTGGAAAGGATGTAATAACATGGGCTGAACAGGGTTCTCCCAAGTACTGCATTATGTCCACTTCATTATAAAGTAGAACTGGGAAGAAAGGAGCTCTGGGATTGCCATCTAGGATTTCAAATCAGCAGAGAGTCAGCTTGGGGCTTTCCAAAACAAGGTGCAGCTCCTAAAGTGAGATCATCTGCAGAGATGTGCTCTGCTTCTCCAGTGGGAATTTACGAGGGTGGGGTGGGGGCTGCAACAAAATGTTGCAGTGCAGCATTTTATCCACTGTGATAAGAAATACAGAGTTATTTACTTATAAGTAGATGAGAAAGTAAATGAGGAAAAAAGGAAGAGGTGATAGGAACCAAAGGTGTCTTTTGTCTGTCCGGTGACTCCCACTATAAATAATCTAGTGTAATGTGCTCTTACCTGCAAAATCCAAACCAGGGTTTGGGTTTCTTAACCACAACATGGTAGGCATCTGAATGAAGGCTAGAGGTGAGAAGGAAATTTTATTTGGTTTGCATTTAATGGGACATCTCCCTAATGTATGCTTCCCAAAACAAAACAAATTATTCGTATTATAAGTAGTGGTGATGTTCTCATTTTTAGTTGTTTTTCCCCACATAAATTGACCCAGAGCAACCTACAAAATAACACATGCATCAACACCAAGTATAAGAAACCTGGGCCGATACAGTGGTACCTTGGTTTACGAACTTAATCCATTCCGGAAGTCCATTCTTAAACCAAAGCATTCTTAAACCAAGGCGTGCTTTCCCATAGCAGCAGGGGACTCAATTTACAAATGGAACACACTCAACAGGAAGCGGAACATGTTCTGCTTCCAAGGCAAAGTTCACAAACCAAAACACCTACTTCCGGGTTTGCAGCGTTCTTAATCCAAGTTGTTCATAAACTAAGCTGTTCTTAAACCAAGGTACCACTGTAGTCCAGCAATTTCTCACTCCATGGACATTGTCCAGTAACCCAGTAACAGAGAAGATTGACAGCTTGGCTCCACCCACGTTGGTTGTTTCCCACCTTCCAGCCTGGTGGGATTCCTTACCTTTGCAGTAGCAGCATGTTTGTGAGAGCCATCGAATCAAGGCACCCCTGCTGGCATATTAAAATGTGTGCTGAGTTGCACTGACACTGTATTCCTTTGCCACAATGGCGGATTCAGAGGTTATTTCAGAATTGTTCTTTTGAGACAGCTATAAACGCAGAGAGAAACGTAGTCCTGGCTGTTTGTTGATGCCCTCGGAGTATTCCACAGGTCACTGGGAACTCTGTGGTCCACATTGTATTTACTGCTTCTCTTAAGGTTGTATAAAATTATAATTGATTTGTGGTTGCTATTAAACCATCCTCTGGTAACAAGTTTAAAATTGATTGCGAGCCCCTTTGAGACGTATAAAGAAATGCAACATTAAAAACACATTTAATCCGGCTTTGGAATCCATATGTTTCTTTTCGTGAAATGAGACTTCAAAAGCTGCGGTTTCTCTGAAAGCCTGCACAAACTCAGCAGGTGACGCCATAAATAACCTGGCAATCAGTATTTTTTTTTTACCTGTCATCTCGTGGAACCATAAACTACTTATTGTACCATTTCACTTCACGTGGCTCCAGCAACTATTAATGTATGTGTACAGTAACTTGTAAAACATCTAGTTATTATTCTGCCTATATTAGCTCTTTCATGCTAATGATTTATTTTTCATTTTCTCCAGGATATAGACCCGCAGCTAACTGGAATTGATTTATAAGTGGGGAATCGGCAGCAAAGAGATGCTCTCTTCATATCGCAACTGTGGAAAACAGAATTGGCAATTGAATGTCGCCTGACAAATAGGGCAGAGTGAAGATGCTGCTTCGGCGGGAATGAAGTCACAGGGAGATGCCTGTCATGTGCAGAGGCTTTTGAGAGTTTTCTGACAGGCTCCCCTTCTGGAGGCTTGAGCCATCCATTTCATTTCCCTGCTCCCTTGCCAAGAGCACTGCTTCACCCTCTCCCTCCCCACCGAGTGGATACAAATAAGATTTGCTCCAACCACAGCAGGGCAACTGATGTGGGACCATGGCTTTTCCAACATCCATGTGGCTGAACTGCGTGTGGAGAGCGATGCTGGTCCGCCTGCTGCATATGGGATTGGATGCCACCTTCACCCTCTGCATACTCGGGTTCTTGCTTCACGCTGCCGCCGTCTCGTCGCAAAAGTTGGATGATACTGACCCGGTGGTGACCACCAGCTTTGGGAAAGTCAGGGGGATGAAGAAGGAGTTGAACAATGAAATTCTGGGGCCGGTCATCCAGTTTCTCGGGGTGCCGTACGCTGCTCCTCCGGTTGGGGAGCGCCGATTCCAGCCTCCTGAACCGCCGTCTCCTTGGCCAGATATCAAAAACGCCACCCAGTTTGCACCGGTGTGTCCCCAGAACATTATAGAGGGCAGGTTACCTGAAGTCATGCTCCCTGTCTGGTTTACTAATAACTTGGATATAGTTTCTACCTACGTGCAAGAGCAGAATGAGGACTGCCTCTATCTGAATATATATGTCCCAACTGAAGATGGTGAGTTATTTACAGGAGAAGCAGGGAGATCTTTTTGTTTCGACTTTCCTATTGAAGTTCTTTACTATTAAATCATGTGTACTGGTAGCCAGCACGGCTTTCTTGTCTGCATGCCAGCTTTTTCTTCCCTCCCAACTTCCTTTTTATTTATTTTTTTACTTTATTTCACATCTATGCATGTGGCTTTTCTATGTATGCACCAGTTCTAAGCCTCTACTACCGTCCCTTCTCCTCTGATCTTGTCTCTACTCATTTTCCTCGTCCTTCAGCACGTGTATTTCTTAGGTCAAAGTTGGTACCTAAATGCTCATTCCCACCCATTGACTTCTGGGGAAAGATGCATCAACATCTTGATCCATTGCATGGGTAGGCCAAAGGAGTCGGGACTCAACCGAGTAAATAAATGACGTCAATAAGCCAGGCCATCTTGAGCTTAGCTAGCGGTATTGCATGCTCCTACTGTCTTGTCACGGAGCTCCATGTTATTTTCTAGTCTTCTATTCATTTTTCAGTCAAAAGAATATCCAAGGAATGTGCCAGGAAACCCGGCAAGAAAATTTGTAGAAAAGGAGGTATGTATAAAGTGGGCACCAATAAAAGAATAAAATCGAAAACTGGGTTGGAGAAACAAGAGAGAAAGATGGAAACTGTGCAGAGGAAGACCAAGTTAGTGCATCTTAAAAGGAAAAAAACAAACGAGACTGCTGTTGTTTATTATTGTAGTGCAGGGAGAAGATATAGCTTGTAACCAATGAGCTTGAAAACTGGTTAAATAGGGGGCAGTTTAAAAACAGCAGCATGAAAGAATAACTATTCCCCCTTTCCCTCTGGAAGCATAAAGGCTGAATCTCGCTCCCTTCCTCTCTTGTTCTGGCAGATTTGAGAGTTTGTTTGCACGTTAGTCTTGATAGTTAGAGGAGTGAAGCTCAGAAGTGGTTTGCATTTTTGTCCCCTTGTGGACCCAGCGATGTCACATATTGTCCAGTGAGTTCACACCTTGGACTTCTGTGGATCCCCTGAAACTCTTAGTTTGTTTGCATTTGCCATAGAAATGGTCATATGTTTGATCAGTTATAGTTCACGTAGCAATTTCCCCCCCTTTTCTTTTCTTGTTGAGCAAGTAGAAATGTTGAATATTAGTTTATATGCTGGGATGATATGGTGATACTGCGTTTATTATTTTTATAATTTATATAAGAGCAGAAATGCACTGGGTAGTTTATGCTGCACTTCATTGCCACTGCATATATCTGAATCTAAGCTGCAAATATACCAGTGATGAATACATCCCCAGTTTCTACTTGTAGGGATGCAAGACAGAGAATCTCAGTTTTTCAAAATTCAAGGGAGCGTTTTAGATTTCTAAGAGTTTTATTCCAACGTTGAACTTCCTCATATTCTCCAATACCTTTTGTATTCCAGTTTGGGATGCAAAATTTCAGATCCAGGATTCAGCAATAAAATTTATATTGTTGATTGCCGAGGGCGGGGAACATTCAGCTGGTGAAATCTAAGTATGAATTTCAGTCCTGAAATGCATGGATCAATTGTCCATTGATTGCACCAGAAGGGCAATAAGTAATAATTCCACTTTGTGCTACAATCTGTTTTGCGTAGGTATGGGAATGAGTTAACTTGGCGTTAATCCTATTGGTGGTGTAACTAACTACTGTGAAAAGCAATCACTTGTGATATGAAAAAAGTGGGGGGTGGGAGAGGAAGGTTATTGCATGTTCATTTACATTATTTGTACTGTGCCAAATTTTCTGGAAGTTTTCTATCTAATACACACACACATTTTAAAAGGCAGACTGGTTTAAATATAGGAAAGCAATGTAGCATAATTTTGTCACTATAATCTGGAAGGTCCTGTTTTTAGCTACTTTTTCTTTCATACAACTTAGCTCTTTCCTGCTGGGATTGTAGGATCTGCGAGAAAATGCCTTTCAGAATGTTTGGAGATTGCTAAGCTAACCGCATACATTTTTATCTACCTGTTTCATTTTTAAACACGGGGAAATTATCTTTTTGTTCACTGGAATTTGAAAGCACTGAATCATTCTATTATGTTTTAGATGTGTGAGGGAGCCTGCCTAGAAGGGGGACTGCTGAAGGCAAACCCACACGTGAAGAAAAAGCACATCATACAACTGTCTTGGGGTTGTACCACTTGAGAATGTAGGTGGACAATTGCATGCTTGATCACTCTCCCACTTAAAGCAACTACGGTAAACCACCTCCTCTCTAATTTGCTATCTGCCTTTGAACAGTAAGTTTGATGTGGGAGAGCCATCAAGTCATGCAATTCCTCCACCTAGAGGTGTAAATTTCAGAAGTGTTGAAGCTATCGACAAAAACATTCCCCCCTGGATATTATTTTTTTTTGGGAGGGGGCTGGGGTGGGAGCTGACTAATAGTGCATCCCTCTAGATCAGCCTTCCTCAACCTGTGGGTCCCCAGATGTTGTTGAACTACAACTCCCACCACCCCTAGCTAGCAAGACCAGAGCTCAGGAATGATGGGAGTTGTAGTCCAATAACATCTGGGGACCCACAGGTTGAGAACCGCTGCTCTACATCAATGCAGTCCATGCGGTTTCAGGCAGGAGACTTTCCAGTCCTACCTGAAGATGTCAGAGATTGATCCTGGAACTTTCTGCATGCAAAACAAATGCTCTACTACAGATCTATGGTTCTTCTTTGATGGAGATGGGCTCCTGGAAATAAATGAAATATAATCAATGCTTCCTTAACTTCTTTTAGGACATGAATTGCAGTATAAAGCTCACTCAGAAATAAGTTTCACTGTTTTCAATGGGATGTACGCCCAGGTACATGTGCCCAGGATTGTGGCCTTAGCAGGTAAACATGATGATGTTTGCCATCTTTATGCAATTTTGATGTGTAAATGCACAAAACCTATAGATGGAAATGCAAGCTGGTAGCTTGCATATCTTAGTAGCTAAGTGTATTTTAGTTTTTGCAAGACAGGAAAAGACGAGGAAAATGAAAATAGACACAATAAACATTGTATAAAGGAAGGCTTTGGTCATCTGGGTGTGGACATTGTGGGGAAAGATCTGGAGAACTTTGCAAATTGTCTGCATGCCCGAGGAGGCTTTGGGCATGTATCTGAGGACAAGCATCCCGCCTTAGCACATGGCGAGCTCTTGAAGCAGAAGTTTCAAAAGCAGTTTGAATTACAACATTGTGGGAAGAAAATAAATGAATAAACAAGCAAACTTACTGGGCGTACACAAGCCTTTAGACCTGGTTAGGCGTGGATTACATGTAACACTGCCTTGTGGTTTAGCTCTCTCCAGGAGCTGCAACATTTAGAAGTTATTTTCCAACATTTGCAGTGTTTCTTGTTTAGTAATCCAGTGAAACAAAGTAGCATTTATTCATTCAGCCCTTTCTATACCACCCAATTAACTAAATCCTCTGGGTGGTTCAGAAATGTTAAGAGGAAAAACAAAATCAAGAATAGGAATGGAAAATACAAAGAAACAAAGATAACCATTATAAATATAAACCTAGGCTGGCACAAATAGTGGCATCAGACCATTTCAGAACAGCACAGAATCACCATGAAAATGGAGAAGCAACACAGTTTTCCTAGCCATCATTTCTTTGTGCACCTACATTCTGAAGTGGTACTGTCCAAAGAGGGCTGTACCATTTGCTTTTTCTGAATGTGTAGGTAGCCCCTCACTCAGGGCCGTCTTTAGCACATGTGGCACTGGGGTGCAAAAAACTGCCTGGTGCCACCATTTTTTGGTGGGGCAGGCCAAAGTTGTTGAGCTTTTTTGGGGAGCACAACTCTCTCCCATGCGACTCCAGTTGGAGGGAGGAGAGCAGTCCCTACAGAGGCTTGGGAGGGAAGCTGTCCGCCTCATGTGAGCAGCATGCATGCGCTGGGTGGGCCTCCCAGGCGCGCAGGAGGGCGGAGCTGTCTCAGTGCCCGCAGCAGAAAAGCCTCCGGCACTCTGACGGACTCTGCTCTGCTCAGCAGCGGCTGTTGGCTGGCCTGGCTCTTCAGTCCCCGGACTCCAAATTTCGGCCCTGGACTCTTGGCCTGGTGCCCCTGAGAGCCTGGTGCCTGGGTGCCCTGCACCCCTAGCACCTATGGGTGAGCTGGCCCTGCGCTCAGTGCTTACATTAAGCGCTTCAGTCTTATTAGTGACTGAATTAATGGGTGTGGGTAGGTGTGCCCACCCACATGAGTCTGCATACTATCAGAAATAAAGCACAATGGCAACTGGGAGGAGGGCTGTTTCAGTGATCGATTTCTTTAATAAACGCTTGCACTGATATCTATGTTTCATGCCCTTTGGTATACCCAGTAGGACTATGGCAGGAGTTGCATTGGCTGTGAATTCTGTGTATCTTGCTCCTAGGACAAAATCCCCTCCATGGACACAATGTCTTCAACTGATGTAGGAATCAAAGGTACATGTGGTGGTTCAGAGGGGTTCAGAAAGCAGTGCATTCAAAAAATGCACAAGGGGGCGGGAATCATGGGTCACACAGGTGACTCCTGTCTTTCCTCACCACACCACACCACATGGCTATGTGACTACTGTCTGTGGAATTAGGGCACATGAGAAGGAAGGCAGTCCTGATTGGTCCAAGAGCATCCCCCCCCCTTGCTGGACAGATGTGCATGTATGTAAGTTGGTACATGCACAAAGCCCTTTCTCGTGTGCTCAATGCACAGATGGTGTCTGGCTGCCAGTAACACGGGCTAGACTGTGTGGCTCAATGACCCCATTGGATATGTGGGAGAGGATTGATTGATTGATTGATTGCATTTCTGATCGATCCTTCACCAGGAGTGAAATCCAGCAAAGGATAATGCTGCTGCTGCTGATTAATAGTAATAATAATAGTAATAATAATAATATAAGTCATTATTATTAGTAATAATATGCCACCCAGCTGACTGGGCTGCCCCAGCCACTCTGGGCAGCTTCCAACAAATTATAGAACCACAGTAAAATATCAAGCATTAAAAAGAACAACAGCTCTGTAGAACAATAACTGTGCATTGCATAATGATTTAAACATCATAGCTGTCAACTTCTCCCTTTTCTTGAGAGGAAACCTATTCGGAATAAGGGAATTTCCCTTAAAAAAAGGGAAACGTTGACAGCTATGTTAAACATAGGGCACATGTGTCACCTGCAACCTTAAAAAAAAGCAAGATCAAATAGCAGCAAGTGACAAACTGCTTCACACTCAGTGGCTCATTTCAGTTCTCACTGAATGAAAGGGGTTCACTGTCAGTGTCTTCAACCAGCAGAAGGACAGCAATGCTGGTCCTCCAATGAGCAACACTGCTTCTGCTCCCTGAGCTTCACCAGGAGTGAGCCGGAGCTCAGTGGTAGAACATCTGCTCCTTTTTTGGTGCCCAAGGCAAAAAGTTCAAATGGTGGTTGTTGATTTGTTAAAAATATAATAATGAATTAAATGATGGTGCTCCAGTCTACCAGCTAAGATGTTTCCCTTCGCCCTTCATATTGCTAGTATCCCGGCAATAATGGCCACGTGGGTAGCCATTCACCTATAGCCTCTGTCCATGTGGTGTGCCAGGCATTACTGTGGCCTCCTTCAGGCCCAGTTCACACAGGAGGCCTCAACAGAGCCTCTACATGTTGAGGAGCCACAAGCTGACTGCAGCAGCTGTCGTTTCTGATGGGTTCAACAGTTCTAATCTGTTTTGCTTGCCCACCTGCTTACTGTTCAACAATGCAGGACTCTTCTTGCAGCTCTTCAGAGCGAAGGGGAGATAGCTATGATGGGGCTCTCCACTTTCCTGTAGCAAGTTATGGAACCAATAGCTGCTACAGTGAGAGAGAGGCTTCTAACCACTTTGAGGGTCTTTTAGGCCTTCCAAATCATGTTCTAGATGCAAAATATATGGCTACTGTTCTCTGAACCTCAGTAGACTCTGCAAGAATGATAATGAAAAATATTTATTTCTGAAAGTTTAATTTTGTTGTGGCCTTTCCTTTATATTTGATGTGGTGAAGATGTCCTTTATTAACTTCCAGGACTGCAGATGACCAAACTAATGTGTGCCAGGGGAAAATTAGGGTGTTCTTCTAAACATCCTCATCTTGCAGTCCCATATCTCCTTTGAATAAGAATAACTGCAGTAATTTACATGCCTTGACAAACGTGCAGTGCAGCAGTGGCTGTTGTTATGCTGTTCATCAAGCATGTGTAATTAGCTGAGTGACTTTCGCCTTCTATTACCAGGCATTGATTTTACATAGTCATAAATAAAGATGCGGGGTTCCATTACTTTTAAATGTACAAATGTGTACCTGACTCTGTTTTTTAGTCCCAAAGCAAAAGGGAAGGTTGAAGACGATGCATGTGTAGTTGAGGAGTAGTTGAACCTGAGGGGAAAACAAAAAAAGACTTTCCTTCTAAATGCTCTCCTAATTTTTTTTTATTATATCTAAATAGGGCTAAGTCATGATTTATTGCTATTTATTATTATGTATTAAATTTGTAGGTCGCTTTTTGTTGCCCTGGCAACAAAACCACTTTAAATATTTTAAGCAAAAAAAACCAAACAAAGACACATATTGAAACCAACATTAAAAAAAAACCTTTACATTAAAACATACCACACCTACAAAAAGGCTGTTGATAGTTAAAAGCCAGCGGCTTGGTTAAAAAGGGATATATTTCCCTGGCACCTCAAAGTATGTAGATGACGGAGCCAGGTGAGCCTCCCTGGGGAGACCCTTCCACAAGTGGGGAGCCACCACTAAAAAGGCCCCATTCTTGCGTAGCCACCCTCCATACCTCCTTGTTGAGTGGGCACACAAAGAAGGGCCTCAGATAATGATCACAGAGTATGGGGTGGTTTATATGGGGAGAGGTGGTTTATATTACTTTACTGAAATTTGGACTTTTGGGGGGCGTGGTTGCATTAAAGCACCCCACCCACCCCACCCCTTTCTACCCTTCTGTTCCTTCTTTTCTGCTAGTTCATAGTTCTGGCTGTTGGTCTTCTAACAGAGCTGATGAAGAGGCTTTGTGGTCCCATCTCTCCGTTTTCGATTGAATCTGGGGGTGCACCACAAGGAGTCTCAAGGTGACTGTAGCAGCTGTTGGTTCTGACAGGAGCTACCGTTGTAGCAATCATAGTCCTTCTTACTGCTGGTGCCCCACCTTCATAAAATGCCAGATTGAAGGCATGAAGTATTGCTATTGCTCTGTTTTGGCTTCGAATCCCTTAGCTATGTTGCATCATCATGAAGCCAGATAAGAGCCAATGGTTCGTATGCTTATCTGGGGATCTTATGAGTATTAAAATGGCATCCTGCAGCAATAGGAAGTGGTAAGGCAAATTCACCAAAACTGAGTCCCTCTCCTTAGCCTGCACCATGGCAGTGCTTTTTAGTTGCTTTCACTTTTAAACACACAAAGGGGAAACATATTGAAAGAGCTGCGGGGCTGCACTCCTTGCCCCACCTTATACAATGCACGACTCCTCCTGGACCCTGCTTTCCTTGTGGTAGTGTGTTAGATCTCTGTGCATGAAGGCTTCCTCAGGATCTGGAATCTGCAGAAGACTTAATGTATAGAAGATGATGTGTGAAAACCTCCCTTTCTCAACGATCTAAGCTGACCAATGGACAGCAGTGCCAAGGCAAACTATGTGTCAGTGGGGCCAAAGACCTGACCCCATTCTACACCCGTCGTCCTTAATTTCCATAAACGTGTCCATAAATGCACTGCTTTCACAATCCACTTTATCTATTCTCATGGGGTTCCTACAGAATATAGAGAGTTAGAGGCCATTGTCCACAACTGTGTGCTGGTGCAAGTGATCCACTTTGCTGCTCTCAAACATTTCTCCGTTTGCTTTGTTGAAGAGACACATTTGACTTCATGTCTACAGCACCATCCTTGCCATGGAAGCGACTGGAGGTGGCTACAAATGGAGGGTTGCTATCCTCCCGGCAATTGAAGGGAGAGGCCGTAGCTCGGTGGTCAGACCACATGATTTACATGCAGAAGGAACTGGGTTCCATCCTGCATTTCTGCTTTTTCAGAAAGGAGCAGGACGTGATCTTGCTGAGAACTTGGGAGAGACTCTGATAGTCAGAGTAGACGACATGGCTGGGCAAACAGACTTTGGTACGAGGGAACTTTCTGAATTGTTAATTTGTTGGAGACTGCAGCCTTTTTCCAGCGCTGGTGATGCAAAATGAGTGTAACACCGAGAGGCTTGTTGTAACCATCTTATAATCATGGGTAATGTTCATTTTAATTATTTAAATAGGGAGCTGGAAAACAGATCATTAAAACTTAATGGTCATTATGACTCCTTATTTTCAATTTCCGTTCTCAGGCTAGGCATGACAAACAGCACAATACAATATATTCCTGCAAATTGTCCTGCCTTCGCTACTGCATATGTGTGTGCATGGTAAAAGCAATACATTCTTGCTGTTGCTCTTGACTGCTTCTGGACTGCTTCTTCCCACAACTGTATATATTTGAAGATGAAGGCAAAACTGATTGAAAAGTGTTCAGAGCTGCAATTTAATTTTTTTATTTTTTGCCTCCACCATACTTTCACTCCGATTCATTTTTAATAATGACAACAAAAAGATGGACAAGCTCTGTTCATAATAGCTGTTCCTATGCTCAGGTTCTTTGCTTGAGTTGGAGCTTCGTATGTGCAGCAGAGCGCATATGGGTCTCTGAAGAATGGAACAATCCATGACTCCATCTAAAAGAGCAATCTCTAAATGGTAAACATTCTCTTCAAAATTTGACAGGGCATGGGGGAATGCAGTTCTTCTGTCAACAGCATCCTTAAAGAAAATAAAGAGACAAGGAAGGGAGATCTGAATGAGAGTTAGCGCTAAGAAAAAGTAACAGTGTGCCTTGTGATGAACATACTTACTATGCCATGGTTGTTTGTGGACTACAACCCCCTTCATGAGATGTATGAAGCGTTACCCTGAGTTGCAGGTGTAGATGTACCTGCTGGTATGCGTGGGATGAACTGTAAATGTTTAAGTGAGAAGGAAATGAAATGCTCAAAACTATAAATGAATCTACCATAATTTCTTTTTATATAGAGTTACACGCTTTGTGGATCAGGGGAATGTTGTCAATGTGTTGTTGTTGTTTAGTCGTTCAGTCGTGTCCGACTCTTCGTGATGCCATGGACCAGAGCACGCCAGGCACTCCTGTCTTCCACTGCCTCCCGCAGTTTGGTCAAACTCATGCTGGTAGCTTCGAGAACACTGTCCAACCATCTCAGCCTCTGTTGTCCCCTTCTCCTTGTGCCCTCCATCTTTCCCAGCATCAGGGTCTTTTCCAGGGAGTCTTCTCTTCTCATGAGGTGGCCAAAGTATTGGAGCCTCAGCTTCAGGATCTGTCCTTCCAGTGAGCACTCAGGGCTGATTTCCTTAAGAATGGAGAGGTTTGATCTTCTTGCAGTCCATGGGGCTCTCAAGAGTCTCCTCCAGCACCATATTCAAAAGCATCAATTCTTCAGCAATCAGCCTTCTTGATGGTCCAGCTTTCACTTCCGTACATCACTACTGGGAAAACCATAGCTTTAACTATATGGACCTTTGTTGGCAAGGTGATGTCTCTGCTTTGTTGTGAATGTAGTGTATCTTCATTTCATTATGGCCTTTGACAAAGTCCTCTTTGGTATTCTTGTTGGAGAAGCTGGCAAAATGTGGACTGGATAAGATAACTGTTAGGTGCATTTGTAGCTGGTTGACTGACCAAACCCAGAGTGCTCATGAATGGTTTCTCATCATCTTGAGGGGAAAGTGACAAGTGGGGTGCCACAGGGGTCTGTGCTGGGCCCGTTGCTGTTCAACATCTTTATAAACATATTGGATGAAGGTATTGAGAAGATTTGCATCCAATTTTCAGATGATACCAAACTGGGAGGGGTAGCCAATGCTGCCGAAGACAGAATCTGTATTCAAAATGACCTTCACAGATTGGAGAAATGGGCTGAAACGAACAAAATGAATTTCAATAGGGACAAATGTAAGGTTCTACACCAGGCATAGGCAAACTCGGCCCTCCAGATGTTTTGGGACTACAACTCCCATCATCCCTGACCATGGGTCCTGTTAGCTAGGGATGATGGGAGTTGTAGTTTATATTTATGATGATGATGGTAGGAGTTGCCTGTTCCACACTTAGGCAGGAAGAACCAGCTGCAGGATTGGATTCTGCAGGAAAGGACATTGCTAATGATGTCAGAGCAACTGGATAGAGTTAGTACAGCATATTGTAGGTGATTCAGCCGAATGATCTTAGAATCTCCCTTCAGATCTTCATACCGAATTCATGAAGGTCAGGAGAGGAGGGGAGTATTTGCAAGGGAGTAGGTGGGAGTCACTGCACCCAGAGATCTTGGGGCCAAGAACAACACATGTTGCCCTCCCTTGCATGGTTTGTAGCCGGTGTACATTTATGCCAGCTTAGTTTACATTGACTTGCCAGCTTCTTGCGCACAGGATTGCTCCTTAAGTGGTAGATGTAGGCAGGGCTGTCCACATATCATTCCTCTTCATTTACTGCTCTGTGTTGCTTCCCCAATGTTCCCTGATCATTGCTGTCTGGAGGGCAGGACCAATAACAACAGCAACCCAGCACACTGGTGGTACAAAAAGTTGCAGGATTTCATCAGGAAGTTACAGGACATGGACTGATAGGAAAGGAAGCAGGATGACCACCTCAAAAACCTTTGCGGGTACGGACAGAATTGAAAGTGGCATTGTGTAGAACTGTGCCAATAGCATCCTAAGCATAAAACATAAAAAGCATAAGATGAGTCCTGCTGGATCAGACCCATCGGCTCATCTAGTCCAGCATCCGATTCTCCAAATGGCCAACCAGATGTCTGTGGGAAACCCAGGAGCAGGATCCGAGCCCAAAGCCACGCTCCCTCCTTGTGGTTTCCAGTCCCAGGAATGCACAATCAAAAGGGCTTTTGAAAGCTTATCGTCTTCTCATGGGCCTATTATGCAAATATATTCAGGAACCAGTTTGTAAACTTTCAGAAATCTCCTCCCATTGAATGACTTTCTGAAACTTCTCTCCCCCCCCCCTTTTTATCTCTTGTGTCTACATTGCCATTCCAATTCCAGATAACATTTGCCCAAAGTTAATTAATTATGCAGACCCGCATTAGGAGGGCAAACAGTGAAGTGGGAATCTGTCACCTGCTGTTTTCCTACAGCAAACAGTGAGTGCAGCTACAGCAGATCTGCACCCATGACAGAGGGCCCTTTAAATCCTGTGCAAGGACTGCCCACAGGCCTTTCTCTCTTCCCCACACCCCCTTTATGATCTCTTAATGCATATTGTCTGGGGAAATGGAGCTGCTGCTCCATGAGTTGGGAGGAAATATTCATGCAACAGGAACTCCCGGGACCAATGCAAAGTTGCTTCTTGTCTTGGTGCAGTGTTGATGCTGGGCTAATGGATAGATGCTGAGGCATTCTGCTGGGTGGCCTTATCAAGTATGCCCCATTCAGCAGTGGGGCAGATGGTGCTTCTCTGCCCGGGACTGGCAGAGGGAAAACAGGCAAAACAGGTTGCCAGGCCATGTGACTGAGATGAATAGTCTTAGGCATGGGTAGGCAAACTAAGGCCCGGGGGCTGGATCTGGCCCAATAGCCTTCTAAATCCAGCCCATGCGTGGTCTGGGAATCAGCGTGTTTTTACATGAGTAGAATGTGTTGTGGCAATCACACAGGGTCCCTGGATGTTTAATGGTCTATTGATCCCTGTGCCACCACTGTGCTCGCTTCCCCGCTGCCACCAACCAGTTACTCTCCGGTAAAACACTGAGTCCAGACAGTTGTTAAAAGTGAACCCCCCCCCCAAAAAGTTTATTTTACAGACATTAACAAGTTTATGGTTTCTCCGATAATATTCCTGTCGGTATCTTGATTTTAGTTTCTTTACTGGCCTATACCTTCCTAATACCTTCTGACTGATTATCTCAACTGTTTGACTGACTCCTCTTAACAAATTCTCTCACTCTCTCACACCCGACTAGCCCAACCCACAGACTTATCTTATCAGTCTCTTCTAACTCCAGACTGTCTTCTCCACCCTAACTCTAACTCTCTCTCTGTGCTTAAACCTTATACACAGGGTTATACACCCCCTGGGTTCCCATTGGTTGGTCATTTTACAATTAGTTAACCCTTTCCCTATGAACCCAGTACGATGTCACACACCTAGGACAGCAAACGCCACATGTGTGCTTTTATTTAAAATGCATCTCTGGGTTATTTGTGGGGCATAGGAATTCATTCATCCCCCCCCCCAAAAAAAAAAAATTTAGTCCAGCCCCCGACAAGGTCTGAGGGACAGTGGTCTGGCCCCCTGCTGAAAAAGTTTGCTGACCCCTGTTAATCCCTCCACAGTGTGTTTCGGATTGCAGCCTCAGTCAATCAATCAGTCAATCAATCAATCAATCAATCAATCAATCAATCAATCAGTCACACACTCACACACACATCCATGGCCTGCTTTATCTCTAGATTGAGGACCGAGCATAATTATTGCTTTACACATCGCAAAAAAAACAACCAAAACAAAACAAAAACCCAACAACAGAAGCAGACCCCTGGTTGGGATTCAGCCGAAGTCTCCCCCACCCCATGCCCCTATATGGGAACTTACTTATATGTACTGGCATTGGTTTTTCCAGCTTCAGCTCAGATGGCTGAGCCTGGATGAGCAAGTTGTGCTGCCATATCTTCAGCCAAGCTGGGTTTGGGGACCTAATGTTGGCTGAGCCAGAAATCAGCTGGCTGAGCCAACAATCTCCTGCATGCTAAACTGCTCGTCCTGGCACATCTTAACATAGTCTTTCTCCCTTAATGTCTGTCTAATGGAGTCTAGTGAGAAGTAGCATATATCCCCTCCCCCATCCCTTTTCTGTAGTTCTAGAGGGGGAGGAAGAGGAGAAAACACAGATGATGATGATGATGACTATTTTAAATGTTTCCTAGAATCCTAGAATCCTAGAGTTGGACGAGACCACAAGGGCCATCGAGTCCAACCCCCTGCCAAGCAGGAAACTATCCCTATTCCTTCCGGACTGTTAAATCACACACCACGATGTGCTAAGTAACTTGGAGCAGTGCAAACTGATTGCCTTTAGTCCCTTTCAGGAGTTTTACAGGGGTATGTTCTATGCACAGCCAGTGGTATGGGTCAGGATGCCACCTGCTGGCTCCGTCTCCTCCCTGCAGTTTATCCTCCATTGTTCTAAATTTCCACGCACACAGGGGGGATTTTCATACATTCCAAGGCACGTCAGTTTCAGCAGTGCAACTTGCACGGTGCAAAAATCAAGAGTACAGGTTGTGTGCAGGGAGCCGTAAGTGTATTGAGGTGCATGCATGTAGGCTCCAGGTTTTCTGCAGTAACCAAAGAAACACAGCCATGTACATAACTGCTTCAAAAGACTTAAGCATTAATACTTTGAAAATTATACTCCGGAAATGTACGTTTTTCATAAAACTTTGCATATAACATGGCATATAATTGGTTAAATTTTAAAGAAAAGTGAAACAAAAACAACAAAAACCCCTGACAATGCATGAGCGACTTAGACATGCAAGAAGCAGTCCAATATGGGCAAGGTTTGAACCACTGAATTCCATATATAAATCTGTTTTAATTGGATTTCTCCTCCATCCCTAACTCATACAGTGTACCTAGTAAGACACAGGACTTTTGATTCTGCACAAAGAAAGACATCTTGGCAGAAGGCAGGTCATTAGCTAAGAGCCTGGTATTAGAGAATGGATGCAGAGGTGGACGATGGATGGGAAAAAAACATGATCCAAAGTGGTACTTTAAATGTGATCAATGGTATTTTAATACCTTCTTTGAGCAGAAGGCCACATCAGAAATTGCTCTGGTTTTAGCTGGAGCTGCCTTGTGGCATGGGCTGGGCTCCTGCTTAACAAGACTTCCAACTCCTTAAGTGCCCAGAAATTGTTCTGTCCTACTTTGGATCCAAGCCAGTGTTTTTATTTTTTTATTTATGCATTTGTTGTTCTTTACATTTATTTATTTTTTTGAAGGCCATTGCCTGTATCAAACCGAGATGGGTTAAAATCACAATAAACCTTAAAAATACCTTGGTTTGAACCCAGAGTTTGCTTAGAGGATTTCCACCGATATCAACAGGACCATTGATTTCAGCAGGTCTACTTTAAGCATGCCTAAGTCTGGATCCAAGCCACTACTTATAAATGTGAGTGTTCAATGTAAACATAAGAAGAGGCTGGATCAAGCCTATCAAGTACAGCATCTGGTTTTCCAGTGGCCAACCAGGTGCACATGATAAGCCTGCCAATAATAATAATAATAATAATAATAATAATAATAATTTGTACCCCTCTCATCTGGCTGGGTTTCCCCAGCCACTCTGGGCGGCTCCGAACAGAATTAATGATGATGATGATGATGATGATGATAAAGCGATAAAATATCAGACATTAAATCTTCTCTAATCACAGGAAAGCAACAACACTCTCGATTCTCAGCAACTGGCTTTCTGAGGCATACTGCTTCCGACGCAGGAAGTAGAAAATAGCCATCATGGTTAGCTTATCCTCTATGAAGCTTATCCTCTATTTAACTTTTTAAAACTTTCATAAAATAGTTATTTACCATAAATTCAGCTCATGGACGCAGTCTTACAGATTTCTTATTTAGAAATAAGTCTTATGGAACTCACAGTGTACTCCTAAACAGGTATACTCAAAAGTAAATCTCACTGAGATCAGTGGGACTTACTCCCAGGCAAGCGGGTATAGGATCACAGCCTTCATGTGACTTTAAATGCAAACTTCTGAGAAAATGAACATAGAGTTTGGCTGCAAGGAAATTAAAGAGGGGACAAGACCCAGGTTGTGACTTAACGTTATATTTTATTGAAATTTACATCTGGTGTAGTGGGCAGAATGTGTTAAACAAGATGCAGGTTGAAATTTCTTTTCAGTGATGGAGCTCATTTGGTGATTTGGGGGGTATTTCTACCCTACCCTACCTTGCAGCATTTAGGTAAAGGGGACCCCTGACCATTAGGTCCAGTCGTGACCGACTCTGGGGTCGCTGCACTCATCTCCCTTTATTGGCCGAGGGAGCTGGTATACGGCTTCTGGGTCATGTGGCCAGCATGACTAAGTTGCTTCTGGCGAACCAGAGAAGCGCACGGAAACGCCGTTTAGGTAGGAGCGGTACCTATTTATCTACTTGCACTTTGACGTGCTTTCGAACTGCTAGGCTTGCAGGAGCAGGGACCGAGCAACGGGAGCTCACTCAGTTGCGGGGATTCAAACCACCGACCTTCTGATCTGCAAGTCCTAGGCTCTGTGGTTTAACCCACAGCGCCACCCGCTTCCCTTACCTTGCAGCGTTTAGTGATGATTAATTGGGAGAGGATGAACCATTGTATATTACCTTTGTTCCTTGGAAGATGTGATAAAGATAATAAAATAATATAAAGGTAATAAAATAATATATTGGGAGTTATATATTTGTGTGTAGCTATGCCTCCTCTTAGGTTTGCACCTGGCTAAAACCTTGATTGTTCATTGCTGCTTATGAACAAGGACAACCACGAGAAAAGTTAATATAACAGAAGAATGTAAGACCTGCCTGGCACTCAAGCAAAGTGTTCTAGAGGAACAGCGATATCCGTGTGTGTGGCTGGAAGATATTAAAATCTTATGAAATAGAGAGGGCAATTACTTTAACTGAAGCAAGAAAAGGACACTCTCTGGACTTAACATCAAGCAGATGGGGAATGTTATTACGTGGGAGGTGCTGTGGTCTAAACCACAGAGCCTAGGGCTTGCTGATCAAAAGGTCAGCGGTTTGAATCCCCGTGATGGGGTGAGCTCCCGTTGCTCGGTCCCAGCTCCTGCCCACCTAGCAGTTCAAAAACACATCAAAGTGCAAGTAGATAAATAGGTACCACTCCGGCGGGAAGGTAAACGGCGTTTCCGTGCGCTGCTCTGGTTCGCCAGAAGTGGCTTAGTCATGCTGGCCACATGACCCAGAAGCTGTCTGTGGAGAAACGCTGGCTCTCTTGGCCTATAGAGCGTGATGAGCACCACAGAGTTGTCCACGACTGGACCTAATGGTCAGGGGTACCTTTACCATTACCTTTACCTCGGGTTAAGAACTTAATTCATTCTGGAGGTCCGTTCTTAACCTGAAACCGTTCTTAACCCGAGGTACCACTTTAGCTAATGGGGCCTCCCGCTGCTGCTGCGTCGCTGTCATGTGATTTCTGTTCTCATCCTGAAGCAAAGTTCTTAACCTGAGGTACTACTTCCGGGTTAGCGGAGTCTGTAACCTAAAGTGTCTGTAACCTGAAGCATCTGTAACCCGAGGTACCATAGTATTTCTAGCATTCCTTTAAAAAAACCCAAACAAAACCCGTTGTTGAGCTTGGCGTCGTGGTGTCTGGTTATCTCCACTTTCCTCAGCTTGTTGGTTTTTGCATTCCTTGCCATCCCTGGATTTGCTGTCAGTGCCAGAGCAGTCTGGTAAATATGTCACAGTCTATTATGTTTGCTGTCATGCAGAGAGTTTGTGTGATGTTTTGATAACGTTTTTCCCCCACCCTTTGGTATCGCCCACCTGCACATGTGTATGTTTCTTGTCTGCAATACACCTCCATATTACTTGATTTTCATTCCAGTCCTTAAATGAGGGAGAGACGAAACCCCAGAGTCCTGAACAACTTCACAGGAAATCTCATAGTAAAATCTGGCAGGATGAGCAGCTTAGGATACAGTGGATTGCTGGCTCAGCTGTCCTCAGCGGGTGTTAAGTGCCCAATCCTGGCTCAGCTGAAGATACCCTGGCATAATTTGCTCAATACTGGAGCTTAGCGGAAATTGGCTGAGGCCGGTGTGAGTCCCCAAAACAGGGCATTCTGGAGTGTGGCAGGGGCAGAACCAGAGAGGCGGGACTTTAGCTTGACCATGTGATCAACCAGGCATAAGGCACTATTTTAAAGGCTTATTTTCCCTCTGCCAGGCAGTACAGTGGTGCCTCGCAAGACGAAATTAATCCGTTCCGCGAGTCTCTTCGTCTTGCGGTTTTTTCGTCTTGCGAAGCACGGCTATTAGCGGCTTAGCGGCTATTAATGGCTTAGCGGCTTTAAGAAAAAGGAAACAAACTCGCAAGAACGCGCAAGACGTTTCGTCTTGCAAAGCAAGCCCATAGGGAAATTCGTCTTGCGGAACGACTCAAAAAACGGAAAACTCTTTTGTCTTGAGCGTTTTTCGTCTTGCGAGGTACCACTGCAGTTACATATCCTCATGACCACTGCTCCTTGTGTATTTTTCTAATCTATGGGTTGTGCTGAAGAAGATTCCAGCGAAACAGTCAGATTATCCGGGATCACTGTCCTACATTGTTATTCACTTACTACTTCAGCACCATGAACACCTAAAAAGTTTTACCACTTAGCCCACAGGATAGCATCTATTACTTTGCTTCAATCATAGACTTATTATACTTTTACGGACTTTCAAAGATTGACAGACATGTGTTCATTTGTTTTCAAATATATTAGAGAATTTACAAGTGTACACATTTTGTTTTTGTGGTACTAAATCATGTATATTATGCAATAAGAACCACAGTGCTATCTAGTATACTGGTCTTTGTGTTGCTTGTGTTGTTTGTTGTGTTAAGTCTGCAACACAGGGGTTGTTTGTTCTGTATTAGGTAGAGCAACAGCAGACCAGTTGCTGAATAGTTTTTGGATCTGGTGTAATTTACAATGGCTTGCTTTTGTGTCAGCTGCTTGAGCATAGGTCTGCTCCCTTAGACTCTGACGCTTCACAGTGTGCCAAGACCATACCCCCTCAACTGCTCCACTTTAAGCGGGACATCCCAGAATTACAGAAGCCATCCCGGATACTGAGTGGATCCTGGGATGTCCAGTTTTGGTTCCAGCAAAAACACAGCTCTAACAGGAGGATTGTCCCCAAAGATACCCCCTTTTTTGGAGAGGGGTTTATTTGCGTGAGGGTAGGTATGTTGGTGGATATGCAGTACTCCAGCCTCACATTATGCACTACCCTCTGTGATCAGAGGCTTTAGCTGGTCTTGCTAATCTCACAATTTTGATTGGTGGGCCTTTTCTGTGGTGACCCCTAACTCTCAGAGCTTTGGCAGATTCACACAGGTGCAGGTGGTCTTACAAAATAGCCTAGCTTAATTCTTAATGTGCCCTTTCTGGCTTTCGGAAGCCCTTCCCCATCTCAGGAAGAAGGCAGGACTGATTCAAGTTTCAGAAAGTGGGGCACAGATGTCCCCCCCCCCAAATATACAATTCCCAGAGTTCCCTGTGGAGTGGGAGCAATGGTTAAACCATACTGAGTTCTGAGGGGAATAGGAGTCTCTTAACAACTCGTAGCACCCTTAACCAACTACAGTTCCCAGAATTCTCTGGGGGAAGTCGTGACTGTTTAAAGTGGTATCATAGCACTTTAAATGTATGGTGTGAACGTGGCCTCTGTGTGTGTGTGTGTGCGCACACACACACACACACACACACACACACGCACACACACCTCTGAAGCCCAATTCATTCTGGCAGATCTTCAGAAATGCATTTGGCCTCATAATCTCCAGCAGTGCAGTGACAAACTACCAGACATATTCATTTTGTTGTTGATGTTTCAAGTGCTGCTTGTTCCAGGTTTCGTTCCTTTCCCTTTTTATTGTTTAAATACCACAGAGACCTTTCCTTTTGAGCTATTATGGTAGTAATACACACTGTAAGATAATGAACCAAACATCGTCTAGCATCCAGTCACAATCAGAAGCCGTTAGAATAGCTTAATGCCACGTATTTGAAATAACATAAAATGCTTAAAGTTAGCATCCTTTTGTGGAGTCATCTTCCTGGGGAAGGTAATGCTCTGATGGCATTGCTGCCAGACTAAATGTGAAAATGCCAGCCATTTCTCTTTTCTGTCTGTATTGTACTAAGGAAGTCATGTTTAAGGATTGCATCCATACAGAATGAAGTCCTCTTCTCTCTCTCTCTCTCTCTCTCTCTCTCTCTCTCTCTCTCTCTCTCTCTCTGGCTCCATAGCTTCTTCCTGACTTCTGTCAGAAGTGCAGCACTGTACCTACCAACTGGAATTACACATTATGAGTAATCTTTGCACATTACACATTATGAGTAATCAAGTCTCTGTGCTTATTATACATGTAGTTTGCTTTTTAAATTGTGTATTGTGCCCCTTGTTTGTTGCCTATAGAACCATACCCGTCAACATTTCTCATATGACAATAGGGACCTTCTATTTAATACTACTACTACTACTAATAATAATAATAATTTATACTGCGCCCATTGGACTGGGTGGCTTCCAACATATATAAAAACATAATCAGACATCAAATATTTAAAAAACTTCCCTACACAGGGCTGCCTTCAGATGTCATCTCAAGGTTGTATAGTTACTTATCTCCTTGGCTCGGGGGTTGCATAACTCCATACCCTCCAACGTTTCTCTGATGAAAATAGGGATGTCCTAAGGGAAAGTGGGACATTCTGGGAACAAATCAGAAACTGGGACGGGTTCTGTAATTCCAGGGCTGTCCCTGGAAAATAGGGACACTTGGAGATCTGTAGCAACTCCCCGGTTTTCACATGGAAAAACTGTTTTGGCATGATGGAACATTCACCAACATTCCTTGAAGTTCTCAGAATGAAATGCCACCACTGGAATGCTGATAAACATTCCAATGATAGAAGCGAAAGGTTTATTTCGATTGGGAAACCACTTTGAGTGCTATCTGCCTTGGCATCTTTTTTGTGACTTGAATAACTGCTGTCCTCCATCTTAGCAATTACATTGGATTCTTGGTTACATCTCGTGGTTAGTGAGGAGATAGTTTAACTATGGACACTGGATTGAATGGCCTTGGCTTACCTTAGGATGGTGTAGCAGCAAAAAGGGGAGAATCAAATCAGCAATGTCAAGTGTTAATTGGAATGCTGAATGGTGTAGCAGATATAGCGTCATTCTCTGCCAGCATGAATGGAGATGTTCCTCTATAACAGGGGTCGGCAAGGTTTACCTCACCTGGGCCAGTTCACTCCCATGGAGATCGCTCTGTGGGCTGGATCGCATCTGTGCAGATGCAATTTCAGGCATCTGCGTCTGCTCAGACGCAATTTCCGGTGCTGTGGAAGCGAGTTCCCACTCCATGCTGTGCTAGTTTAGTGCAGCATGCAAGGACTCGCCGTGCGGGTGGCTTGGTTCGGGGGCGGCTCATGGGCCATTTAAATGACCCCCGTGGGCTGCTTGTGACCCATGTGCTACAGGTTGCCGACCCCTGCTCTATAACATACTCAATAGGAATGTTGGGCCAGATGGTTGGCCACATAATTACTAGTTTTCACATTGGCAAACCCCTAACAAGCTTGCAAGGAACTCACAGAATGCATTTGGAACAACTGAATTAATGTTGGATATGCTATGCAGGGACGTGGGTGGCGCTGTGGGTTAAACCACAGAGCCTAGGACTTACCGATCAGAAGGTTGGTGGTTCGAATCCCCGCGACGGGGTGAGCTCCCATTGCTTGGTCCCTGCTCCTGCCAACTTAGCAGTTCGAAAGCACATCAAAGTGCAAGTAGATAAATAGGTACCGGCGGGAAGGTAAACGGCATTTCCGTGCGCTGCTCTGGTTCACCAGAAGCGGCTTAGTCATGCTGGCCACATGACCCGGAAGCTGTACGCCGGCTCCCTCGGCCAATAAAGCGAGATGAGCGCCGCAACCCCAGAGTCAGTCACGACTGGACCTAATGGTCAGGGGTCCCCTTTACCTTTACCTTATGCTATGCTGAGCCAAATTCTATGGTGCTCTGTATGTATGAGGGCAATGGGGAGTCTTTTTAGGTCATTGATGAAGCTAAGTGATGGATTTCAGATAGACTTAAAATCCAAGCACTTGAATAATTATTTTGGTAGCTTGTTATAAAACTTCCCAGTACAGATTTTTGGCTGGGCATGGGGCAAGGGGAAGACAGCATATTTAATAGGATGAAATCATATGCCATATAAATAAATATAAATGCATATCACTCATTTGCTGACAAGCATCTGTAGATGACATTTTACCAATTTTGCAAGAGGCTCCTTGTAAGTAACTGTTAGCTGAAAATCAGGTATTTATGCAATTATGATAATTATATCTGTGCATCTGCTGTGGTATGCTTGTAATTATTTCATTAAAACGGCAATTATAATTGTAGGTGATAATGATGTATTTGGAGCACATTACAAAAATCCTTATAAACTGGCAGAGGCGAACTTGGTGCAGCTCTAAAGCCCTGTACATTATTTTAATGGAAATGTCAGGAATTATTAGCACAGACTATGAACTGCCTTCAAAAATTATATGAAACTCGTAAAGCTTATTTTTATCCCCCCTGCCAAAAACATAAACTCCAGGCTAACATTTCAGAAGTCATTTTAGGAAGGGGAAAAAAGGATGAACAGTAAATGGAATAAATAATTGGCCACCTACCTCTTGCACACTTTGGTCCAATTCAGACACAAGAAACCATGGTTTGCACTGTGTGCACAGGGAGGCATGAACCTTGGGCTCACATGTTCCCTCATTACAGGACCCCTTCATAGTGCATTAAAGGTAAAGGGACGCCTGACCATTAGGTCCAGTCGTGGCCGACTCTGGGGTTGCAGCGCTCATCTCACTTTACTGGCCGAGGGAGCTGGCGTACAGCTTCTGGGTCATGTGGCCAGCATGACTAAGCCGCTTCTGGCGAACCAGAGCAGCGCACGGAAACACCGTTTACCTTTCTGCCAGAGCGGTACCTATTTATCTACTTGCACTGCATGCTTTCGAACTGCTAGGTTGGCAGGAACAGGGACCGAGCAACGGGAGTTCACCCCGTCGCGGGGATTCAAACTACCGACCTTCTGATCGGTAAGTCCTAGGCTCTGTGGTTTAACCCACAGCGCCACCTGCATCCCCCTCATAGTACATTAGAAGCTTTCAATTGTGGTTAGAAACAAACCACAGTTTACAGTTTTACTCTAACAGGGTTGCTGAAGTAATGCCCTCTAGATGTAGCTGGAATACAGCTCCCTTCATCTTTGAGAATTGGCCATGGTGGCTGGGACTGATAAGCAGTCCAACAACATCAGGAGAGTACCGTGTTGGCTACCCCAGTACAAACCATAACTTTTTCTCAAACCAGAACCAAACCGTGGGTTTTCATTATGTTTGCATTAGGAACTTGCTTGCCTGTTGCAAGTGAACTTGCTGGTGAACTTCTCCAAGCTCAGGGCCAGAAACAATCTTCAGCAATACAGGCTCAGTCATATATCCCTCAAAAGAGGGTGAAGAACATTAGAAGCCCATGGATTCTTCTCCAGCTTGGATTTTATTCTGAGCTGGAGAAGACTTCCTACCACTGGCTCACCCTCAGAAAACTGGGACTGAAGAGGGGGCAGAGAGACAGTCCATCATCACAGGGGAGCCTATTTGCACAAAAATTTTCCATGGTGCAGGAGGTGAGTTTTTGCTTCTTACAGTTTTCTGGAGGGGAAGCTGTTCAAAGCAGCCAACTAGTGAGCCACAGACAAATGGCTCTCTTGCTTTGCTGGGGGCTGGTTCAGCAAAGAACCGAGTTATTATCAATATTGAAGTCAAGATGCTTGGCTCATTTCTAGTTGAATCTGTGAGCCAAGTGGAGTACATCCATCTCTATTTGTGGCAACCTTTAAATAGCTTCTGCCATTTTGGAAATGATGTATTTTGCACAACGACCTCTTCCAGATCCAAATGCAGCCCAGAAGCTTGTCGCTTTGCTTGTGCTTTACACCTCCCTGTTTCTTTGCAATCCCAGGCAGGCAGCAAAACCAGAGGTTTGCTGAATCCTTGGATGGCCACCATACAAAATCAGTAGACTGTGTTTGATTTGGATGGGCCACAAATTGTTCAGCCCTAATATAGGAGAGACAGCCCCTTACTGGCTAAAACTTTCAGCTCCACTTAACAAAGGATGATATTCCTATGCACATACCACTTTCATGTAGGAAAAATGCACTTACATGCAGGAAAGTAACTTGATATGATATTGCTAATATTTAGAGTGGCTGCTTGCACTGCTCCCCCCAAAAGAAAGAATCCTGTGACCAAAATTGAAAAAGAGTATAAAATAACACAAATCTGCAAAAAAAGGCATGCACTAATTTAAATGTAGCAGTAGCTAATGAAATTTCAACAGATATTCTGTACATCTTACCATAGTGGGAATAACTTAACTCCCTTGTTTTCAGTGGGTCCACTCTCAGTAAGACTTACCTGGATATCACAAGGTCTCAGCCATGGCCAAGACAGAATTCAAACCCAGGTCTCCATTTTCTCTAGTTCAGCATTTGATGCAACCACCCCCAAGCACTGCATTCTGATTATAGACTCAACACCCCATACTTTTCACCCGTAAGAATGCTGACTTGTGCTGGGGTGTTGTCTAATTTCCCACCTTGACAACCACAGGTGTGGAAGAACTCATAGAGGTGGGGAAATTGACAAACATGATGGAATCACAACACTGGAAAGGATTCCTACAAGGGCAAAATAATGTAAGATGGGGCAACATTTTGGGTTGCTTTCCCATGTTGGTGGTTATGGGGAATCCTGCCCTCAGCTAAACCAGTTTCACACAGTACTTATAATATTATAAAAATATATATTCTTATGGAAGAAATATAAACAAGCAAGCTACTGCACTGCCATAAGTGTTCCTGCCCATGCTCCCACCCCAAATGTATATTTTATTGATTTTCCTTAGCTCAGGTTAAGACTGAAGTGACAAAGTGTTTCAATTTCCAGAGTTGCCCTGGAGGACTGAGACAATTTACAATCATTTCTGCAGTAAAATTGCTACCTCGTGATATTGACCAACGCAATTGCATGTAGCCTTGGTGAGCAAATATGAGAGTATAAATATTTGCCTTTCTATTTGTTTTTTAAATGAAATGTATTACCTTATTAATGTCATTGTCAAGCCTTATTTCAACTCTGCTGGATGAAAAAGGTGATTTGGAAGTACCGCTTTCTTGCTAATTTGTTTATGTGTTAAGGATGGGATCTATCAATGGCTAGACAGCTGCTCCCTCCATTGCCTGCCAGCCACCAATGTAGGCATTTGATTCTCGTCAGGTTCTCGGCTTGCCTGGGAGAGGGATGGTACAGTTGATCCAGACCAGGGATGGGGAACCTGTGCTCCTCCTTGTGCTGGTGCCTGCTCAACATTTCTCCTGTGTTTTTGGACTGTTCTCCATCAATTAATGAGGAAAGAAATTGCACTGAAAACATTAAAAAGGGAAGAGAAAATACCAGATAAATTCTCATGGGTCGAGATGGCAGAAAAATTAAATTCACTCCACATTTAAAGATGAATCTGCCTAATTCACAGTTTCTAAAAATGACACACGAATCAAAACGTAACTGTCCTTTGAAATTTGCCAATCCCTGAAATTTGCAATGTGGTTCTCCGACCAAGTAATATGAGCAGGAATCCATGTGTATATAAAAATATGTATATAAAAGTGTATATAAAAATGAGGATATGGGTGAAAATAACATTGAGATGCATTCTCTTGAGAAAAACTGCTCCGCAAAGATGCATACAATAGGCAAAATTGCAAGTTTATTAAGTGAAATTTGCAGATGAATTTTTGCAGGGGCTTTTTTAAAGAAATCATAAATACGCAGAAATGTGGTGAACTGATCTTATGACTGGAAAGAGCAAGGAACCAAAAGAAACCCAAATGGAGAGATTAACCCATTCCTAGTGCAAGTTTATTTTTTAATCTTCTAATATTACTCAACGGTGGCTGACTGGTGTACATGATGAGAGTTGGCAGATGATTTCAATCCTACCACCCCATCAATCTAGTCCTCAGGACAGAATGTAAATCTGCGGCTTAATCTGCAGATCTACAAACCTTTCCAAGGGATCATTCAACCATGGTACGTAGGAGGTATGACAAGGACTGTGCCGTATTTCCCCCCTTGCTTTTAACAGTGTTAAGCGAGCAGCTTCAAAATATGGTGCCTTTGCTTGGCAGGGTGCAAATGCTTTAAAAAGGGCTGCAGGGAGCCACCCTCTGTTGCTTCCTGTGCAACTCTATGCACAAAGGGTCATTTTACATACAAGAAAGCGGCTGCCCCTCTTGAGAGAATAACAGCACAAGCCTGGGTATAAGAATGCATGGATGTGGAATATGTTTGCAGCCTGCAGGTGCAAGCCTAAAACGTGTTTGTGGGTTCAGACCCAGAAACCTCCCCCTTAAACAAATTCACACTTGACTCAAATTTTGGTTTTGGTTTTTGGCAGAATTTAGGCCACAACTTTATTGATTACAGAAAGTGACTGGTTGCATAGGCTCTGGTTCGACTAGTTCCCTGCCATGCAGGTAGCGCTGACCCAGGGTTCCAGCATAGGTCAGCCAAGGGTGAACACCTGGGTAGACAAAAAGCCAGGAACAGGCTATCCCCGCCACCCAAATGTCCCCCTGGACTCAGGCACGGGCACAGCCCCCTCTCAGGGGTTGACCAAACCATCGAGTCCCTGGATTCCTTTAACGGAATACCCTTCACATAGGGATGGTGAGAGCGTTCTCCCATTCCTATCACCTGAACCAGAGCCTATCCGCAACCTTACAAGTTGTGACGATTTGCTACGTGACAGGTGAAACCCAAATGGCAACAGCCAATCAGCCAAGTGGGGAAAATTCCTGCCGTGCCCCTGTTCCAACGACACACGACGGCACAGCAAGGTCAATTGCAAAGCCCTAAAAGTAGGGAAAGGTGGGCAGGTGTTCCGAATGCACGTGCCGAAAGAGGAAGCTCTGGGTCATGTGCATGGGCATAAATAGGTCCCTCGAACCATTTGGACTGCGTCCCATTGGCCAGATTGCACCCAGCTATGAGGGACCTACCAATCGGGTACTGTGACTGTCCAATATACCCACCCACAACACAGGATGTTGGTTTTCCAGGCCTCACTGCAATACGTGCCCCCTTTAAGGGAGGACCCAATTTACAGGGAAGTAACACTCAGTAGAGGGTGGCAAGGTGCGACAGCGATGCACACCTGACCTCCAGCTGGTTGCATCAATGCTTCTCAGCAAGGGATGCAGGAAGGAGGAGTGAGACTGTGGGAGCATCAAATTGTCTCCACCAGTACATGTGCACTGCACCAACCTTGCCACCACCTCACCTCCCTCTCTACTTCCTGGGAAGCAGCAGCGATCAGAGTTCAGGTGAGTCCCATTGCCCACCATGCCATTCCACTATTGGCAACGCCCATTAAGTTTGCTCTTCTTTAACTCTGGGCAAACCTTAGGATTGGGCTGTGTCTGCAAACGCATTACAAATGCGAAATAATATCTATGGAACATTTCTGGTGCATTGACTGTCCTAAGAGGGTGCACTTGAAAATTGCAGGGATGGTTTTGTATGCGCTCCCTGATAGCCTTTAAAAAAGGAAAGCAGATAAATAACACCAGGAAGGCAAAATGAGAGCCACATGACAAGACCACACTCAGGTCTGTGAGGGTTCCTTGCTGCCTTAGAGTGTATTATTAAATCACTTTGGCATCCTGAGTTGCCAGTAGTGTTAGTGCAAGCATCCAAAAATAACCAATGAATTGCTTTCCTCAAAACTCCAGAGAGATGGGATGTCTGCCAAGGAAGCATGATAAAACAAAGGACCATAAATAAATTAAAGTCACTAACCTACTGTAAATGTTTTCACTGCATTTGCTTGTTCCTCTCTTACGGTTTTAGCTTCCTGGTCCAACCCGACAGGCTTTGTGGTGTTTTTAATCTTGCTTCTTTTCTGTTTATCTGCATTTCCATGCCGTTTTTCTTTCAACACATGGATAAGTCCTCCTCACAGTTACTTGGGTTTTAACCAGAGAATAGTAGATAGGATAGTCGATGGTCATGGAAATCTACTCCTCTCCCAAGCTTTCTGGCACCTTAGAGCCGGGACGGACGTTGTTGTTGTTGTTGTTGCTACACAGCTATGAGTGGTTGCCAAATAATAATAATAATAAGATTATTATCATCATCTTCATCATCATCATCATGATCATCATCAATATGCCGCCCATCTGATTGGGTTGCCCCAGTCACACTGACTGGCTTCCAACAATTATGAAACCACAGTAAAACATCAAACATTTAAAACTTCCCTATACAGGGCTGCCTTCAGTTGTCTTCTAAAAGCCAGATAGTTGTTTATTTCTTTGGCATCTGGCAGGAGGGCGTTCCGCAGGGCAGGTGCCACTACCAAGAAGGCCCTCTGAGTGAAGCAGAGCAGTAGTGGTGTTGGAGGGGAGAGCTGTGAGTCCCATGTGGCCTCTCTGCTTGTTGACCTCTGGTGCAGTGGTAGACGCTGGCCACATTTCATAGCATATGTTTAAAGCATTATGCCCCTTTAAACAGTCATGGCTTCCCCCAAAGAATCATGGGTTCTGTAGTTTGTTGAGAGTACCGAGTTGTTAGGAGAACCCTTATTCCCTTCACAGAGCTCCAATTTCCAGAGCAGTTTAATAATTTCCAAGCTCACCCAGGCTGGATCTAGACAGATCAAAGAAGAGTTTTGGTTAAATGCATTGCAAACTTTGTATGAGAGATCCGGTTGGCAAAAATGGAACTCCACAGCACCATCTGGTGTCACAGTGTTAAAATGCATAAACAACGCATATAAAACCCTTTTTCTTCCTTTCTTCCAATGTAGCCGAGTCCCCAGTGAGCTTCATGGCACCGGGGCGGCGGTGGCGGAGGGGGGGGGGGTGGATGATGAATAGTACATGCAACTCTGCTCCTTTTGTCCATGCAATTATAATCGGCTAGAGGAGACACCTGAATTGGAAAAGTTACATGCACTCAGGGTTCAGGTACCTTTCCATGGAACTTTAGAAGTTTGAAATGCAAGTCGAAGTGTAAATGCCCCTCATCTCAAGTGCACATTTACACAAATACATACACCTGTATACGCCTCGCGGTGCTGAGTCTGCCACTTCACACATTACAGAACGCAAGATATATTTTCAACTCTTGGTTATAGAACAGTTATGCTCTCCTATGACAAACCTCCTCTTTGCTTTCAAATCACAGAAGAGGGCTATGGCAGAATAAATGAGCACAGCCAATGGGTGGAGACCCTTAAACAACCATATATATTTATGGTATATATATATATATATATATATATATATATATATATATATGAATGAGTGTTAGCAGCACATCCCTGGGAAGTTGGTGTGCTGGGCATGCAGTTGCCCTGCCGTGATAGCATTTAACAGCAGTTCAGAGAAAAGTGCTGATCAGATTAGGACCAGGCTCCAGCTGCCTCTGGTACTTGACTCTGTATGAGTTCCATGCTTCTTCTTTTTTTTAAAAAAAAGCTGTAATGTTTCAATTTGACAAACTGGACAAGGCTGAAGAAAGTTCAGATAAACAACAGGGATCAGAAAGAACTGGATTTGCTTTGCCTAAACGGCCTCAGCCCAGTATACCTGAAGAAGTGTCTCCATCCCCACTGTTCAGCCCAGACACTGAGGTCCAGTGCCGAGGGCCTTCTGGCAGTTCCCTCGCTGTTAGAAGTGAGGTTACAGGGAACCAGGCAGAGGGCCTTCTCGGTAGTGGCCCTGTGGAACGCCCTCCCAGCAGATGTCAAGGCAATAAACAACTATTTTACTTTTAAAAGACAAGTGAAGGTGGCCCTGTTTAGGGAAGTTTTTAATGTCTGATGCTGTATTGTTTTTTATATTCAGTTGGAAGCCGCCCAGAGTGGCTGGGGAAACCCAGCCAGATGGGCAGAGTAAATAAATTATTATTATTATTATTATTATTATTATTATTATTATTACTACTACTACTACTACTTTATGGACAGGGCTGGGGCAAGACAAGGCAAAGGGCAAGATGGCGCCTCTTATGTACAGAAGCTGGGCAGATTGGCAATTGATTCTTGTTGAGTGTCATGAACTGGCAGGACAACAAGGAGGAAGAAGAGGTTCCAGACGAGGGGTGTAGCGGGGACTGGGACACTCCGGGGCTGGGGAAGGAGAGGTTG
Source organism: Podarcis pityusensis (assembly GCF_964106645.2). NCBI lineage: Eukaryota > Metazoa > Chordata > Lepidosauria > Squamata > Lacertidae > Podarcis > Podarcis pityusensis. The sequence continues at coordinate 13,469,851 of NC_138032.1, read as the reverse complement.
TTGTAGGAAGTACTTAATGGGTGATGGAGCATGGTGAGGCGATGGGGGTCAGTGCACAGGGAGCCGTGCCTCCACAATTATGGCTGGCTCTGAGGCAAAGGGAGAAGTAGGTAGTGCTCTCCAGCAGGCAAGGGCCCTCAGCCCAGCTTCCTAGCTGGCCAGGTGGGGCTCACTTGCTCTGGGAGAAGGTGTGTGATTCCCCAGCTGCAGTAGGCATGGAGCAGGTGAGGGTAACATGCTTCATCAGGCCAAGATGCTGCAATCATCATGCATAGTATAAAAGGGCGGCAGAGGTGAGGGCCTGTGTCTGTTCAACTGCCCATGTTGATGGATCTTAGCTTGGATGCTGCAAGATCTGGATGCTGCAAGATGTGGACATGTAGGTGAGTGCAGGACTTGACATACTGATTTGCCACCAGGTAGTTCAGGGGTTCAGGACACTGAGGGCAGCAGCCTAGGCTAGGATCTTATACAGAGGGGAATAACCAGGCAGGGGGACGGCTGCTGGTTATTGGGGCCCATAGGTTCAAATACTGTCATCCGTGCTGCTTAACATCTATATGAAGCTAGTCACTGGGAGATTTGGAGCAAAGTCTCACTGATTTGTTGACAACACCTAGCACTATTTCCCTGTTCCATCTGCATTAGGAGTGGCTTTGCAGGTTTGCTTCTGGAGGTGATAATGGGCTGGATGTGGGCTAGTAAATTGAAGCTGAATCCATAGAAGGTAGAGGCACTGTAGATGGGCAGTCTCTGTGTCTGGAGCCCTATCAATCTTGAAGGTGCAGGAAGATGTTCCTTGGTGGATACTCCTTGAACCAGCCCCATCACTTGAGACTCAGGTGGCCTTGGTGGCTAGGAGTGCCAATAGGCAGCTTCAACAGATGCCTCAGCTATTCCTGGGTAGGGACAGCCTGCAATGGTCGCTCATGTTCTGGCCAGCTCCGGGTTGGACTACTGTAATGAGGTCTATGTGGGGCTGCCCTTGAAGACAGCTCACAAATTATAACCAGTCTAAAATGTGGCAGACAGGGTGCAAATGGAAGCAGCAGGCTGATCTCCTGTAACTCCCTATTTAAAGACAACGTCATTGGTTGCCTGCTGTTTTCCAGGCATTTAAACCCGGAGCAGCCTGGTTTCCTAATACCCAAGAAAGCCTCTCTTGTACCAGCCTGCCCATATATTAAGATCAGTGGATGAAGCTCAACTGGTCATCCCTGCGTAGAATAAAGTGCACTAGGGGCTGTTCAAACATTTTTTCAGTGACAGTTTCATGTCTGAAGAGCATCTCTTCCAGCAGGCTTTTGAATGAGGGAAACCATGGTTTGCTAAAACTTATGAATAGTTCAATGCTGCTGTTCAATGAATAGTTCAATGAATAGTTCAATGAATAGTTCAATCATGAGTTGTATGGAAATAACTGTTTTAAATCTTGTGTGCCAAGCTGGCTACTCTGTTGTGGCAAAGGGCAGTGTTTGAATTTCTCAATAGTTACCTCAGGCTGCTTTTGGCATGAACATTAGATTGTCAAGTCGTTGGGAGAAAAATTGAAATGGAGAAGCCTCCTTTGGATTTGGCATAGAGCAGATTTTGCTGTCTACAGATTTCTGAGCATACCTAGGCATGTCTTTGCCCCGAAAGATGTTGGGGAAGGAGGAGGACAGTTGTATTTTATTTTATTTTACACAAAGTCCAATGGCTTGATGAGACAGCTTTCTACATTCATAAATGCTACCAATAAATAAAAATAAATGCTACCCATGCAAGAGAACTTTCTACTGAAGCTGATAACACCCTGCTGCTATCTTTTTTTATAAAGCAACAAATGTCCGCTGTACATGTGCTATATGAAACGGTTTCTATGGAAATGTCCTGAGCTCAATCAGTCTTGAACAGGAGGATATTTTGAAGAATAATTAGCTTGAGCTTTTTAAAAAAAAAAATCCATGGGGATGACACAAGAAAGTTGGGGTGCATTTCAGCCGAATGTGTTCCGAAAGAGATAACACTTCACATTGTATCCAACTTTGTGACGGGGAGTTTCCTTTTCATTTATTTCTTACAAACATGCTTCACCACCACCCCCTCCACCCCAGCAATTGCTTGTTCTTTTTCTCCTCAAAGCAAGATGAAATTTGCATTTACTTGAGGTTGGGATTTGTGATGTACTAGAATGTCACAAATTTGATGGGTGTAGAAGGGGAAAAAAAGTGGACTGGTCCAATTTGTCTTGTGTACGTAGGCATTTATTCAGAAGCACCAAGGCTACAGGAGCCCCCTCTCTCCTTTTGTGTGCCATCACTCCTAACATACTTAACCCATTTATGCCAGAATCACCTGTTTGTCAGGACTTGCAAAATGCTGTGCACAGAGCTATGTACCACATATCTTCTAACTGTCCCTATTTTCCTGGGACATTCCTGGAATTACAGAAGCCACCCTATCTTCTGATTTGATCCTGGAATGTCCCAGGGATGAGCTGGCTCTAGCACTTACAGTGCTAAGCTCATCCCTCGGACATTTGGTTCTAAGACAGGCATAGGCAAACTCGGCCCTCCAGATGTTTTGGGACTACAACTCCCATCATCCCTAGTTAACAGGACTAGTGGTCAGGGTTGATGGGATATGTATTCTCAAAACATCGGGGGGGGCGAGTTTGCCTATGCCTGTTCTAAGATGTGTGTCTTTGGGGGTATTTCCCCCCAAGGGCTACATTTACTTCTGGGTTGGCCACATGCCAGTGCTGGGCGGGGCAAGAGGCAAAAGTGGGCGGAGCAATTGATGCAAATTTTACCTTTGTGTGTGTTTGACACACACTCGCACGCCCCTCTCTGTCCTCCATTCCAAGAAGCAGGAGGAATTGCCAGAGTTTAAGGACACATTTCAGCCTTAACAAATAAACTCAAAGAAGATGCAAAGCTGGTCGGTGGTGTGCCTGGGAAGGGAGTGCGGGAAGAGTCCCAAAGGCTTCAGGGGCTGAATTTGGAGCTTGCAGTTGACAACATTGCAACTGGCTTTGTTCTGCAGCAATTAGTAGTCATCTGCATTTATCTTTGAGCCCCCAAAATTGCCGAGCACCTTCTAATTGCTGTCACTCAGGCCACAGCTGCAGGAGCCTAGTGAAATGTTGCCAACTCTTTTTTCCTGCGAAGGCTCCCATGCATTTAATAGCTGTCACCAACAGCCTGTTTTAAAAGCACATCTTTTCCCATCGTTGTGGCTTCTTGCTGGGACAAGCCGCGCTGGTTGAATTTCTGCCTAAAATGCAACTCTTTACAGGATCCCTACCAGAAAAGAAAAATGCTGGGGCAAAAGAGGTGGGCAACATACTCAAACACTTGCATTGATATATATATTTTTCCTGCCCGTTCCCACTGGTCATGCCATGAGAATGCTCCTGAAAATAGGCCCTTGGCACCAAATAAATACGTTTGGGATTGAAGTGATTACCTCAGTGGAAAGTTGACTCATGCCTAGACATATATTTATGTTCTTGTGTTGAGTACATCAGTAAACACACTTTAATCCCAGTAATCTAAGCTCTTTAGAAAACAGGAAAATTGTCCAAAATTGCAGGACTTCAGTGCTGCGAGCATCTGGTCGTGTACCACATTTGCATATAGAGCAACGAAATGCACAACACAAGTTCAAACTCATTTGGCCTCGGGCACAAACAGGGTTGGTGCTTTAATGCTGACATCACTTATCAGAACACTTAGCAGCCGATCAGCAGAGTTGGCATCTCACAGCTGATCTGCGCTATTGGTGCTTATAGGACCGTTTAGTATGGTAGCTGCACCACATCCATCCTTCACTTGATTGAAACCTAACAGCTGTTAAAGAGCAAAAAACACACACAAAGGGTTATCTTGTGCCTCTGGGTATCCTTAAACAGGGTGATATGTGATGTTTGGATAATAATGTGCAAAATAGCTAAGCCATAGTTTGCTGATTTGTTTTGGTTTGTCTCAGGTTTTATCTTACCCTCTCCCGGAGGTTCACAGTAGCTATATAGTAATTTTCATTTACTATTTGTTTAGTTCCGCCAGTGTGTACAAGACAGGACCGGAACTGTACTCACCAGATGTCTTACAGACCCAGCCTAAGGGCTCTCCTAATGAGAGCTGCTACAGACAGTGTTTCAGGGAGGGTTGCAGCTTAGTGCTAGAGCACCAACTTTGCATGCATCCCCTCCAGGGCAGCTGTCTACCAGCTCTATCTGGTGCACCCTACCTGCCTGCAGACTGTCTCACCAGAGTGATGCATGCTCTGGTTATCTCTCTTGGACTACTGTAATGCACTCTACGTGGGGCTATCTTTGAGAGTGACCCAGAAACTACAATTAATCAAGAATGCGGCAGCTGGACTGGTGACTGGGAGGGGCCGCTGAGACCGCATAACACCGGTCTTGAAAGACCTACATTGGCTCCCAGTACATTCCCGAGCACAATTCAAAGTGTTGGTGCTGACCTTTAAAGTCCTAAACAACCTCGGCCCAGTATATCCGAAGGAGCATCTCCACCCCCATTGTTCAGTCCAGACACTGGGGTCCAGCTCTGAGGGCCTTCTGGTGGTTCCCTCACTGTGAGAAATGAGGCTACAGGGAACCAGGCAGAGGGTCTTCTCGGCAGTGGCGCCCGCCCTGTGGAACGGCCTCCCATCAGATGTCAAAGAAATAAACAAGTATCGGGCTTTTAGAAAACAGCTGAAGGCAGTCCTGTTTAGGGAAGCTTTTAATGTCTGATGTTTTATTGTGTTTTTAATATCCTGTTGGTAGCCGCCCAGAGTGGCTGGGGATACCCAGCCAGATTGGTGCGGTATGTATGTATGTATGTATAAATAAATAAATAAATAATGAATACATACTTCTGTGGTTTTCAGCAACTGGTGTTCAGGAGCATTGCTGCCTCCAACTGTGGAGGTAGAGCACGACCATCATAGCTAGTAGCCATTGATAGCTGTCAATAACATCTCTAATCAGAGTGACTCTTACTTAGGAAGGCTGGAGCTACTTTGGATCCAGAACTTGGAGGTGATGCTAGATGGACCAATGTTGTTGTTGCCCCACCCACTATGAGTGGCTTCCAACGTAGTAGAACATTACACATGAAAAAGCTTCCCTATACAGGGCTGCCTTCAGATGTCTTCTAAAGGATATACTCATCTCCTTGACATCTGATGGGAGGGTGGGCCCTTTGTCTGGCTCCACTTCTCGCAGTGAGGAAACCACCAGAAGGCCCTTGGTGCTGGATCTCAGTGTCTGGGCTGAACAGAGTGTAAGACATCTATTAAGATAGCAGTCATAGATTTATCAGATGCAGAACAAGCTAGGCTCAGTGGCAGAGCACAAATGGTGCATACAGATGACCCCAGGTTCAATCCTGGCACATGTAGTTATAAGATCAGGCACCAGGTACCTTTGCCTGAGAGCATGATGATCCACTGCTACTTAGTTTACAAGGCGATGCGGGTGGCGCTGTGGTCTAAACCACTGAGCCTCTTGGGCTTGCCGATCGTAAGGTCAGTGGTTTGAATCCCTGTGATGGGGTGAACTCCCGTTTCTCTGTCTCTGCTTCTGCCAACCTAGCCATTCGAAAGCATGCCACTGCAAGTAGATAAATAGGTACCACTGTGGCAGGAAGGTAAACAGCGTTTCTGTGCGCTCTGGCTTCCATCAAGGTGTCCCATTGTGCCAGAAGCGGTTTAATCATGCTGGCCACATGACCTGGAAAGCTGTCTGTGGACAAACACCGGATCCCTGGGCCTGAAGCGAGATGAACGTCACACCCCATAGTCGCCTTTGACTGGACTTAACCATCCAGGGGTCCTTTACCTTTACCTTCCCTTAGTTTAGACAGTACTGGATTTAGGGGTCTTGTCCAGCCACTCTGTTGCCCTAGCTGACTGTTCATTCAAAGACCTGTCCTGCATGTATCCATTCCTGTTCACTGGCTGGTAACACAGTGAAAGCACAAGATAAAAAAATTCCTTCCAGTAGCACCTTAGAGACCAACTATGTTTGTTATTGGTATGAGCTTTCGTGTGCATGCACACTTCTTCAGATGTACTGTGGGTGATGGGGAGGGTGAGATAACAGCGGTGGAATAGCAGGGAAGGTGAGGCTAGAATGTGCAGTCCTCCAGATCTTGCTGGACTCTAGCTTCCTTGCTGACTGGAGCTGATTGGAGTTGGAGTCCAAGAAGATGAGGAGGGCTGCTGGTTCCCCATCCCTGCTTCCCACTCTTGTTGGATGTTGGATTTTTGAGTGAGCTCCATTTAGCTCAGCGGGACTTCATTTTGAGTTGACATGTGCAGCGTCATTGAAAGCGTTCCAAGCCAAGTCTGCACCTGTCTGAATTCCACTTAGGCACCATGTTATGATTCATGCCTGTCACTCACTCAGTTTTAAAAAAGAGAGAGAGAAATGAATTTCTTTCTTTTTCCTCAGAGCCACCCTGAAAGCTCATCTCATCCCAGGTAGCAATGTAATATCCATTAAAAATTTAGATGCCATAGAAATCTGTTTTTCCTCCTCTTACACATGACTGGATGATATAATCTGCAGGTTCGTACAGCTTTTAGGACACTGTAATATTGCCCATACGTAATTTTTAGTAATATTTGCAACCTTTTCCTGGCTCTCCCCATTCTAATGTTCAGCTTTCTATTCTGATCCTGAATTGACCTTACTGTGCTGTCATGTTGATGTAGCCTAAATTTCTGACGTGATCTCACTTTCCTTCACAGTAGAAGAGGAATGCATGCTTATTCCCATTGATAAAGGCATTAGAAACACAGCCACGGCGAAAGGAAAACCACTTGGTCTGCCTCAGGGGGGCAAAATTCTATTCTCTCTTTGGGGAGAAGATTCCCCCCTCCCAATAGTTCTTTAATGGCTTTTTTTCCAAAAAAAAATAAAAATTCTTTTGCAAACAAAATATATTTCGGACTTGAAAGTGGATGGAGCTTTGAGCTAATCTCTTACTGCAATCAGCAAACTACTGCCCAGCAGATGAGGTTCTTGCATACTTTCAGGATATATTCTTGCATATCATGGGCTGTACTAACCTGCCTCATCCTGATGCCCTCCAGGAATCTTGGGTGACAACTACCATCATCCCTGACCAATGGCTATGCTGGCTGGGCCTGATGGGATACCAGAGGCCAAAGGGCATCTGTGCTGCCTCTGTGCTGCACTGTGCACAGTGGTCTAAACCACTGAGCCTCTTGGGCTTGCCAATCAGAAGGTCAGCGGTTCGAATCCCCATGACAAAGGGAGCTCCTGGTGCTCTGTCCCAGCTCCTGCCAACCTGGCAGTTGAAAGCACGCCAGTGCAAGGAGATAAATAGGGACTGCTGTGGCGGGAAGGTAAACAGCATTTTCATGCACTCTGATTTCCATCACGGTGTTCTGTTGCACCAGAAACTGTTTAGTCATGCTGGCCACATGACCCAGAAAGCTGTCTGTGGACAAACGCTGGCTCCCTCGGTCTGAAAGCGAGATGAGTGTTGCACCCCATAGTCGCCTTTGACTGGACTTAACCATCCAGGGGTCCTTTGCCTTTTTTTTTTTTTACCTATGTGGTGGACACACAGTGTTGGGGACCAGCCAGAGCACTGAGTGCACACACACACACACACACACACACAGATACACACACCAGGATTATGTCAAAGTAGTTTCTGGGAGAATCAGAAAAAAATTAAGCCATTCAGGCAAGATTTTGAACAGCTGTATACAAATAGCCTCTCATAATAGTCCACCCTATTTGTAAGCATAGAAACTGGGGATGGAGGCTGAGAAATATATAATATCCTATTTTTTAATATATATTTTTGCTGCTGCTTTTTCTGTAAAATGTTGACAGCTTGGCTAGTATTTTGCATCCTCCCCAATGCCCCAGATTATTTCATTGTTCCAGGGTTTTGTGGGGCTGGTGACTATAAGCACCCCCCCCCCCAATATATTAACTATTCAGAGAAAAAGTGGTCTTTTTCAAGCATGGTAGGAAAAAGCAAAATCTTAGAAATCTCATCAGAAAAATACCTTCTGAGGAATTTCAGCTCAGTTCTAGCAGATATTATTTCCAGAGAGGGCAAAGCAAAGGAAACAGCAAGATGGGCAATAGATTCAAAGAACTGCTGCGTTGCTTTCCTCTCTATTGAAAGCTAGAAGTGGGGTAAGGTTGGTGGCAGAAAGCAGAGTTGGCCTGGTGCAAATACACTGACGCAGCCAATCTGTGGTTGCACCTTGCCATCTGCTCTCCATAATGACAGAAAAAGAGATACCACCCTACAAAGTGACTTTTATCCTGAAAAATGCTTATTCTTTGCATCTTGCTCCTAGCTTTAAACATTAGCTCTGTGTTTTCCTTTTTAGTAGTCGGCTCTGAATTTTTCAAACTGGGTGACACAAGGTTGCTTTGCTTTCAGAATTGTATTATTGGCATTGGGTTAAAGGAAGCAACAATCGGCCTTAAGAGTTCTCATCATCCACAATGAGTTTAGCCTAGTAGAAAGCGAAACCAAATAGGAGGGGGAAAAACACACAATGAGAACTGCAAATACTCACTTGGCTTGTAGCCAGTAAATAAATAGCTATTTGTAGGAGATAAACATGCCAAAGCACAATGCATGTTCTTCCCCTTTATGCAAAGCAAAAATAAAATAAAAAAAGAGCACTCCCTCTTGGCTAACGGTATCAAGTCATTGGCCGACTCCCTATTTTATATGTGGTTCAGCTCATGAGTTGATTGGCATATTGGAGAGTTACAGATATATCTGTGGGTGTATTGATCCCATCTGAGATTGTCACCAGTGCTCATTAAATGGTCTTTCGCTTTCATCTGCAGCTGGTGGTTGCTTTTGCTGCCCAGGAAAAAGATTTTCCTCTTCCATGCAATATTTACAAGATTAGGAAAAGCTGGCTCTGTGAACATTTCTGGCTTAAATGCACAAGTCTATCAAAAGCAACCTTTAGATTTAAATTGCTGTCCATCTCTGCTATTATTCAGAGGCATGTTGCTGTTGTATTTAAGTAAAAAAAGACAAAATAGGTCAGGTTTTGAAAAATACTCAGAAGGCAGTAGACCCTTTAGGCAGCTTAACAGGACAATCCTAGCCATGTCTCCTATAGGAGTCAGAGAGACTTACTCCCAGGTAAGGGTAGTTCAGATCATAGCCAAGTAAGCTACTATCTAGGTTGCTGATCCGCAAGAGGATGCGGAGGAGCAGATCTTGCCTGTCAGAGTCCACCAGGCTGCAGCATGCAACCAGCCAGTGGGAACAGCAAAAGGCACGTATGTCATCCAAGTAGGAAACAAGGTTCAAAGCAACAAATGAAGATCAAAGGAACTAGAGGCAGGTACATAATCAAAGCGAAACAGTTGCCTTCATCATACTACAAAAAGGAAAAACAGAGGGGATCAAATAGCTATTCCTTCTAACAGTTTGCTCAGATGAAGGATCCAAATCTTGGGCAGCACTATTTATAGCCAGCCAAAGGTGCTATTGGTTTCTCATATCACCAGGGCTATTAAGCAGCAGTACCCTTCTCTGGGTAGCGTTTCAGAGCAGCAAATATCATGCTAACTGCTTCTTTCACCAGACCCAAGTGGCTTGTTGTTGTTGTTGTTTAGTCATTTAGTCATGTCTGACTCTTCGTGACCCCATGGACCAGAGCACACCAGGCACTCCTGTCTTCCACTGCCTCCCTCAGTTTGGTCAAACTCATGCTGGTAGCTTTGAGAACAGTGTCCAACCATCTCGTCCTCTGTCGTCCCCTTCTCCTTGTGCCCTCCATCTTTCCCAGCATCAGGGTCTTTTCCAGGGAGTCTTCTCTTCTCATGAGGTGGCCAAAGTATTGGAGCCTCAGCTTCAGGATCTGTCCTTCCAGTGAGCACTCAGGGCTGATTTCCTTGAGAATGGATAGGTTTGATCTTCTTGCAGTCCATGGGACTCTGTCTCCTCCAGCACCATAACTCAAAAGCATCAATTCTACGGCGAACAGCCTTCTTTATGGTCCAGCTCTCATTTCCATACATCTGGGCAAGTCACTACTTGGACTACCAAGTGGCAGTCGTGTCCAATTCCCTGGCTTAATCCCTCCTACACTGCCCAGGCATTCTTGTTATTATGAAACCACCCCTGCAAGTGAAGGCAGTTGTTCCCCACCTGGGAGAACAGTTATGTGGACTTCTGGTTCTCTCACTATCCTCCTCCTCTTGTAGCATCTTGATTCAGATGGGGGACTAATCTATACTGGTCAATTTAAAAGGTTTTACATGTGTGTGACACCAGAGGGCACTGTAGAGCAATGTAAAATCGCATTGAGAGCTATATAATGTTTCTTTCTTTCTTTTTAAAGCGTTTTTACAAGTGGTATAGATCCAGCTGGGGTCTCTGCTATCACAATATCTAGTTTGGATTTATGCCACAATAACCGTACATTACTCCGAAGTAGGCCCACTGAATTAATTGGGGAGTCCTCCCCAATATGTACAGGATTGCAGCCTGAACTGGTTAGTCTTAAAGGTGCAGCACAGTGTGGTTAACAAGGGACACCTTTGGGAAAATATTATCTGCACCCACATCTTATTCATGTCTACATCAATTTTCCAGCATGTGGAATAAAATGCAGGGATATTAAGTGGACCTTGGAGTTTAGGGTCAAAATCACCACTCCCTCCTGAAACTCATTGCATGACCTTGGGGCAATCACTGCCTCTCAATCTAAGGAATCCAAATTGCAATGCAATAAAATGCAATATAAGAAATAGAAGAAGCAAATAAATATGCAGTTAAAAATCATACAGCATCTAGCACAGGTCATTACAATTGCTACAAGGGGCCTAGAAACCATTAACTGGTATGCCAAGACCCTCAGCAGTTTTCAGCTGATCCGTGGGAGTTTGGAAATCACTGCACTGTAAGATTACAAACAAAGGAACACAATTCTTTCAGTTTGATTTGGGTGCAGTTAGAGATTTGTGATTGCTGCTAAAAGTTTTTTCCATCATGCCATTATTATTATTATTTATTGAACTTATATACCACCCTATACCTGGAGGTCTCAGGGTGGTTCACATAAAAAGATCACAGTATATAAAATAAAAATTAAAGCAATAACCCAGCAATATCCCCCCCCAAGAGCCACATTTTAAAAGGGTATGAGATGTTGGTCAACCAAAGGCCTGGTTAAAAAGGAATGTTTTTGCCTGGTGCCTAAAGTTGTATAATGAAGGTGCCAGGTGAACTTCCCTGGGGAGAGCATTCCACGGATGGGGAGCCACTGCAGAGAAGGCCCGTTCTCATGCTGTAACCCTCTGGACCTCTTGAAGATGATCTCAGGGTCTCGGTAACAGCTCGTAAAGATGCAGAGACACTGGGCACCCTAAACCATTTAACTCCACAAGACCACTCCCTTCTGCTGACGTACACAGAGTGTGCTTCAAGCTGTTTGAAGGAAGCCGTTCGGACCATGCTCAACTAAACTGGTCTACTCAAAGCTGGCCCAGTTAATGTTAGATAAATTAGCTGGGCTGAGGGCAGGGAAGGGGAGGACTGCACAGCTAGACAATAATTTTATTTTTTTCTGGAGACAAATGGTGGAACCTCCTGGCCATAGCAAATCTTTTGGATTGGGATTCGCAGAGCGTTGCAGACAGCTAATTGGCCAGAGAACAGGAGATCAAGAGAAAAGTATCCAGCGTTCTTGACACATTGACATAGATTGTGGAAGCATTAGTGGGATAGGAAAGAGTGCTCTGAGATTTTGAGGGAAACTTAAAAACAAAATAAAAATTGCTGGCTATCTTGATTGGGCTGAGTTCTGGTTCCCCAGTTTCCACTTCCCCCATGTTGTTAATTGAGAGCTAGCAGCCTGCCTGTTTAAAGGCATTTAGCTGTATCTGTGGCAAGCGAGCTAGCAACAAACAAGCCTTAGGGACTATGCAGAAATGAAATACAGGTGCTGCTTTTAAGGGGACAATGCTGTAGCCTGCTGATATTATTTATTTACCTGCTGAGCCAGAAGCTTTTCTCTCTTGAAAGCCTAAAGAAGACTATTGATAGAACTCTGTGTACAACAGCTATACAAGCCTGAGAGGGAAATTGCTAAAGGCACCCATTTTGGTTTTATTGAATTACTCTTCTTTTTATACATTTTCTATTTTCTCCAGAGAGAGCACGCAACCCCCCCCCCACCCACCGCCACAAAACCCTGTTGTAGTTTTTTTCATTGTCCCTAATTCCTTGGAGCTTTTATTTTGGGTGAATGATAAATGCACAATTCCAAAGGTTGTATGTGGTCCACCTCTAATGATGGAGGCAATGCCTCTGAATACCAGCTGCTGGGAAATTGCAGGTGGCGAGAGCTCTGTTACGCTCATGTCCTGATTGCCACCTTCCCAGATGCCCACCACTGTAAGAACAGGAGTCTGGACTAGACAGGCCTTTGGCTTGATCCACCAGGGCTTTTACTGGGTTCTTACCTTGTACAGGAAATAACTGTATTGTAGGCAGCACCATAGCTCAGAGGTCTGCATATGCACACAGAAGGCTTTAGGTCTAGTCTCCACTTAAAAGAGATCAGATATGTTGTTGTCATTTAGTCGTGTCCTACTCTTCGTGACCCCAAGGACCAGAGCACGCCAGGCAATCCTGTCTTCCACTGCCACCCGCAGTTTGGTCAGACTCATTCTGGTAGCTTCGAGAACACTGTCCAACCATCTCGTCCTCTGTCATCCCCTTCTCCTTGTGCCCTCAATCCTTCCCAACATCAGGGTCTTTTCCAGGGAGTCTTCTCTTCTCATGAGGTGGCCAAAGTATTGGAGCCTCAGCTTCACAATCTGTCTTTCCAGTGAGCACTCAGGGCTGATTTCCTTCAGAATGGATAGGTTTGATCTTCTTGGAGTCCATGGGACTCTCAAGAGTCTCCTCCAGCACCATAATTCAAAAGCATCAATTCTTCGGCGGTCAGCCTTCTTTATGGTCCAGCTCTCACTTCAACCCCATAGCTCAGAGGTACTGCATATGCTATGTATGCAGAAGGCTTTAGGTCTAGTCTCCCCTTAAAAGAGATCATTAGCAAGTAATGGTCAAGAAGATCATTGGGAGGAGCATAGAAAGAGGACGATGTCCTCTAAAGGCGGTTTAGCAAACTGAAGGGCATCGTCCTCTTTCTGTGCTCCTCCCAATGCAGGTGGGGACAGATATACCCCTGCTTTAAGCCATTTGCATACTGCAGGCATAGGCAAACTCGGTCCTTCAGATGTTTTGGGACTACAACTCCCATCATCCCTGACCACCGGTCCTGTTAACTAGGGATGATGGGAGTTGTAGTCCCAAAACATCTGGAGGGCCGAGTGTTCCTATGCCTGACATACTGTCTTCTCTTGTATATCATTTACTACAGAGATTTTGACAGTGCGATGACTAAGATATTTAACGACAACACGTCGAATTATCGGAACATCGTCTCAAGATAAAATCTATTTTGGAAAGAGCAGAAGTGAGCACTGAACCACTGATGAACTCTTTATTTACTGTGTTTGCTATTGTTTAAGATAAAACTTAAACAATGTGAAAGAAACTATTTTTGCCATTTTTATGGATGTTTGTTGTTTGCCTACAGATAGTTGCCTTGGTGATATTAACTTGTGTCGATTGAAGTAGTCATTGTATCACCACCCTGTTCATTGTTTTATTGAATTGCTATGAGGCAGATTCCTATGCTGCTCATGTTCATCTCCTGCCCCTCCCTGCTAGACACTTGTTGCTGTTGAGGAGGAAAAATTAACACACAGGTCCCACGTACCAAACAAAGTGCGTTTCCTGGAAATCGTTTGTTAGGAATGCATTCACATAACAAGCTGATGATTTCCATTGATTCCTATGGATAAATTTCTAATGTGTTCCCAGCTACAGAATGTTGACCCCCAAAAGCCAAAAAACCTAGGAAAAGTGTTCTCTGATTTGTCTGATCTCCCCCCTCCCTCCCTACATCTCGGCCAACCAGCCAAAGGATGAACAAGAAAGCAAAAATGCTCTCCATTTCAATATCTGAATCTGTGGCGTGCATAGTGAGGTTTGGGTACTATTTCCTCATGTTCACATAAGTGAATTTTCACATAGCCAACATTCATAAAGCGAGAGCTGCATGTAGATAGAAAGAATATAAGATGTATGAAACAACAGAGAAATGTCTTAATAGTTTTCATGAGCCCTGGATAAAGGAAGGGTGGAAGGGTCTTGAAGAGGTGGGAGCAGAGATCAGGGAACTGGATCCCAGGGGGAGGGCCTAAGTGGGATGAGGGAGGTGGCATCAGTGCTTCAAAAAGGGTCAGAGCTGGTGGAGGGGCCCAGTGCTCAGAAGAGCCAGGAGCTGGGTCCTGGGGAAGGTTCCAAACAGTTGCCAGAGGAGGATTCCACCCCCGTGTTATCAGATGCCTCCTGTCAAGCTCAGAGATGCCTGTGTCAAGCTCAGAGAGCCAGGGTGGTGTAGAGGTTAAGAGTGGTAGATACGTAATCTGGTGAACCGGGTTCGCTTCTCCACTCCTCCACATGCAGCTGCTGGGTGACCTTGGGCTAGTCACACTTCTCTGAAGTCTCTCAGCCCCACTCACCTCACAGAGTGTTTGTTGTGGGGGAGGAAGGGAAAGGAGAATGTTAGCTGCTTTGACACTCCTTCGGGTAGTGATAAAGTGGAATATCAAATCCAAACTCCTCTTCTTCTTCTCTTCATGTACAAACCTCACAGGCCCAACCCACTCTCATGCCTGTTGTTGGCCATGTTAGGACTTGTGACCTTTCCCACTCTTCAAAAGGAAGAGGCAGGGAGGTGTGTAGCTTAGCCATATGATTCACCATCACTGCCTTTAAACCTTGCCTTGCCTATGTATCACTCAGATTTAGGTGTTAAGAGAGTTTGGCAGAAAGTGAAACCTGAGTTTGAGTCCTTCGTCTGACAGTGAGGAGCCAGGACAATGATGACTATAGCTAGGCTAGATAGAATCTATAGACCTATAGAGGGATGCAATTCTGTGGTCTGTGGCTCCAAGTGAGGACTGCAGTTTTCCAGAATCAGATGGGAGCACATGTAAGACAGAGTGTAGTAAAGTTTCTGGGATTTGTATAGCTTGCTTGATCATTTGCTCGTTTAAGGGCATCACCTAAACCAGTGATGGCCAAACTTGGCCCTCCAGCTGTTTTGGGACTACAATTCCCATCATCTCTGACCACTGGTCCTGTTAGCTAGGGATGATGGGAGTTGTAGTCCCAAAACAGCTGGAGGGCCAAGTTTGGCCATCACTGACCTAAACCCTTGACAAATGCCTAAATCAGACAGGAGAGGAAGGTGTCTTCCCACCTCCTTTTTTTCATCTCCAACTGCACCCTTCCTCCTTTGCTTGTATAAAAAGAAGAAAGCAATAGGATGAAGCATACATTATTGATTCTGAGCCAAGTTCTTACTGCCTTAAGCTTGTTCTTATGGTTACGGGAGCACTGTGCTAATTTATATATATGTTTTCTATTTATGACAAAGGAAACTGTTTCTTTCTTACTAGGCTCAATCCCCTCTGTCCCTAGGATATAGATGTACAAATAGGTAGTGAGCTTCTTTTGTTTGCGTGTGTGTGTGTGGCAACATTTTCCAAGTGCCTGAACAATATTGTCATAGCTGCGCCAGGTGACTAATGAAAACACCACGTCAGGCTTCCCGTTAAATGGGCCTTTATCCTTCCTGCCCTCCAATGGCAGCCTGAAGAATGCAAAACAGTTTTCCAGTACACAATGAATCACCCTATAAGTGTCCATTGATGCTCACAGGACATTCACTGCAGATATTACAGCAGTTGGAGGAAGCCACTTATCTAACAAGGACAGATTGTGGCCATCTTGGCTGAGCAATGACCTTTCCATTTGTCAGGCCTTAGAGAAAATATTTGTAGTGACTTCCCTATAGAAACAGAGCTGCTCTGGTGGCTGTTTCTTAAGACAATCGCAGTGGCAAAGCTGTAACTCTGCAAAGAGAACATAGCTGGGTTTCGCTGCTGTCAGGAAAAGCTTGTCACCCACTGTTATTAGTCTATATTACCAACTCCAGCTGCATCCATGGAGGCCAGCTAAGGCATGTAAGCTCTCATGGAAACCTTCCAAGTTATTCTTAGTTATTCTTAGCCTGAACGCCAAAGTCCTTCAAGATTGGTGACTGATAAACACTTGTGTCAAAATGGGTTCCACTTTGCCCTTTTCCAGGGGCTTGAATACCAGCTTACACCAGACAGCTTCCTCTGTCTGTTGCTCCTGACTTTAGAAATTAAAGTAGTGGTTTAATTAACCCAGGTGATCTGTAGAGAGGTAACTCTTTGTAATTGGCTTGTAATGGACATTTCTTCTCTGAGAACAGTGATGTCAGCAGTTTCAGAGTTTCAGGTTGACTTTGGGGTTTTTTTAAGGCAAGGGCAAAAAATGGGTGAGATAAGACTGGTTTGTTCCTTCTCCTACTTCAATAGTACATGCAGATATGAGCATGGCTTCCAAGAAGGGAAGAATAAGCCCAAAAGAAGGGGGATGGTCCCAGAGTGACCGCTCCACGCTTAAAACGGGGGGCGCCCTTTGCATGGACGCGCACAGCCCCTAGATCTGGAGCGGCTCCAACAGCATAGGCTTGGCTTTGCCTTCCCTCAGGTGGGATACCTGGAGGTCTCCGCCTACCTCAGTCAGTTGTCCAATCCCACCTGGGGGAAGCGTTGCCAAGGAGACCAGGCCAGGTAGGGGAGGGATTACCTGCCCACACAATAGAGGGAGGATCTTACCTGGGAATCCTCACTTGGCTCCAGAGCTTCTCCCACCCTACCCACCCTCAGTTTATGTCTTATTTGCAGGTTAACTTTTCTCCAAGGTTTTGCAGGTTAACTTTTCTTCACAGGTATGCGGGCGCTGCTACGTTAAGGTCGCTGTTAAAGGGCCGGAAAGGAATTTCCCTGCATTGGCAGGTTTCGCCTTTCCCGTAGCAAAACGTCACAACTTTGGCGGTATCAGGCCTTGGGCGGAATCCTTTAGTCCATCTTCCTCTTTGCGGCGGCGATACCAGGGTTCCCCGTTAAGGGGGTTTCTGAAGGGAGGCTTTGACCGTACGCCGAAAGGTCGTCATTGCTCTCCCCTGTGGCGGCGGCGTAACGGGGGCGGCTATCTCTGCTTGAACATATGTTCTCCAGAGCCGGCCCATCCCACACACACACACTGGATAACCCTGAAGCTCCCTAGGTCCCCAGCTGGGGACTGGGGAGGGAGAACGCCCAATGCCTGAGCCAAGGTCTACCCACATTTGAAATTTAATAAAGTTGTGGCCAATTTAATCCCATAGCACGTTGTCATGAGTCGTTATTTCACATGACGGGGGGGACCGCGCGGGATCTGGGGACTCCGCCTGTCCACGCAATGGATTTTACAACTATGTCATCAAGGTTATTTGCCATACTCAGGGTAACAACTATGCTGTGTAGAGACTAAGTATTAAGGAGCTTGTTTTCTAACCAAAGTAGATTTGATAAATGCATAAATACAGGGCAAGGGGAATGGATGAATTGAGTTTAAGTACTCAGGTAATCTAGCCCATTGAAGATCTCACTTTCCCCTGATGTTGGAGATTGTCTGACTTTATTTTGATAGTGGAATGTCTGTGCACATAAACTCCCCATATGACTGAGAACCTCAACTGTGTATGCCTCTAAATACAGTGGTACCTCGGGTTACATACGCTTCAGGTTACAGACTCCGCTAACCCAGAAATAGTACCTCAGGTTAAGAACTTTGCTTCAGGTTGAGAACAGAAATCGTGCTCTGGCGGCGTGGCGGCAGCAGGAGGCCCCATTAGCTAAAGTGGTGCTTCAGGTTAAGAACAGTTTCAGGTTAAGTACGGACCTCCGGAACGAATTAAGTACTTAACCCGAGGTACCACTGTACCAGTTTCTGGAAATAAAAAACATGGGTAGAATGATGTTGTGCTCATGCCCTAATTTTGGGTTTCTGATAGGCATCTGGTTGATCACTGTGAGAACAGGATGCTGGCCTAGATGGGCCTTTGGCTGGGTATCACATATTCAAATATTGCCACAAGCCAAAAATCCCCATGATAGAAAGCCAGCACGTCAGGGAGAAGTGTCTTAATTTACCTTCTCTGTGATATGCTACCTTAGAATGTGCAGAGAGTTTGGGATCCCCTCACCGGTAGTCCAGGAAGGACTGTACCAGTTGAATGTCTTGGAGCAGATGGACAGAAAGCAGGCAAAATTTGGTTGTCTGCAGAATCCTTATAGGGCAATTCTGACACCATGTCGCATCTAGATGAGCCCTTATTTCAGCTTTTAAATCAGCCAAGTATGCAAGCATTTTTGCTGCGTATGTGAGATTTTTGGCAAAGAATCTCTTCATCTTTTTTCCTCCTTGTAAATATTATTAGATAATATCATAATCCTGGGCACAATGTAACAGCTGGATTTGGAAGAATCTTAATTTTTATCTGAGTACTTATCTATCACTCCAAATAATGTGTTGCTTTAATAATCGGTTTCCTCATATGTATTCTGCTGGTCACACTTGACTGTTCATTCATATGTATCCTTGCTTCTATACTTTTCCTTCATTTGAACATCTTCCTGCTAAGTGACAATGTTGTCATAATAATTATATATATCTAAATGTGTGTGGAAATTAGGACAAGATGTACAGCCATTTAGACTATTTCCCTGATGAGACCTCCCTCTCTTAAGTACCGAACCTTTTTTTTTTTTTTTTTTAGTAATAAAAGAAGGTTAACACAAAATAGATGTGTGGCCAATTTTGTCAGAGGTAAAGGACATAATAAATGCCAGAAGCATATGCCAGAAGGCTTACTTCTCCGTTAATTAGATATGATCAGCTTCTTGTTAATTAAATTCTGCTGTGGGTACAAAGAATCATAGATTTGTAGAGTTGGATGGGAACCTGTGGGTCATCTAGTTCAAATTCCTGCAATGCAGGTGTCTCAGCTAAAGCATTCATGACAGATGGCCATCCAAATTCTGCTTAGGAACTTCAAAGGAAGGAGAGTCCACCACTTTCCAAGTGAGACCGTTCCACTGTTGAACAGCTGTTACTGTCAGAAAGTTCTTCCCGATGTTCAGTTGGAATCTCCTTTCTTACAACTTGAAGCCATTGGTTCGGTACTTACCCTCTGGAACAGGAGAAAACAAGCTTCCTCCATCTTCCCTGTGACAGCCCTTCAGATAATTTGCAGATGGCTATCGTATCTCTTCTCAGTCACCTCTTATCCTGGCTATACATACCCAGCTACTTCAACTGTTCCTCATTAGGTTGGGTTTGCTTGATCATATTCAGGCACCCCCAAACTTGGCCCTCCAGAAGTTTTGGGGCTACAATTTCCACCATCCCTGACCACTGGTCCTGTTAGCTAGGGATGATGGGAGTTGTAGTCCCCAAACATCTGGAGGACCGAGTTTGGGGATGCCTGATAATATTGGTTGCCCTCTGCACACATTCCTGCTGGTCAATATCCTTGTTTGGATCTGATATCCCACTTTATCACTACCCGAAGGAGTCTCAAAGCAGCTAACATTCTCCTTTCCCTTCCTCCCCTATAACAAACACTCTGTGAGGTGAGTGGGGCTGAGAGACTTCAAAGAAGTGTGACTAGCCCAAGGTCACCCAGCAGCTGCATGTGGAAGAGTGGAGATGCAAACGCGGTTCACCAGATTACAGGTCTACCACTCTTAACCACTACACCACACTAGAGCAGTACTATAACTTCCTTTGTCTGTTAATGCAGCCTAGAATAGCATTAGCTTTTTTTGCTGCAGTGTCACTCTATTGACTCACGTTAAGCTTGTGGTCTACTAAGACTCCTAGATCTTATTCACATAAACTGCTGGCAAGGCAGGTATCCCCTATCTTATAATGAAGCTGTTCTTCTTGCCTACAACAGCTGGAAGACCCCAAGTTCCCCATCCCTGATTTAAACAGTAGCTGGCAAGGTTTTAGGGGCAGAAACCCCCAAACCTTAGGCATGCCTTTTATGCTTTCTTTCTATGGAGCTGAATTGGGTCAGTGCTCTAGATTTGCTATCCATTTATCAGAGAAGTAGCCATCTAAAACAGCCTGATTTATTAATACGTAATTGGATGCACTATGCAAAATACCACAGATCTCTTTGATCTGCAAAATTATAGGTTCTTTCTTTCTTATCCCATGTTGGCATGCTGCAGCGTGAAATGGAAGCAGGTGGAAATTACAGGATTCTCTTTTCAAGGAAAGGATTTTGGGAGAGGAATTGGAAGTTGGAACTTCCTCACATTTGGAGGTGCATTAAGCTGCGGACTGGGAATGGAGCCAAATCATAGCGTCATAGAATTGTAGAGGTGGGAGTGACCCTGCAGATCATCTAGTTCAATCCAGGAGTATGCAGCTGGATTGAACCTGCAACCTTGGCATTATCAGCACTGCACTCTAACCAACTGAGCTATCCAGGCTGAAGCCCAACAATGAGCCAAGCTACTTTTCCCCAACCTGGCGCCCTTCAGGTTTTTTTGTAGCACCACTCCCATCATCCCTGACCATTGGCCATGCTGGCTGAGGCTGATGTGAACTGTAGTCCAAAGCTTATGGAGGGTGCCATGTCAGGGAAGATTACCCTAGACAAACAACAATCCCATCCTCTTGGAAACATGAGAATTGCTACAGCACCCCAGTAGGATGACCTGCTTCTGAAATAAAATCTCTTCTACCCAAACAGATCTTTGCTGTGCAACCCTATGAATAAACTGGGGAGAAGAGCCCAGAAATCTGTTAGCAGAGCCAGGGGACTAGACTTTTTCTTTGGTTGAAAACAGGTGCTCTATCACTCCTCCTCTCATCTGTCAGTTTGCATTTCTTAGTGCAGAAAGTATTGATCTGATGTGTGGAGATCTTTCCTGTTCTGATTCAATCAAGAGGATTCTAGAAGTTACTGGAAACTTCTCTGTGTGAGAGAAGCAAGCAGAAGCTTCCTGATTGTTCGGGTTATACCTTCTGGGAAGCTGGTTTGAACTGGTTCTCTTATCTCTTCCAATTAAGGTTATGCTGACTATAAATACAGGCCAGAAGGAGCCTGAGTTTTACTTTCTCTGTCTTCCTTCTGGTGTGGTGTTCTGTACATAGAATGCTTAGTGCTAAGGTTTAGTCTTATTATGAGTGAAGTTTATAAGTTTTATTGTAAGTGCTGCAACTGGATTTCTTATGGACTGTGCCAATCCTGAATGTACTGGATTTGTGACCATTATGCTCATCTGCCTTCAGTAGCGAGTAAAAGCTATGCTGGTTGAAGTACTATTGCCTCTGGTCTATTTCTGGAAACTCTGCAACGTGTTTTATGTTTTCCCTCCACACGTATGACATCATCCCTGATAATATATTAAAAGAACCAATGAAAAATGATGCCAGGGTGTCATTGAGCTCTAGATTTTCCCAACCCTGATCTACCTGATTGGCATGTGGGGAGTGGAGAATATGGACTTAATGTCCAGCATTTTGTTTTCCTAGGCATTGCCAAGGCTGAAAGGAAGTGGAGGCACGTGACTCCTGCTTTGATGGCAGGCATGCAGCTCCAGGAATGATTGGTGCTTCCCTAAATTTCCTAAAATGATTGTCTAAAGGGAGTTTCACAAATCCTTATTACTTGGCTGCAGTAGACACAGATACACAGTAGATACAGTGAGTAGACTCAGCCAGAGATGAGGAACCTGTGACCCTAACTCAGTGACAGAGCACCTGGTCCCAGGTTTAGTCCCTGGCATCTCCAGGTATGGCTGGGAATGTCTCTTGTTTGAACCCCTGGAGAGTAGATAGAACAATATTGACCTCCTAGATTAGGCATCCCAAAACTCGGCCCTCCAGCTGTTTTGGGACTACAACTCCCATCATCCCTAGCTAACAGGACCAGTGGTCAGGGACGATGGGAATTGTAGTCCCAAAACAGCTGGAGGGCCGAGTTTGGGGATGCCTGTCCTAGATGATCAAATGGGGCAATTTCATATGTTCCTGATTATTGACCATGTTAGTAGGGACTGTTGGGAGCTGGAGTCTAATAATAACAGGGAGGTTCCTAATAATAATAATAATAATAATAATAATAATAATAATAATAATTTATTTATATCCCACCCACCGCCCATCTGGCTGAGTTTCCCCAGCCAATCAAGTGTTAAAAACAATACAGCATTAAATATTAAAAAGTTCCCTAAACAGGGCTGCCTTCAGATGTCTTTTAAAGAGAAGATAGCTGCTTATTTCCTTCACATCTGAAGGGAGGGCGTTCCACAGGGTGGGTGCCACTACCGAGAAGGCCCTCTGTCTGGTTCCCTGTAAGCTCACTTCTCACAATGAGGGAACCGCCAGAAGGCCGTTGGTGCTGGACCTCAGTGTCCAGGCAGAACGATGGGGGTGGAGACGCTCCTTCAGGTATACTGGGCCAAGGCCGTTTAGGGCTTTAAAGATCAGCACCAACACTTTGAATTGTGCTCGGAAATGTACTGGGAGCCAATGCAGATCCCTCAGGACTGGTGTTATGTGGTCCCGGCGGCCACTCCCAGTCACCAGTCTAGCTGCCGCATTCTGGATTAATTGCAGTTTCCGGGTCACCTTCAAAGGTAGCCCCACGTAGAGCGCATTGCAGTAGTCCAAGCGAGAGATAACCAGAACATACACCACTATGGCGAGACAGTCCGCAGGCAGGTAGGGTCTCAGCTTGCGTACCTGATGGAGCTGCGTTAAGGCATGACCTGAATAAAAACCATAGGGTTTAACTAAAGAGGGGTGCTAGTGGGAGCTAGCTAGGCTTCCCCCTCTTTTCCCCTTGTTTTTTCCCCACCCCCACATTGCAATTGGCTTTGGCGGCTCAGGTGAATCTCAAGAATAGCATGAGGGAGGAAAATGGGGAAGATAATTTCACCTGGCAAGCAGAAATACTTGTGCTGGCGGGATGATCATAACAGTGCAACACTGAATTCCTCCCACAAATCTTAGAACACCTTTATTTTTCCCAAAGCGTGCCCATAAATAAATGGGAATTTTCCAAGATTTCCAAGATTAATCCAGATTGTGTTACTTTGAAGGTTTTAGTCATCGATGATTAATTGTATTGCATTCAAACAATTAATTGACTAATAAATCAATTATGCAGAGTATGGCAGAATGTAAATACAGTTCTATACAACATAATTCATTGGTATTTTTACTCTTCAGTTAATATATTATTTTAAAGCATTAATTGATGAATAGGACCAATTAAGATAAATGGCTCCAGCCCAATATTAGGCAGTACAAAATAATATTCATACGGAAAGAGACAGAGATGAATTAAGAGCATAGCTTATGCTTCATTTCATAATTTCATTTAATTGTATTGAAAATTCTGGGCTATAAAATTCCAGTAACTGAATCTAGCTGGGTGATAAATTTAAAATGGGCTACAATATTTCCTCCCTTGCAGATCTGTTAACTGTTTTCAATTTGAAGAGTTTAAATAAAATTGGAAGCTGGTCAAATGAGCCTCTGGTTTGCAGGTTCTCTAAAAATGTCAACATTGTCATGGCTGGAGATGAAAGATGCATCATATATGAACAATATGTCATACAATAGCCTACATGGTTTCATAAAACTCAGGGAAAGTAGGCTATTCCTTATCTAAAAATGTCAACTTTGATCAACATCGTTACATTATTTCATTATAAATTTTCCTGTGCCTGAACTTTCTGGTTTAGATGTAAATGACTTATTTTCATGTTATGAGGACTGGCCCCCGCCCCTTCCTTCTCCCTTATGAGGAGAGCTTGTAATATTAATCTCTTTTGATCTCTGGCATTTTCACAAAGAATATTAGTTTCTGTCCTAAAAATAGCAAGATGAACCTCCCAGGGAGATGGACAGAGCAGCTCCAGACATTAGAGTAATGGCATCTTTGTGCAAACATTATGGCTAAATTCTGCCTTGACATGCATTCTGTATAGACATTGATATAAGAGTATATGTATATTTGATGAGCAAGTCCCCAAACCAGGACTTATATGGGCACGCCTAGGGACATCTAAGAAAAGTGCAGCATCTTTGAAGTGGAAATAATGCATTTCTGAGATGGCCTCCAGGCACATCACAGTGCCTACATTACGGGTGAATTTTGAACTTCGAACACATCGGGATTTACAAATGCAGAAATGATTCCAGATTAGAGCAAATGCAGGCAAGACACTGGTTGTTGTGGCCAGAAATGTCTGTAGTGACTCTGACTTCGAATTTCAGGAGGTTGTGCTTTCTCGCTCCCCACTGCGTATTTCTATGCAGTGTTAAATTTGCATTTCTTCCAAATCAGTATACACATGATCTCACCCTGCTTTTATCCTCAAATCAGCCCTGTGAGTTAGGTGAGGTTAAGAAAGTGCATTTGCTTGCAGTTAGCTGCACTGAGCACTATACAGTGGTACCTCTTTACTGCTGAATCGGAACAAATGGCCATCTGCGGTAAACCTGAATTGTGTTCAGATTTAGCATTTTCCTGGGGAGAGCAAAAAGGGGGGGAAAGCACCCATATATGGAGCTTTTAAGCAGGCTTCCTCAACCTCAGCCCTCCAGATGTTTTGAGACTACAATTCCCATCATCCCCGGCCACTGGTCCTGCTAGCTAAGGATCATGGGAGTTGTAGGCCAAAAACATCTGGAGGGCCGAGGTTGAGGAAGCCTGCTTTAAAGCATGAACCTGTGCCTAGATAGCACAGAGTAGAAGGTTAGTGTGGATGAGCCCTAATTCTAAGGGTCATTTGTACAAAGATAGTTCTTGAAGGCCTGAAATCTGACCTCCTTTCCCATAGAGCACCATTGAGAAAACACCATTTTGGCCAGACCAGAGCCACTTGCCCTAGACTTGGTGCTGCACCTACTAGGCCAGGAGTGGGTGGGAAGATAGGAATCCAGGAATCCACTGGCCAGATCCAGTTCACCACCCCATGGATGCAGAAGTGGAGCCTGCAACAGGCTTTCTGCATTTCTTTGAATTTCGATGTGGGTTTCTTAATATAATAAAGTGCCAAATGATTTAGCAAATGCTTTTTCTGCCTTGTCATAAATGCCATATCCAAGTACTGGAGAGGAAAATGAGTAGCTGCTGGAGTGTTTTTGTGTTTAAAGGTGTCACCATAGGTGGCTGCCTGCTGCTTTTTAGCTCGTGGCATATAGAAGAGATGTTCATCATTATGGTTGATATTTAAAATGTCAGAGGACCTTAGCACAAAGAAAAAGGTTTCAAGGAAAACTCCTGCTATAGCAGGCTTGCTAATAAGCAGGCAGGTGAATTAAGCTCACCTTGGTTTTTAATGCGGCGGAATTATATGTCACTTCAAACAGCATGACAACAAAAGGCAATGAGGAGAGGTAACTGAGCACCAAGTATCATTGACTGCGCCACCATGCTGACTTCCCAGGTTCCAAGGCTCTAGCACGATGTTTGTGCAAACTAAAAATTGGGTGGAGTGTGTCTGCTCCACCAGACCTAACCAAGTTGTTGTCTTGGCACTCCAACTTACACTCCAAGTTGTAAAAAATGAGCAGCCCATGGGGGTCCCCTCTAGATGCTGTTGGGCTCCCCAACTTCCATTGCCCCTGACCTTTAACCATGCTTCTTGGGTTTGATGGGAGTTGGGGAGTCCAACGACATCTGGATGGAAACATGTTGGTAACCCCCGATTGTCATCTTATCTGGCTGCACAGAAAGGGAGGGGAATCCTATAAGCCTCCCAGAGTGGCTGGGGAAACCCAGCCAGATGGGTGGGTGTAAATAATAAAATGATGATGATGATGATGATGATGATGATGATGATGAAAGCCCTCCTTAAATGTCGTAGAAGAAATGTTAAGCTTGGATTGCCCATCAAATGGGCAATAACAACAAGGTTCCCTTTGTCCTTTCCTACAGCAACACAGAGGAGCAATGTAAGAATTCACCTGCCTGTAGGGTTGTCCTATGGAGTATTCTTTTGCCCACGTGATTGGTGAGGATATTAAATTGCACTGGTATATGCTGGTTATTCTATGGTAAGAGTATGGCATGGAGATCTGGTCCAGTTTCTTGTCTTTGGCAGGATGACTGGTCTCAGTGTGTACAGAGCACACCATTTTCTACAGCAGGTGACTTTCCAGAATTGACAGGAATTTTGTTAGATAAACAACTTTAGTTCTTCTGTCAAATGGTTTTGTGGGATTTGGATTGGGAAGTACAGAGAGTGAGCAAGCCAAGTAAAGAAGAACTATTCTATTCAACGTGAATGGTAAGTTTCCGAATGCAATTTACTAGGAAGAGCATGAAGTGCTAAGAAAGGATTTCAGCCCAGCTTAAACCACATCTGCAGGGGGTTGCTTTTAACAGTCTGGGTGATAAAATTTTACGGGGGCAGTGGAGTTGTGAGCTGTCAAGAGTACACTTTAGCAAAACAGCTGATGGGTCTAGTGTTTGCCCATGCAGAACTGAAGCCCTCTGGGGTCAATCTGGATTCCTCCTTGAAAAGTAGGCATAGCTTTTGGCCCCAACTCCAGTTGGTGGAGGATGGATTTAGAAGTCTTCCCTTCTTCCAACAGAAGGAAACATCATCCTTTGCCAGCCTGCTGCACTCTGGGCGTTTTGGGCTACTCTCCAAGATGAACCTGTTTAGACAAGCATTCCCTGATCTCCTGGCTTGAACCCCCTGCTTTCAATGTGTTGGTGATGTTAATGATGATGATTTTAGAAATTTCTATACAATAATGGTCACAGGGTGAATTACCACACACACACACACACACACACACGTTAATATAAAGCATAATAAATAACAAAGACATTACAATGGTTCTAATAAATTACATAAATAGCTAAAAATGACGTAACCCATCATCCTCTAAAAGCCTGTCAAAAACTGGGGGTTTTATTGTTTCCAAAACAGTTATTAACTGTTTTAATTGTTACTTTGTTTTAATGGACTTATTTGTTGTACATTTTAATGGTGGGTGTTTATTTTAGTGCGTCGGTAGAATTGTTTTATTGCATATTTTAATTATGCGTGGCTTTCTGTGTTTTTTTTAGAACCGGGTTTTATACTTCTAAACCGCATAGAAGCTATTTGGCAAATATGCAGTATATAAATCAACAGTAACAGAGATACAACTCCTGTCAGCCCCAGGACAACCCACAAGATCTGGAGGGCGTCAGGATGAGAAAGGTTGTAATAGACGGCCCCCTTCTCATTCGTAGCTTTCCATTTAGTAGCCTTGGTTTAGGCTCACAGAGCATCTTCTAACAATCATCACAATTAAAGTACTCCTATAAATACTGGAGGATGTGACTCATAATATTTATCTGGATTATTTACTAGTTTCATATTTAACAAAATGCCATGGATGAATGCCAGAAGAGTGACTTAGTATTTTAATCGATTGCATACTTTCAACAGGGATTTTGTTGTTGTTTCTTTCTTTGGAAATGTTTTCATGAAAGTATTGGTATTGTGCACCCAAATTTTGATAGTGATAAGGTTAGCTACTTGTGCCATCTCTAGAGGGGCACCTGTGTTAGTCTGTTTCGAAAACACACACTCACATACACACACACACACACACACACACACACAGACACACACTGATGTCTCCTTAAAGACTAACAAATTTGTCACAGCATAAAGTTTCTGTGGATTGGTGTCAACTTCATCAGATCCATGACATTTGAGTTGGCAGGCGTGTCATACCCTCCAACATTTCTCTGATGAAAATAGGGATGTTCTGTTCCATGAGAATAATGTTATTATTTATACTCCAACCATGTGACTAGGTTGCCACAGCCACTCTGGGCAGCTTCCAACATATAAGAACATAAGTAAACATTAAGAAACTTCCCTATACTGTACATCGTTGCCTTCAGATGTCTTCTAAAGGTTGTATAGTTACTTATCTCCTTGGCTTGGGGGAGTCGCCTAACTCCATACCTTTCAACATTTCCCTGGTAAAAATAGGGATGTCCTAAGGAAAAGTGGGACATTCTGGGATCAAATTGGAAACTGTTGCGGCTTCTGTAAATCTGAGGTTGTCCCTGGAAAATAGGGAGATTTGGAGGAGTGTGTGTGTGTGTGTGTGTGTGTGTGTGTGAGAGAGAGAGAGAGAGAGAGAGATCTGCCTTTACCTGTTTCATGTGCCATATATATGACATCAGGTGTGGGGCAGGTAGCCATGGTTTGGGGGAAATGGCCAGGAAGTAGGACTGGAAACATGACTCCACACCCCAGTACTCTGGTGTTGTGCCTTTGATGCCAATAGCTCATGAATAAACTTCTGCTTTATTTATTCATTCATCTCATCAAATTTATACACCCCTTGCTTGTAAAAAACACACACCTGAAGGAAGTTTACAAAAAGATAACACGATAACATGAAGAAAAAATGCAACCATACTTCAAAAGATAAAATGCTAAAATAGATTAACATTGCCTCAACTTTCTAAGCATTTGGGCAGGCTTTCTCGCAGGCACTGAAAAGAGCACAGTGAAGGCGCCTGCTTGATCTCAATAGGCAGGGAGTTCCACACTGCCACACTGAACAATCAAGTTCTTACAAATGTGGAACTGTATTATGTGGCACTTGTAATAGTTCCTATGCTAATATGCTAAGAGATGCAGGTGGCGCTGTGGTCTAAACCACTGAGCCTAGGGCTTGCTGATCAGAAGGTTGGTGGTTTGAATCCCCGCGATGGGGTGAGCTCTGTTGCTTGGTCCCTGCTCCTGCCAACCTAGCAGTTTGAAAGCACGTCAAGTGACCCTATTTTCCAGAAACAGTCCCAGATTTACAGCAGCCGCCCTGGTTTGTGATTGAATGCTAGGATGTTGTGCTTTTTCTTAGGACATCCCTATTTTCATCAGAGAAATGTTGGAGGCTGACCACTGAGCCATCTGTGTAGGGAAGGGGTTATTTAATGTTTAATGATTTACTATGTGTTCATATATGTTGGAAGCTGCCCAGAGTGGCAGGGACAACCCATTCAGATGGGTGGGGTATTATTATTATTATTATTATTAATAATAATAGTGGAATAGGATGTCCCTATTTTCATCAGAGAAATGTTGGAGGGTATGCTTCATGCTGAAGCTCAAATAAATGTCAGGTTCTAATAAGAGGTAGGCCCAATGGCATACAGTGGTACCTCGGGTTACAGACGCTTCAGGTTACAGACTCCACTAACCCAGAAATAGTACCTCAGGTTAAGAACTTTGCTTCAGGATGAGAACAGAAATCGTGCTCCGGTGGTGCGGTGGCAGCGGGAGGCCCCATTAGCTAAAGTGGTGCTTCAGGTTAAGAACAGTTTCAGGTTAAGAACGGACCTCCAGAACGAATTAAGTTCTTAACCCGAGGTACCACTGTACTGGAATGTATGGCCTAACCAGTCTAATACCTCAAGTTCTCCTGCACTCAGAGGCTTTGAGGCTCGCTTTTGCTATGTGGCAGAGAAATTGACTTTCATCAACTCTTGTGCTATTATGAAATATGACTCAGTAGCAGTGGTGCCGACGAGCGTGGCGCACAGGGGAATGCGGCTCCCAGACTTTCATCAGAGCAACAGCGTCAACGTCATGAGCTTGTGGGGGTGGGGGGAGGTGGCGTTATGCAAGATAATGGATAGACCCTCCTTGCACTGGGAAGTGAATGAGGGTTAATGAGGCTTTCAGGTTTGTTTGTGACAGATTAGTTAATGCAGAGGAAGTCGGAGAGCGGGGAAAATAATACTCCCCCCCCCCCCGGTGTTGCAGTTTAAATGGGGCAACGCTTCTCGGCAAGATTGCTTGCATTTGTAATTAAAAGCTAAAGGTTGCATTTCAGCAGGCTGTAGATTATTTTTGTTAACGTGCATTATAAATTGAAGTTATGCGGTCTGCAGTCGGCACCGCCGAGTTCAGTGGAGCTTACTCGCCATGCGTAGGATTGCAGTCATGCTGATCCTAATAAATTTGGTTTTGTGCTCAGTGGTGTGCCGTCAGTGGACTAGGGGGACTAGGCTAGTTCCTTAAATGTTCCCGGTAAATTAAAGTATGAAATCCTGATGCCTTCTCCCCAAAGCCCAGGAAGCTTCTGCCCAACTTAGGGAGGGAGGCACGATGCTCATGCACGTGACATAAGGACATCGCAACATCCACCCCCCCGCATTGGCCTTGCAAGCTGACGCCTTTGACTCTGTTTCCCTACAGAAATTTTCACCGCATGTCACTGATTATGATGCACTCCTGATGATGCTCTGTGCTTCCGATCAATACAGATGGCTGTATGTCTGGACCATAGCTGTCAACGTTTCCCTTTTTTAAAGGGAAATTCCCTTATTCTGAATAGGATTCGTCGCAAGAAAAGGGAAAAGTTGACAGCTATGGTCAGGACTAGGACGCGGGTGGCACTGTGGGTTAAACCACAGAGCCTAGGACTTGCCGATCAGAAGGTCGGCGGTTCGAATCCCCGCGACGGGGTGAGCTCCCGTTGCTCGGTCCCTGCTCCTGCCAACCTAGCAGTTCGAAAGCACATCAAAGTGCAAGTAGAAAAATAGGTACCGCTCCGGTGGGATGGTAAACGGCGTTTCCGTGCGCTGCTCTGGTTTGCCAGAAGCGGCTTAGTCATGCTGGCCACATGACCCGGAAGCTGTACGCCAGCTCCCTCGGCCAATAAAGCGAGATGAGCACCACAACCCCAGAGTCGGCCATGACTGGACCTAATGGTCAGGGGTCCCTTTACCTTTACCTTATGGTCTGGACTATCCTTGGGAGTGTGGCTGTGGGGCTGTTATGATGAGCTCCTGCAGTTCAAAAAACAAAAACAAAAAAACCCCAATAATAGGACATTCCAGGTTCAGTTAAATAGATTTCAGGAGGGCTCAAAATGCCTCTGTTTGAAAGCTGTTGCTAGTCAGAATAGCTGGATGAAGGATGACTCCGTGGATCTTCTGCACCTTTAAAAAAGAAGTCGTCAGGCACTCTGTAACTCTTAGATGCCAGGATCACTTAATGCCAGTTAAGTAGTTTGAAAATGCTTCCACTTTGGGACACTTATCCATCCTCATGAGTTGTTTTGTAGTAGTAAACATCTGCAGCAATTGTTGCTCCCATCTCAGAAAATTCTGCCAGTTAAAAGTTCTTGCAATGCCACTCTTCACTATTTCTTTTATTATTATCGTTAACTATAATAAGGATAATAGGTTGTTGAGCACAAGTCCTTTCAGTTCACTTTGTTGGGAAGGTAAAAGGTGAGCGTATCTTTTCCTCCGAATCTAACATAGATCTGAAATTGCTCTTTGATATGCCAAATAATGATTTATGAATAAAAAAAAATCAAGAAAATAAAAGACCAGACTTTAGCTCATGGCAAGGTGACATAAAATGTCTTTATGGTTTGTCTTCAAAACTCTAAAAAAAGAGAATGGAAAGAGATTGATGTCTTGATGGATAATAATTGACACTTAGTTTTTCTCCACTTCCCAGTGCAACAAACTCTTTTCCCAAAAGCAGAAATGAATTTGCAGTGCTGGTACCATGAGTATCTTTATAAATTACACACACACACACACACACACACACACACACATTTGAGATGCAAGTTCTTCTCTACAATTTCAGACTGTCTCACTGCCCCCTCTAGAGTGAATGACCAGCTCAGTTGATCTGTCAATAGGTTAAGAGGCTTTAGCCATTTGGCTGGTCGATAAAATCTAGGATAAGCTGGTTGTACCAACGGCACACAAAAGGGGATGAATTCCTTCCTTGCTATGGCATTATCGAGCCATTCACTATTAGCTCTAACTATGGCCCCTTTCCCTAATCTGGTGGTTTCCATGTCTTTGGACTACAACTCCCATCAGTTCTGGCCAACACGGCAGTGATAGGAATGATGGGAGTTGTAGTCTAAAGGTTCTGGAGGGAAGAATGGTCGCATTCTATTTGTGATGTGGGTGTTAAGAGAACACTTCCAAAACACTTCCGCATTGGTACCTTGGGTTAAGAACAGCTTAGTTTATGTGGCTGCATGGTTGCGTGGGAGCTGGTTGAAGCTAAAGCCTCTAAAGATAGAGGTCCTCTGGTTGGGTCAAGATGACATGGGGTTGGGGAGTCAACTCCCATCCCTTGTGGGGGTGCAATTACTGCCAGCACCTTCTGTCAAGAGTCTGGGTGTAACCCTCCCTTTCTATGGAGGCGCAGGTTACAGCTATGGCAAAGGCGGCATTTTTCCACCTCTGCCGGGTTAAGCAGTTGGTTCTTTATCTCTCTCGCCCTGATCTAGCCACTGTGATCCATGCAATCATCACCTCCAGGCTTGATTACTGTAATTCACTCTATGCGGGGCTGCCCATGAAGCTGACCCAGAAACTCCAGTGGGTACAGAATGCTGCGGCGAGACCACATCCATCCAGCTGCACTGGCTTCCGTTGGAGTACAGGGTCAGGTTTAAGGTGCTGGTTCTAACCTTTAAAGTCTTATATGACCTGGGACCCTGGGACCTACAGGACCACCTCTCCTGGTATGCCCTGCGGAGGACCTTACGGTCCGCAAACAAAAACATATTGAAGGTCCTGGGCCTCAAGGAGGTTAGACTAGCATCTTTCTGCAGGGCCTGCAAGACGGAGCTGTTCTGTCAGGCCTTCAGTCGTGGCTCAGTCTGACCCCTCTCCTCTTACAAGACCCTTCATATAAGTGGCCTCTCTAACTCCTCTCACCGGCTCACACAAATAGCTGAGCCTGGCTAGTACTTAAGGTTCCCAACATTATAATTTCCGGATAGCCATCTGATCTTATTTTGATTTTAATCCAATTTTAAGCTGTATTTCAGTCAATTGTTGAATTTTATGTCTTAATGTATTTTGTATTTTGATGTAAGCCACCCTGAGATATAAATTTATTATTATTATTATTAGTAGTAGTAGTAGTAGTAGTAGTAAACAACTTGGATTAAGAACGCTGCAAACCCGGAAGTAGGTGTTTTGGTATGTGAACTTTGCCTTGGAATAAGAACATGTTTCACTTCCTGTTGAGTGTGTTCCATTTATAAACTGAGTTCCCCACTGCTGTGAGAAAGCACGCCTTGGTTTAAGAACGCTTTGGTTTAAGAATGGACTTTCGGAACAGATTAAGTTCGTAAACCAAGGTACCACTGTACTGAGATGATGTGGATGAATCAAGATTCTTTGTGTTCTCTCTGTGTATGCGTGTGTGGTGTTTATAGATTGGTGGAAAAGATGCAAATCAACCATGCAGATTTCAAAAAGTAAAAACCAGGATACCCCCCCAAGTTGTTAAGCTTCCTTTAGAACCCCCCCCCCCAAAATTGTTGAGCTTTTTTTTTAAAGGAAAACCTGAAAGTTGAGCTTTTTTCTTTTTACAAAAATGCAAAAAAGGGGGGGAAGCACCCACAATTTTTCGGTTGATTTGCCTAAGATTCAGGACAAAGCATCGCCTTTTCGAAATCCCCCCCCCCCCGGATGTCAATTCCACCTTTGGAACCCTGGTAACGTCCAGGAAAATTGTATGTCTGGATGTATGGCAGCCCACTGAAAACTGCTGTAAAATTTGCATGCTCCAGTTCTAGAGTCAAATTTAAGCGGGGGGGGGGGGGGACCTGCAACCAAAATATTGCATCGTATTCTCCCTCCTAAAATGAGTGCTCCTTTTCTGGGGCCCACCCAAGCATTTCTGCTCTCCCTCCCTCCGTATTCCACCCCTCATCCCTCTACATTTCATTCCTACTGAGCATATTCTCTCCTCATTGGCCTGGTTCTTGTTGTTATTTTTTTGCAGGAGGTTGCTCCACTGGCCCACTAAAGAGGTGAGTGTTTTTCACGTCCCCAAATCTCAACACGTCCCCAAACATACAGATACTTTTCTTTTGTTTCTTAGTGGCTCCCTTTCCCTTACAATCCTTGCAACACTCGCTGCTTGAGTTCATTATTAGAAGGAGCGATTCTCCTAGTTAAAAGTGGAATGCAGGACAAAATGAATTTCTGTAATGCTATTGTCATGGACCTGGGGAGATGCCGTATCTGTGGTTGCCAAGTGACTGGATAACTAGCTTGGCCTGCATTTTACCTTCAACAGCAATTTATGTGCAGAAATCAGCAGGGAGCTCTTTTCTTGATCTTTACCACCCACTAATGACTGCAGAGCAACCAACCTTAAAGGCACAGCTGCAGAGGTTGGCTAGAAAGCTGGCAACCCTAAGCTGTGCAACCCAGTTTGCAGAATCTGGCATCCTAGCAGCATGTTAATTTACTTAATGGTCTCGGGAGATTGTCCAAGCAGAGGTCAAATGTGGGCAAATCATACAATCCTATCCTCACTTACCTTGGAATACGCCCCACTGAATTTAATAGGACATACCTATAAGAAGACATGGTTAAGATTCCACTGTAGTTCTGATCTCCACATTAGTCTGGGAGGTGTGGGTCAGGTCAGCTCCTGCTGGAATTTGCAAAGACGGACTTCCTCCAGCATCCCTGCATTCTTCCCCCAATCAAATTGCAAAATTCCTCCTCCTAATTCCCTCCTCTCCTATTGTTACATGACCCTTTACACAATGCTGCGGAAGGAAGACATAACAGCTAAGCACCAGAGGGCTGTATGTAAGTGATGCACCGCATTACATGTCTCTCTTCCCACCCCACATCACCTAAAGGCTTGGAGCACCAGCATTATGATCTTCCTAGCTCTGACATACCAGTGTGAAGCTGAAAAACCCGAGGTTACATTCAAATCTCACTCAGCTGGGCAGTGCGCTAAGCTCTAAGCTATTGTGCCTACCTGATTTTGAAGGGAAAGGTTACAGCATGCAAACTGCCAAATGCAAGGGAGACTTCCTACCTTGTTTGTTGATTTTCCTCTCTGTGCGCCTGTGATTGTATGTGCCAGCTGAAATCTTAGGGCTCTTCATGACCATATCCCTCGCTTTAGATTCCACTGAATTCAATCAGGAGGTTGGGGTGAGACTATAGCCCAGATAATGCATTGCTGTTCAGCTTTTTTAAAATCGCTTATTTTAGTGGACGTGACCATTGCACACTTGTGCAATTTTTTAAACTTTTTTTTTAAAAGATTGTGGTATGGGAAATAAAACAAACCATTATTTTAATGATTTAACAGTTCAGTTTTCCAGGGGTGGGTGGAAAACCTGAAAATATTTCTCCAATCCAAAAACTGAGCTCCAATCTGGTAAAATAATATAGAATGCCAGCAATGTAAAATGGCAAAACCCAGATTGAAATGTGGTTGAGATGGGTTGCGCAAGCATCCTTGTTAAAAAGCTGGGTGTTGTCACTCAAAGCACCGTCTAGGACCAACACCTGTGGAACAAGAAAAGACCACCTTTCTCCCCATGAGCCTAACCATGTTCTAAGATCTTTCTCGGAGGCTGTCTAACTCTAGAACTTGTGGACATCTGATGGAGCCAAGTGTTAGAAGATTCAGGATAGATAAAATAAAGACTTCTTCACACAGTACATATCCTATGAAAGTCACTCCCACAAGATGTGGTGATCGACACCATCTTGGATGACTCCCCCCCCCCCCAAAAAAAAGAATTGGACAAATTCATATAGAGTAAAGTAGCAGTGGACTCGTAATCTGGTGAACCGGGTTCGTGTCTCCTCTCCTCCACATGCAGCTGCTGGGTGACCTT
Source organism: Podarcis pityusensis (assembly GCF_964106645.2). Taxonomy (NCBI): domain Eukaryota; kingdom Metazoa; phylum Chordata; class Lepidosauria; order Squamata; family Lacertidae; genus Podarcis; species Podarcis pityusensis. The sequence goes on along the minus strand of NC_138032.1, from coordinate 13,434,116 downwards.
GGGCTAGTCACACTTCTCTGAAGTCTCTCAGCCTCACCCTCCTCACAGAGTGTTTGTTGTGGGGGAGGAAGGGAAAGGAGAATGTTAGCTGCTTTGTGACTCCTTAGGGTAGTGATAAAGTGGGATATCAAATCCAAACTCTTCTTCTTCTTCATTCATAATAGTGAGAGACAAAAGGACGCAGCAAGCCCTGACAATGGCGTTGCTCCAACTGAGCCCCTCCTCCCTTCTTCCTAGCAAAAACATTTCCCTTTATGGTGGCCTCTCGTGGTCAAGTGTCTCTGAGACCATTGTTCCTGCACTCTTAATGAACACCGAGTTCTCGGAGAAGGAGGGTCAGAAATACTCTCCAGTGACAACGTGTCAGCTGGCTGCTCTGCCTCTGCCTCTGCCTCCTCTTCTTCTAACACTTCCCAACTCTTCTGTTTGCCCATCTGTGAGCTGTGATTTTCCTCAAACCCCTGCTGCCAATCAAGGCTGCATTCCTCTTCTCCTGCGGCGTCAAGAGAACAGGGGTGGTGTGTGATCTCCACCATTTCTTCTCCTCTATCTCATCCCCTTGAGTCCAATCCCTGACAGCTGTGCTCTGCCTCCTGGAATATATATACAAAATTGTCCATTAGCACCTTAGATACCAGCTAAGCTTGTTCTTGGTATAAGCCATGGGTAGGCAAACTAAGGCCCGGGGGCTGGATCCGGCCCAATTGCCTTCTAAATCCGGCCTGCGGATGGTCCAGGAATCAGCGTGTTTTTACATGAATGTGTCCTTTTATTTAAAATGCATCTCTGGGTTATTTGTGGGGCCTGCCTGGTGTTTTTCCATGAGTAGAATGTGTGCTTTTATTTGAAATGCACCTCTGGGTTATTTGTGGGGCATAGGAATTTGTTCATTCCCCCCCCCCCAAAAAAAATATATAGTCAGGCCTCCCACAAGGTCTGAGGGACAGTGGACTGGCTCCCTGCTGAAAAAGTTTGCTGACCCCTGAAGTTTCGTGTGCATGCACACTTCTTCAGATACACTGAAACAGAAGTCACCAGACCCTTATATATAGTGGGAGGGTGGGGTGGAATCACCCATCTCCTACTACCCTCCCGAGAAAAATCCCACCCCACCCTCCCATTATATATAAGGGTCTGGTGACTTCTGTTTCAGTGTATCTGAAGAAGTGTGCATGCACACGAAAGCTTATACCCAGAACAAACTACCTACCTGAATCTAGATCCATGGTTGGAGGCAGGAATGTTTCTAAATTCCAGCTACTGGAAACTATGGAAGGCCAGAGTGCTCTTGGGCTCAGGTCAGCTCAGATCGCTATTGATAACATGATGCCAGATTAGGTGGACCACTGGCCTGATCTAGCAGGCTCTTCTACCACATCCTATTGAAATGAGAGAGGCTTCCTTATGAAAGAGCATTTTGACAGAGCTGGTTTGAAAGGCGGCTTAGATAAATTCATGGGAGACAGTGCTATCAGTGGCTACCTCTGAATACAGGTAGCAACCCCGTGTAGGCTTCCCATGTGCATCTGATTGGGCATGGTGAAAATGGAATGCTGGATTAGATGGAAGTGTGAAGCTGAAAACTCGAGGACTGATATATTTTTATTTATTTATTTCAGTGGGTTTATATATATATATATATATATATATATATATATATATATATAAAATTCTGTTCTCCTTCAGTCCACGATTCTGCAGTTGGTTACAACATAAAATGAGAGGGCCACTGAAAGCAAGATGATTTGCTGAAAAGAATTCAAGCGTCAGGTAGAAAATGTGCAAAGCGACAATTCAGCAGGTAGACAGTCAGGCATTTACCACTAGTCCATCGTCAGGTTAAACTCCTGACCCTCACCCCCCCCAAAAAAAGTTCTGGTCAAAGAGTGGTGCACTTCAGATTGGTGCCAATAACAATCATGGCACCAGTTGTAAGTTGGAAGGAAGGGAATTGAGGTGCCACCGCGGAGAAGGCCCCGTCCCATGGTCACTGCACAGTGGGTTTCATTCACTGGTGAGTCAATGTGAAGGACCCCTCATGGTGTTTTATATATGGGAGCCACCGAGCCTAGGGGGAAATATATATATAGATGGTGTGGATAGGTGCATTAATAAATAAATCCTAGGTCAAACTGAGCTCTGCAGATGGAGGACCTGGTGTGTGTAGACTGCAAGAGATGAATCTATTCTGGTTGTGCATCAAACCTGAAGCAGACGGGATTAGACAAATAACAATAACCCCCCTCCTCATTTGCACCAGGTGCAAAACATTTTCTACATGCAGTAAGTCTCTGGGCAACTGTGAGGAGTACAACCCTGACACAAGTCTGAACACATTCCTTACAGTTTTCTCCACCAGAGTTATTAGGTATAGTGGGTGTCCCTGGAGTGATGTGATAAAAGATGGTTGCTGTTCCAGTTTAGTCACAGGCCATTAGGTCCCTCTGGAGATGAAACTGTAGACTCAAGCATGTAAGCCCGTGGAAGCCAATATGTCTTTAATCCTACAATGTGTAATCATCTCTTGCTAATCACATGACTTTGCAATGGAGGGCAGATCTTACAAACCCAGAAATTTTGAATCATGTCGCTTACAGTACAATCCTATGCATGTCTACTCAAAAGTAAGCCCCCCCCCCTCTGAGTTCATTGTGATTTACTCTATCCCAAGTGTTTTTAGGATAGATGCATTATTCTTTTGAGTTAAATATTTACAGGGCTTGCCTGTCGACTGTCCCGCATCCCACATCATTACTTAAATAAAGTGCAGCAGTTTTAAATGTAAAGATGATTTTTTGCCCTGGTTTTTGCCATGCCACATTTCCTACAGCTCTATTTAAATAAAAAATTGGCAGAAGTAAACAACACCATTTGCTCTGAAGGTTTATTCCTCCCCCCCCCCAAAAAAATTCATTTTTATTCCTTCTGTCTCTGTTTTCCAGTTTTAATGAGACACCTATAAAAATGAATAATGAAGTAATATATAAACACCCTTGCAAAGACAGCTTTTTCCCATTTAGGTCTAGCCGACTTACCAAAACCACAGGCAAGAGTTTATTTTATGAAGATAAGTTCCGTATTAAAAGGCAGGAAACGCTAAAATGGTACATAGTCAATGGAAGCATAATGGTGCACACCAGACAGAGTTGGTGTGCTGTAAAATAATATATAGATAAATATATTCCAGAGCTTGGGGAGTTCATTTTTAAAAGGAACTAGTTGTAGGAGCTGTTTCCTATATACGTCCATCCTTTTACAAAACTAGCTGGCTCAGTTCATAGTCCAATTCAAGTTCGTCCAAATGAACCTTGCAAAAAAAAATAATTCAGCATTCAGAATGTTACAGGCCACTGTGCTAACGTATTAATTACCTTGTTACTGTGTGATTCCACACCATTTCATTGCAAAGGGAACATCAGAAAAATGGTGGTGATGAGGGAGGACCATAATTTATGTATCATTTGCATATGGAAAAAACAGTAGCAGATTGTATTCGCTTGCCTAATTTTTGTTCCTGACCACAGACGAACATGCAAACTGAGGCCATTTCTGTTTCTATTTCCACTTGGAGTATAATTTTTCCGCCATCTCTGCTTTCACAAGAAGCATCCATTTCTTCTTGTCACGTGGTCTAATCATGACATAAGTCCACTGTTTTCAAAAGAAGGAAGCCTTGAGCTGCAGTCTCACACCCACTTCCCTGGGGGTGAGTCCCATTGAACTTAATGGGGGTAACTTTTGAGCCAGCATGAGCTGTCAGATGGCAGTTCTGCTCATGTAAAAACACCAGGCAGGCCCCACAAATAACCCAAAGATGCATTTTAAATAAAAGGACATATTCTACTCATGTAAAAACACGCTGATTCCCAGACCATCCGTGCGCCGGATTTAGAAGGCGATTGGGCCGGATCTGGCCCCCGGGCCTTAGTTTCTCCAGCTAGAACTCACCAGTACAGTGGTACCTCGGGTTACATACACTTCAGGTTACATAAGCTTCAGGTTACAGACTCCGCTAACCCAGAAATAGTACCTCGGGTTAAGAACTTTGCTTCAGGATGAGAACAGAAATCGTGCTCCGGCAGCGCAGCGGCAGCAGGGGGCCCCATTAGCTAAGGTGGTGCTTCAGGTTAAGAACAGTTTCAGGTTAAGAACGGACCTCTGGAATGAATTAAGTACTTAACCTGAGGTACCACTGTACTCAGTTCCAGTACCTCTCGGGTACCATTCTAAGAGAACAAACGAAGTGTTTATGGTGAGTTGCAGCACCTTTCCCCCTAGAAAAATAACACTGGACATCCCTATTTTCATCGGAGAGATGCTGCAGGGTATGGTCATAGTGTTTTGTTTCTAGTTAGCACATGCCCTGTAGCTTCGTGCTGAAATCATGTAGCTTTTTATACCACAACTGTTCCAGCGTTGTTTTTGTTTTGACCTGCTTTGGTTGCACTATAGTGCAAGAGTCCATTTCCAGATGGCAATGACACAATCACATTGGGAAGTGCCCCAGAACATCTAACAAAGCAGAATGACATTTGAACAGTCCGGTATAAAGCCACAATTATTGCATCATTATTGTATCAGTACACTGGTTGTTGTAGTGTACACTCGCAAAAATCACCAGTCTGGATGGGCCCTGATGGTGCAATCCTATATATCGTCCCAGAAGCAGGTCCCATTGTGTTCAGTATACATGTCTACTGAAAAGTAAGTCCCATTCAAAGGAGATTGACTCTAATACTTTTGACTTCAATCCTGTACCTTGGAATGAGCCCAAGTGAATTGAATGGGACTTCTGAGTTGACATTATGGGTTTCCTCTGTGAAGCATGCCTTCAATTGTAGTGGAACACTATGCTTGCTTCATCTCTTAATTTTACAACTATTGAAAAAGGTCGTCTTCTTCTTCTTTGGCAACCATTCGTTGCTGAGTAAGATTGTCTTCCATTAACACGGTTTTAAAAGTGAGTCTGTAAGTGACTGTGGAGGCCAATTCTGAATCCAAATGTTCTTCCACAGTGCGGACATTGGTTTCTGGGTGGGAGTTGATCACAGTGAGGGCTTGCCAAGCGTACCTTCCTCTTAGCATGTTTCTCCCTTTTGTCCTGAGTTTTGAGTGTCTTCAAAACCCATGACACTTTTGGTAAAGGCTGTTCTCCAACTGGAGCACTCGCAGGCCAGTGTTTCCCAGTTGTCGGTAAAAGGTAACCCAGTAGCGATAGCATACATATTGGGTATATTTTCATGCCACTGTTCTGTCACACTGTGGTAGTCATGGCATTCCCAGTGTGATTCAAGAAGGTAAAAAAAAGACAAAAAAGACAAGCAACAACAATAAAACCCAAACCTCAAAGCAGTCCATAAAAGCATTAAAAAAAAAAAAAAATTAATACCACCCTCAGTGTTCTGTGTAAGTTGGAGCTATACAGATATGAGAAAGGAGCACAGAGAGACAATAGCAAACCCTGCTGAGGTGTCTTACTGGTGACAGTGAATCCAATAGGCCTGAACATGAAAAGGCTGGTAATTAGGATGCATCATAAGCCATTGCTAGAATGAACAGATTATCCTTCTCTGGACAGGGAGTTGACCAACGGCCAACATTTCCACCTGATTTCAAAATAGACTTCCTGCCTAATATGTACAGTGCAGGATTCTACTGAGAAATGAATGACCTCACTCTTAAAATAAAATTAGAAGCAGGATTCTTAGCCCACCTTGAGATTGCTACTTGGCACGGTTGGGATAAAAGAAAATTGTAGCAAATTGGGTCAGTATAGATTTGTAGTGCCAAGATGGAAAACTGCACAAATTGGACCATTATCCAGAGTTCAGAATGGCTTCTAATGTAGCAAAATTTGGGTTTTCAGGAGAAACAAAATTGTGTTGTCAGGTGGGAGACTGTTTTGTGTTCCGGTTTGGGGAGTTGCAGGGTGGGGGGCGGGGGGAGGTCAAACACAAGTGTTATTGGAGGGGCATAGCCATTTCGTCGGAAACAATATTAGAAGAGAAGAGGCAGCTCTTTCACTGCTAACTGTCATCACAGTTCAGAAAAGGCACAAAAGAAAAGGCAGGTATGAGGTGAGGTATGGGGAGATATAGGATCTGTTAAGTATAATTGATTTCATTGGCACAGAAATGGAAAATGTATGTGTTTTAGTGAAGGATTAAAATGAAAAATGGCTAAATGTGTGTTGCTAACACTGGGGTTTTTCTAAGGGACTCTGAGCTCTTGCTGTAAGCTGCCCAGATGGCCAGGGTATAAATAATAAAATTATTTATTTAGTTATTTACCATCTTGCTGAGTTGATAATTAACTGTTGTTTTTTGCTAGCTACCATGTGAGTGTTGTAACCTTAGATCAGATGGCAAAGGTATTGAGTGGCAAATTATGCATCTTGAAACGGTGGTGGCTATTAGTCTTTCTCTGAATAAAAAAAATCCTTCCAGTAGCACCTTTAAGACCAACTAAGTTAGTTCTTGGTATGAGCTTTCGTGTGCAAGCACACTTCTTCAGATACACTGAAACAGAAGTTGCCAGATCCTTCTATATAGTGAGAAGGTGGGGAGGGGTATTACTCAGAAGGGTGGTGGGAATGGGAGATTGGCAGATAGCTGGGATGAGCCTGCTGACGACTCTTAACGACTGTAATGGGTCTTACAGGAAAAGGCAAGGGTGAGAAGGTGAGAAATGGCTTAGTCATGTATAATGGGATAAGAATCCATTGGATTCTTAACCTTTTCCTGTAAGACCCATTACAGTCGTTAAGAGTCGTCAGCAGGCTCATCCCAGCTATCTGCCAATCTCCCATTCCCACCACCCTTCTGAGTAATACCCCTCCCCACCTTCTCACTATTATAGAAGGATCTGGCAACTTCTGTTTCAGTGTATCTGAAGAAGTGTGCTTGCACACGAAAGCTCATACCAAGAACTAACTTAGTTGGTCCTTAAAGGTGCTACTGGAAGGATTTTTTTTATTTTGACTATGGCAGACCAACACGGCTACCTATCTGTAACAAGTCTTTCTCTGAACATTTATAAAGAATGTAAATGGATCTTCAAAAAGCTGCATAGCCTTAGGCAGGCTAAGGCAGGCTAGAATGTGGGAGAGAGACACAGTTTGGATTCTTGGAATTACCTTTTATTTCTAAGATGCTGAGCCTGTGCTGGACAGCACAATACATTGTACGATTGTTTTGGACGTATCATTGGATGCTTCTGTTTTGTTTTGAAGGGTACTGCCACTAAAAGTTTGAATAATATTTTTATGGGTCTGGACAATGCTTCATTTCCAAATGGAGTTAGTTATTATGCTTCCAGCCACTTTAAACTGCACAGTATTAATACCTGCAATAGGATCAAAGGTTCAGAAAGGGAGTTCTAGGAACTATATTGAAACTTGCCGTCAAGTTTCTACTTAATCTTCACCCTATGTGAAAGAGGCTGGGGTTCTCCCCTCTGCCTCTTTCTGACAATGCTTGAGAAGTTATTTTAGAATTTTATTTTAGCTGACTAAGTGCTTATGAGGTGCCCAAGGGGTATGTGAGAATGTGTATCCTCTTCCATGGAAAACCCTATCTTGGCAGTTTGAGGCCTTCCCAGCCCATACTTCCTCAAAGCTGCAGTATTGTCCCTGGCTGAGTTTTCTTGTAAGCACAGACACCCTGGGAGGCTGCAGAGGCACAGGTGACTAGAGAGATGATTTGAAGAATGAAAACTAAGGCAAAAGGGGAAGGAGCCATAGCCAATCGGGAAACACTCCAAAAATGCCTCCTCAGTCCTTTCCCGTAAGGGAAAGACTAGCCAACAGGCCAAACTGAGCACTACAGTAAGCTGGGGTGGTAGTTGCACAAGCCAAAAAGGGTGTGTGGCACCACTTTTTATAGGAGAGAC